>NW_028141977.1:5628353-6228353 GCF_025532165.1 Camponotus vicinus
ACAAATTGTGATCATTTTCTGAATGATGACTACATTATAAAACAATTATAAAAGATTTACTTATTTATTGGTAGAAAAACATATTTCAATTATCTACGCTTATCCACGATCCATGATATATTATGCGATTATGCGGAATTAATAATAAATTAGTCATGGATTAAAAGTTACAAAAGAGATAAATTTGCTCGTTTTGCTTACACTTAAAGTCAGTACACATGAGAAAATTTTAGTATTTACCATAAGCAAATCGACCAATCACAGGACGGCGTCCATTTTATATAGCTTCCGGCTAACTTCACAATATAAAAAAATTTAATTAAAATTAAACGAATGACTCACAAACCTTTTTAATTATACTTCAAAACTCTTCATACGAAATACAAACGATTCATAAGGAGAATTTTTAATATTTAGTTATGTTGGCTAACTACATACTGTAAAAATGATTAATTTTTTATAATTATTCTAATTACTCACAAACGTTTTTAATCACACTTCAAACATCTTCATACGAAATACAAACGATTCCATAAGGAGATTTTTGGTTGGCTGAAAAATTTCCGGCTAACTTAATACGAATCACGTTAGTACATAAAATGTGAGGACATTTTATATAAGCAAAATATGGGGAGTTAGCAGTCTAGTTATATTAGAAGTCTGTGGTTCAGCAGGAAAAGCTGCTTTGCAACTGTTGTAAAATTCGTGAATCTGATTGGTGTATGCTCTTAGATTCAGTCAAAATTAAGAGCATACATCAATCAGGCTCAATTTTACAATAGTTGCAAAGCAGCTTTTTCTGCTGAACGCAGCCATTTTGTCTTTATTGCACATCGAACATCAAACAAAGATAGAACGATACTTTCAGCACTGAAAGCGTCAAAACGAACGCAGCCTTTATGTACAAAATCAATGGGAGTTAGCGATCTAGTTATAGTATAGATATCTGTGGTCATTATTAAGAAAAAAAAAGAAAGATATTAATATAGTCAGTGAAAGTTATTAAGTTATCTTGTCATTTCAAGTTTTTAATATGGGTAAAAATAAACAAACACAACGAATCAAGAATAATGCACGGGTGAATAGAAATGTTATATAAATTATACACATGATTTTTTATAAGCATAATGAAATATAAGTACATATAAAAATGATAATATATAACTTATAGATACATTATTTAAATATTCATTATTGTATATGACATATTATTCAAACAATAATTATTACATGAATATATAATTTGTTTATGACAATATTTGTACTTTTATATTATTAATAATATACAATTTTATATTATTAATCTTTTATATTATTTTACAACTAAAATATCATGCAAGACTTAAAAAAAAAATCATTTTCTAGCCATCAAATAGTAGTCGCAGTGCAGAACTTTTGGGGACTGCAATGCCCAATTATGTTGGTTTCTCAGCAATTAAGGATGGAGGATATGTTCCTGTTTTACCTGGTTTATCTTTATGTTACTTAAATGAGGGAGAAATAAACAATGTGGATTCTAATTTTCAAGTAATATTAAAAAAAATGAGTAAAAAAGATGCTACAACAAAGTATAAGGTAATTATTTTAATTTATTGATTAATTTGTATACATTTTACAAACTGACAAAAGTATGGATATATAGGCATTGCAAGAGTTTGCAACTTTATGTCAAGAAGCTGAATTATCAATAATAGAAAGTGTATTGTCTTTTTGGCCACGACTATACTGTACTCTCTCAATTGATATAGATCATAGAGTAAGAGAAGCTGCACAGTTAGCACATGCAGCAGTTGCCAAGCGTGTAGGTAAAGGCATAGTGATATATTTAAAACAATTGATTGGTGCTTGGTTTATTTCTCAATATGATACATATCCTCCAGCAGCTTCAGCTGCTATCAATTCCTTCAATAATACTTTTCCATCATGCAAGATAATTGATGCAATTGTTCATTATCAACATGAAATTTTAATATATATTAATAACAATATCACTATACACACGGCTCAAACATTATCAATCCAAAAATCTCTTACTAAAGAAGAAATGGAAGCCAAATATCAGAGAGTATTGGCAACAAATCTGCAAGGATATAGTTGTTATTTCAAAAAAGTTCCACTTCACGAAATAGAAAAAACCTTAGAAATTCATAACAAAATTTTAAGCAGTTCACAATTTTGGAAATTGGCTAAGCATGATACTCTGTCAATAAAAATAGCTTTCTTTAATGTATTGACATCAATAATGGAAAATGCAGAAAAATTGTTACAAAATGAAAAGAAAAGGACATTGACTACTATTACGAATAATCTTGATGAATCAGAGCCTGGAATTTTATCAGCTGTTTGGGAATCAATGCTCATAGCTATAACTAAAATTGATGATTGGTATCTTGTTGTAAATATTGATAAATTTGTACTACCGAAATTATGGCATGTTTTACGGTCTGGCGGCCAATGCTGCGCAAGCACTGTTTATCCAAATTTACTGCCTTTTATCAGTCAGTTTTCGAAGCTGAATGTTAATATCAATGATCTTTACATGAATTTCTTTGATAACATGCGTCAAGGGTTTTTTGTCAAAAGTGTTCAAATAAGTCGTTCAGAAACACTTGCTATAGTGAGCTCTTTTATTGAATGCCTGCGTTATTCAATTCTTATAAATGTTGAAAATATAGAGTTATGCATGCGTCTCCTCAAAGAACAACTTATGTTTGTTATAGAAGCATGTATGACAAATAGCATTTCTATGAAACAATTTTGTTTTGTTGAAGTAGCACATTTAGTACGATATTGGAGTAAAAATCGTATTAATGAAGGGTATAAAGCATACATTTCTTTAATGCAGCAATTTTGGATTGAATTGAGATTATTGTTTATCAAGCTCATAAATATATCAAGAGAAATTGTAACATCACATACTATAGATACAAAAGATTCTCAAATCGAATTCTTATTAACTTTAAAGAATTTACCAGATCGCACCCATAAGAAATTAAAAGTAAGATTTTCTGATTCAAGTCCTATTGCGAGCCAATCAAAAGTAAAAGTCGATATTTATACCGATACAGTTTTTAATGCGGAACTTTGCGAGTTTGTAAATGCACTTTGTATAGTTTATTTTAATAACATTAACAACCAGCAGTCTATTAAATATGTCAAACAACTGAATAAACTTATAAAATATTTCGCAAGTAAAGAATTATTCGTTGCGCTTTCAAAATCATTTAAGTTTGACAAAGATTTCTTTGAATTTTACAATAATAACTTGAGATCCATGTTATTGAAAAATTCGGAAATAATGGAAGAAGTTATTGAATTAATATTCTATTTTATTAAATATACAAGTGATACCAAAAAGAACGAAGTTTTAAAATCATTAATTGAATTAAATGACATTGCAATAACAAAAAATGTAATATATTGCAGTTTATCTGAAAGAAATAGAAATGATCCTATAATAAAGAAATGGTATATACAAACTAATGTAACTAAGTTATTAATAGGTGTAGCCAAAGAAATTGCTTCACCTGGACACAATAATTTAGAAAAAAATCAGAATCTGATTTTGTTAGCTTTTGAAGCTTTGGCAACCGGAGATTTATTAATAAATGACGAAGAGGCAAATGAGATTGTATCAATACTTTGCAATTCCTTAAATGGAACAAATGACAATTGCTCTATGCAATTTATTACATTTATTACAAAGTTAATGACTTTAATATGGAGTCAAAAACAAATAATATTAAGTGCTGTACAGATATTAAAAACATTTTTTGAATTATGCACTCGAGAATATGATGATTTAACTGCTCATATTGTGCACAATAGTTGGAAAGAAGGACTTGTAAGAAGTAATGAGATATTATCTGGTTCGGAATTTAACGATCTTGTTAAAAGATGTGCAATTATTATTTGGAGCAAAGTATATAATACATGTCATATTAAAGATATATTAGTAAATTTGGCAACAGATGTTTTAGAAATTATAATTAATAATAATAATATAAATTCTCATTGCATTAATGAAACTATTCTATTATTTTTAACAGCATCTGATATAAAATTATGGATTGCAGAAGCAACTACTATTGCAATATATGGCGAAATAATAACAGGCAATTTATATGTATCAAATGTTGAAAACAAGATAAAAATTTTTGAGCATTATATGTCTATTGATATAACAAATGATATAATTTCGGATAATATGACTAATTGTTTATCATGGGCCTTATTTATTACAGATTTGCTTAATAATTTGTATAAGAGATTAAGAAATTCTATACATGTTAATACATTTTCAGATTCAAGTGAAAACTTTGAATTATATGATTTAAATTTACCAGGAATTACAGAGATATTGATAAATATTATGCATGTGACTAGTATAGCTGAAATATACAATAAACATTATAAAGTTTCTAAACATTATAATGATGTTAATAAACTTTATGATTCATTAAAAAGTAATTTTGTCAATTTGGAAAAATATTTTGAGAAGAATATCCATAATGATGTATTATCTCATATACAAAAAAATCAATCAAATTATGGATTTATGCTACCATATATAATTCGTGCACATTATACTGAATTTAAAATAAATGATAATCCTGTAAAATATTATGAAAATTGCAAAAATAATGAAGGAGAACATGATGAAGAAACATATGTTCAAGCAATTCAAATTTTAAACGATTATTGGATGCCAGAAAATATTCCGTTATTAATGAATAACGATATTCATACACTAATTGTCACAAGAGTTGCAACATGTCTCAAAAATGATAGTTCAGTTTATACTACAATTATAGAAAAGATTATGTTATATAATAAAAAAGATATTGCATTTTTAGATCACGATATTTCTAATATTTCATGGAATCAGTTGTGTTTACTGCTCGAAGTTATAAGATTACTTACAACACTCGTCCAAAAAGTTCCATCAAAATTACAAAATGAACATTGGGATTTTATTTTGATAGCTCTTACTACATGGCAACAGTTACTTACTAATTTCGAATTTAATTATACTGATATTAAAATAATAGCATTAATGATAGCAGTTAATCAATTATACTATGCAGTCCAAACTTTAATGAATAAACATGAGCAAGAACGAATACCAGAATTGCCTCCTACTCTCTTGGATGAATGGATAAATGTATTTGCTAGTTGTATAAATAGTGATATTGTGAAAACTTGGATATTTTGTATGAATTTATATAATAAGGATGTAGTTACTTTAAAATATATCATACCATTAGATTGTTTAGGAAAATCAATTAGTATTCTTGACAAAAATATATTATTCAAAAAATATGACAAACCCTCTGAAACAATTAATTTCAATGAGATGTTAAAATTATGCCTGAAATTATTACATTCTCCTATACTTAATATTCAATTGAGTGCCTATCATGCATTGAAACATATGGTATCAGAACTTGTACAATGTGACAAAGTTCTTATCGAATCCGACAACTTTGAGCCAAACAATTTCAATATTAAGAGATTCATAGCAGTACTATCAAGTACACAAAATATCGTGAATACAATGCTTATGGAGTTCAAGTAAGTTCTTTTAATAAGTTGCTTTATAACAATTTATAATAAGATATTTTTTATTATATTATTTTTTTAGATTATGTGATACAACAAGCTGCACAATCCAACCGTTTACAGATTCTTATACATATACATTAGAATATTTACTAGTGTGGACAATTGTGCTAGATATGTGTGGATATGCTCATAGTGATTTACGGTATCAATATGCTGAAATATTGAAGTAAGTATATTCATGTGTACTATTTATTTCCATAATTTATACAAATTTGAACTTTATTATTAACAGCTTACATGCTATTTATATGTATTTTTAACTTATACGTTATAAATTTTAGAAATGATTTTTTTCCTTGCCTGTTAAATAATATTTTTAAATTAATGCCTGTGGAAGTATTACAAGATAACAAGAAAAAAACTGCAAAGTTACTGGAAGCATTTACCACTATTCCATCATTTAATTTTGGAGGTATTATTGATTACAAATTTGCAAATATATAGATAACAATACAACAAATAACACTACAACAAAAATAAAAATCCATTTAATTGAAAATGGTTTACTTTAAAATATTATCTATAGAAAGAAAGTATATATATGTATATAAATATTTTTTCACTATAATTAAAAATTTACTAAACACTTTTAATTTAAAGAAAATCAATTTTTTTATTTAATGCATAATACATTATTTGTAAACGCATTTAAGAATGATAAAATAAAAAAGCCAATTATAGTAATATATTTTAACCAGTTTACTGGTAATGGCCCATATATGACTACTATGAATAACTGCGAATTTTCAACGGATTTGCATGAAACTTGATACACCCACATTTTTCGGGTCGTTGATGACAAATTTGAGATCGAAATTTTAAAATTCAAACTGGCGGATTTAGTATGGTGAATTAATTTTGTTTTTCTATTATTATATTTGTTATTCCATTAGAGAAGATTCAAATTCGATATGTTTATGTTTTTCGGTTTACTTATGAATCCAAAGTCGAAATTGCAAAATCTAAAATGGCGGATCCAATATGGTAGCTTCTAGTGACTAACGGTATTCTATTATGGAATATATGGTATTCTATATTTCCATAATGGAATATCAAAGTTAAACACTAGAAACCGCCATATTAGATCTGCCAGTTTCAATTTTGCAATTTTGTCTATAGATTCATCATCAGAGACTCAAAAAACGCCAACATATCGAATTTGATCTTCTCCATGAAATAACAAAATTAGTCCGCCATATTGGATTCGCCATTTTAAATTTTGAAATTTCGACCCTTGATTCGTCACCAGCGACGCAAAAAACCCCTTATAGATAAACTTTCATGTAAAATACGAATTTATTTGCTCTCACCAGTTTTGGCACAAAACGTTGATTTCGGGTGTACCAGTGAATTGGTTAATATATGATTATATTATTCTGTAATTAACATTTAATATAATTTATTGTAATGTCAATAATTTTTTGAAATTTTGGCATATTTTGAACTAAATTTTATAAATGTAAGTTCAGATTTTTTTCATGCTAGTTAGAACGCTTTAAAATAGAGTTTTAGGTTTGTCAATTCTATTATGCAGAATTACTTATAAGTTTGGTTTATATTTAAAAGTTCGGTTGGTTTTAAATCTGAAGATTGCAGAGATATTCGAGCTATTTGATTTCACAGGAAGAGAGAAAAGTGACTTTTCTTGACATTTTTCTGTATGTTCTAGATCGTCGTTCGTAGTTTTTAAATATGAGCTTAATTGAATATCTATAAACATTTCTGGATAATAGAATTAACAAATTCTAATAATAATAACAGGTCTGCAAATAAGGGTTATGAAGGGTGATTCACAATGAAAAGTTATTTTCTATGTGATTTTTAGCACTGAATACAAATCTGACGTCCAAATTTTCTTAATACATCAGGATTTCGAGATAAATGAGACTAACGGGATAAAAAAATGATGACTTTGATCATATTCAAATATATTCAAATAACAGCTGCTGGAATAGCAATTGCCTCAGAGTAATTTAGTTGGCCAAAATGTACCATTATTCACTTTCAAAATCTATTTTGATTTGTTCTAATACGATATTTTGTCGCTGAGATATACCATTTTTAAGACAAAAGAATTTTCATGCATGTCTATAAGTTTCAGATATTTAAACACAAGATTTTAACGCAAATTCTTAACCTTTCAAATCCAAGCCTTTTAATCTCAGACCCTTAATCCCCAAGTTCTTCAATCCTTTACCTTTCGATTCTGAATCTATAAACCTTGGACACTTTAATTCCAGATCGTTTAATCACAAATACCTAAATTCCAGAAATTGAAGATCATTCTGCTTGAAGCATTGCTCAGAAGGCAACATGGAGACGATCTTTCTTATCATGATTTATGAGCTATCACATATGTATAAAAAAATGTGTATCTTCAAAATGGTATCTCCGCGACAAAATATCGGATCTGGACGTATCAAAATTGATTTTGAAGGTGGAGATAATAACTTTCTGACTTAATCAACCAAATTATTCTAAAATAATTGCTTTTTACAAGTACTCAATATCATCAAAATCTATTTTTGACACCTTTAGTCTGGTTTATCTCGGAATCCTGACATGCTGGAAAAATTTAGAGGTCGGATTCGGATTCAGCGCAAAAAATTACGTAGGAAATAACATTTTACTTTCAATCATTCGAATTTTGTTGTCATGTGTGATTTTTATTTTAAGACGCTACAATTAATATGCGAGAATCTGAATTCATAGCACTTGTAAAAATTAATTTAAAATATATCAAGAAAACTACAAAAAGTTATTGAAACTAAAAAAATTAATTATTAAGTAAGATAATATTTTGTTGTTTTTCGAAATTAAAATACTATATCATTTTAATTAATTTTTTATTTTGTCATCATTAATACATATGATCTTTTAAAAATAGAGCGTTTTATGCAGGGTGATTATGAACAAACATTTGTCTTTAAAATATCAAATTCTTGAATGAATTCTAAGATGATTTTTTCTCTTGCAAAATTTTGCCCGGAGCTTAGTTTTTAAACTATAAAGGAAAATAGTTAACTAATTAAGGAACGACTACAAGAGGTAGGCAGGGACGGCGCGATATAGGCGATTACGTGGGGCGTTCGTCGCGATCAGCTGATTGCTATACGCGATGAGTGTAACAATCAGTGTGTGTGTGTGTATGTGTGTGCGTGCACATTCTCACACAAACTGATTGCTACACTCATCGCGTATAGCAATCAGCTGATCGCGGCGAGCGGCCCACGTAATCGCCTATATCGCGCCGTCCCTGCCTACCTCTCGTACTCGTTCCATAAGTAGTTAACTATTTTCCTTTATAGTTTAAAAACTAAGCTCCGGGCAAAATTTTGCAAGAGGAAAAATCGTTTTAGAATTTATTCAAGAATTTGATATTTTAAAGACAAACGTTTGTTCAGAATCACCCTGTATATATATATATATATATATATATATATATATATATATATATATATATATATATATATATATACAGGGTGAGCCATTTTAATTAACGCACGCAATTATTTCGGAAACAAAGCATTTCAGAGAAAAATGTTTCAGACAAAAGTTGTTTGGTTTCGAGGGGGCCATAAGATGGTATCATTGGTTTGACCTTGAAGAGTTATTTGAAGGTCACATGAAGGTCACCTTCAATTTCTTAAATGGAACCTACTATTTGTCATTGCATATTCTTGTAGCTTATCTCGATAGCTTTCCAAAACACTATAATTAAGTACCTTTTCGTTAAGTACTTTTTGAGTTATGAGGCTTGAAGTAATTTCTTAATTTTACATAAACCGTAAAATATCTTGTAAAATATTCATTTTTCGATTATCTTACCTTAATACTTTTACGTACAAAATAATGAGAGGAATCAACTGGTGTAAAAAAAAACACATAGTTGTTTTGAAGAAAAAATATGTAATTTGCAATTAACAATTCCATATTTTTTCTTAAAAACAACTATGTGTTTTCTTTACACCAATTGATTCCTCTCATTATTTTGTACATAAAAGTATTAAGGTAAGATAATCGAAAAATGAATATTTTACAAGATATTTTACGGTTTATGTAAAATTAAGAAATTATTTCAAGCCTCATAACTCAAAAAGTACTTAACAAAAAAGTACTTAATTATAGTGTTTTGGAAAGCTCTCGAGATAAGCTACAAGAATATGCAATGACAAATAGTAGGTTCCGTTTAAGAAATTGAAGGTGACCTTCATGTGACCTTCAAATAACTCTTCAAGGTCAAACCAATGATACCATCTTATGGCCCCCTCGAAACCATAAAACTTTTGTCTGAAACATTTTTCTCTAAAATGCTTTGTTTCCGAAATAATTGCGTGCGTTAATTAAAATGGCTCACCCTGTATATATATATATATATATATATATATATATATATATATATATATATATATATATATACACTCAGTTCCAAGAAAAGCGGTACACTTTAAATTTGGAAAAAAATCACCAAATTTCAAATGACGATAACTTTGTAAATAATAAAGATAGAAAGGTCTATAAAAAATGAAAATAAAGCTTGAAGTCTCTACTTTAAAACTAGGTTCTCCGAAATGTTGCGAGATAACATTTTTAAAAATGACGGATGACGAAACGAGAACATGCAAAATTGAAAAATAATTGTTTGAGTTTGCTATGACACGTGGCGAGAATCAAATGTCGCATGTCAATGGGGTCAAAAGCATATGATAGTACAGAGATTCCTCTTTAAAATGCTTTTTTGTTCATCTCGATACGATGATTTTTCACCGAGTTATACGCATTTGAAGAAAAAAGCGGCTTTTTACTCCAAATGCGTATAACTCGGCGAAAAATCATCGTATCGAGATGAACAAAAAAGCATTTTAAAGAGGAATCTTTGTACTATCATATGCTTTTGACCATTGACATCTGAATAGATAGACGGAGCATTAGCTATCGATTAGGACGAGGGGGGCTTTGATATTCGCGGTAAGGGAGGACTCTATGAACTTCGGTTGAATTCGGTTAGGGCCCTGGCACACAAAAATACGTAAGCAGTAAAACGTAGTCAGTAAGGAAATCGACCAATCGGAATTCTTACGTTTTCTTACGTTTTAATATGGCTGCCTTATTGCTCAATCATGATTGGTCAATTTGCTTACTGACTACCGTTTTATTGCTTACGTTTTTTTGTGTGCCATGGCCTTTATTCCCGATAATGATCGGTTAATAATTCGACTCCAATCATTGACATCAAAGTTCAGCTCACATGTATTGTGCGAAGTTGTGTTGTGACTAATGTCATATTATTTTTATATTTATTATATTATTTTTAAATTTATATATATTTAATATTGTTTAATATATAATATATAATATATATATATATATATATTTATTCATTTATTAAATAATATATATACATAATATTATATATATATATATATATATATATATATATATATATATATATATATATATATATATATATATATACAGGGTGACCCATTTTAACTTAGGCAGCCAAATAACTCGAAAAATAAGCAAGATAGAGAAAAATGTTTTAGACAAAAGTTGTATGGTTTCGAGGGGGCCATATGGTATCATTGGTTTGACCTTGAAGAGTCATTTGAAGGTCACGTGAAGGTCACTTCAATTTCTTTAAATGGAACATCCTATATATTTTTGTACATTCTTGTAGCTCATCTCGAGAGCTTTCCAAAACACTATAATTAAGTACATTTTCGTTAAGTACTTTTTGAGTTATGAGGCTTGAAATAATTTCTTAATTTTACATAAACCGTAAAATATCTTGTAAAATATTCATTTTTCGATTATCTTACCTTAATACTTTTATGTACAAAATAATGAGAGGAATCAATTGGTGTAAAGAAAACACATAGTTGTTTTTAAGAAAAAATATGGAATTGTTAATTGCAAATTACATATTTTTTCTTCGAAACAACTATGTGTTTTCTTTACACCAATTGATTCCTCTCATTATTTTGTACATAAAACTATTAAGGTAAGGTAATCGAAAAATGAATATTTTACAAGATATTTTACGGTTTATGTAAAATTAAGAAATTATTTCAAGCCTCATAACTCAAAAAGTACTTAACGAAAATGTACTTAATTATAGTGTTTTGGAAAGCTCTCGAGATGAGCTACAAGAATGTACAAAAATATATAGGATGTTCCATTTAAAAAAATTGAAGTGACCTTCACGTGACCTTCAAATGACTCTTCAAGGTCAAGCCAATGATACCATCTTATGGCCCCCTCGAAACCATACAACTTTTGTCTAAAACATTTTTCTCTATCTTGCTTATTTTTCGAGTTATTTGGCTGCCTAAGTTAAAATGGGTCACCCTGTATATGTATATTTTATATATTATTTAATATTATTATATATTTTCATATTATTTTTATATTTAGCGGCGTTAGCGATTTTCTCTAAATAAACACTTTTTAAACATTTCTGTGAAAATTTAGTTGAGAATCGATGATGTCAATGGAATCGTCATATAATGTCAAATTGTGCCGAATATAGTTGAACGTTGACGGAATTAACCGAAGTTCATGCACTCCCCCCTTACTGCATTTATCAGTTACCCCTCTCAAAAGGCTCCGTCTATCTATTCAGATGTCAATGCTTTTGACCCCATTGACCTGCGACATTTGATTCTCGCCATGTGTCATAGCAAACTCAAACAATTATTTTTCAATTTTGCATGATCTCGTTTTGTCATCCGTCGTTTTTAAAAATTTGTCGCACACAATTGCGATATAAAATTTCAAAAAGTAGACATCCGGACCTTTAAAATGCTTTTTTAAAAATCTTGTTAGCTGTATTAGATGCTGAAACATTCAATTTTGAATTTTTAATAACGCTGAATTGGAAGAATAAGAACATTGTGGTTCGTCAACTCCACAGTATTTTAAGACTCCAAACCCTCCTTGTGGTGTGTGTGTGTGTGTGTGTTTGTATACCACAAGGTGACATTGTAATTAATTAAGGATGTCAATGATAAAAGATTGATGACTGCTCAGTTACAACTGAAACAATGTTAGTATCAATTGCCCTTTTTATTACATACAAAAGAAACAATCAAATTTGCTAGCGTACACACAGCGGTATAAATCTCTCACTCGTCCGTCTTACGTGAAAGAGCTTACGCGATGCGGCTGTGGCAACTCAAAAAGCCGCTTTTTTCTTCAAATGCGTATAACTCGGTGAAAAATCATCGTATCGAGATGAATAAAAAAGCATTTTAAAGAGGAATCTCTGCACTATCATATGCTTTTGATCCCATTGACCTGCGACATTTGATTCTCGCCACGTGTCATGGCAAACTCAAACAATTATTTTTCAATTTTGCATGTTCTCGTTTCGTCATCCGTCATTTTAAAAAATGTTATCTCGCAACATTTCGGAGAACCTAGTTTTAAAGTAGAGATTTCAAGCTTTATTGTCATTTTTAATAGACCTTTCTATCTTTATTATTTACAAAGTTATCGTCATTTGAAATTTGGTGATTTTTTTCTAAATTTAAAGTGTACTGCTTTTTTTGGAACTGCGTGTATATATACACAGAGTGTCTGGAAATTTTTCGCAGTCCCGAAGTATGAAGGTAGATTGGCTCAAATTAAGAAAGGAGATCTTCTACTGTTTTGCGATATTTAGAATAATTAACGAAAAATTAATAAAAGAAGATCAGCCAATGCGCGTGGTTAGAAGTGCGCGGCGGCAAAGGTGGTCTCATTGTAACATAATGGCGGCGCGCGGCGAAGTGGTGATTGGAGAGGGGAGGAGCCTTCGACGCGCGTCTACACATTCATCGTTCCTCCTCTACCCAATCACCGCTTCACCGCGCGTCGCCATTATGTTACAGTGAGACCGCCTTCGTCGCCGCGCGCTTCTACTCACGCAGATTGGCCGATCTTCTTTAATTAATTTTTCGTTAATTATTGCGAATATCGCCAAACAGTAGAGGACCTTACTTCTTAATTTGAGTCAATCTACCTTCACACTTCGGGACCGCAAAAAGTTTTCAGACACCCTGTATATATACAGCGTATATATATAGGGTGTCCCATTTTACTTTTGTCAGTCAAATATCTCGATATTATTTAGAGTTAGAAAAAAATGTTTCAAACAAAAGTTGTTTGACTCAAAATGGGAACATAAGATGATGCCATTGATTTGATCTCGGATAATTATTTGTAGGTCACCATCAATTTTTTAAACGAAACCCCCTATTTTTTATTACTTATTCTTGTAACTTATCTCGAGAGCTTTCCAAAACACTCTAATAAAGTATTTTTTCATTGAGTACTTTTCGAGTTATGAGGCTTGAAATTATTTCTTAATTTCACATAAACCATAAAATATCTAGTAAGATATTCATCTTTCGGTTATCTTATCTTAATACTTTTATGTACAAAATAATGAGAGGAATCAATTGGTGTAAAGAAAAAACAGTTGTTTTTAAGAAAAAATATGTAATTGTTAATTGCAAATTACATATTTTTTCTTAGAAACAATTATGTGTTTTCATTACATCAATTGATTCCTCTCATTATTTTGTACATAAAAGTATTAAGATAAGATAATCGAAAAATGAATATTTAACAAGATATTTTACGGTTTATGTAAAATTAAGAAATGATTTCAAGCCTCATAACTCGGAAAGTACTTAATGAAAACTAACTTAATTATAGTGTTTTGGAATGCTTTCGAGATGAGCTGCAAGAATATGCAATAAAAAATAGGGGGTTCCATTTAAGAAATTGAAGGTGACCTTCACGTGACCTTCAAGTAACTATTCAATGTCAAACCAATGACACCATCTTATGGCCCCGTTCAAGCCATACCACTTTTGTCTGAGGCATTTTCCGCTATCGCCCCTACCTGAGGAGATATTCCCGTGGACGGATTAAAATGGCCCACCCTGTATATACAGGGTGGACCATTTTAACCTTTAATGGAGAATAACTCGAAAACCAAGCCCGGGAGAGAAAAATGTTTCAGACAAAAGTTGTTTGGTTTCGAGGGGGCCATAAGATGGTATCATTGGTTTGACCTTGAAGAGTTATTTGAAGGTCACATGAAGGTCACCTTCAATTTCTTAAATGGAACCTACTATTTGTCATTGCATATTCTTGTAGCTTATCTCGAGAGCTTTCCAAAACACTATAATTAAGTACCTTTTGAAGAAAAAATATGTAATTTGCAATTAACAATTCCATATTTTTTCTTAAAAACAACTATGTGTTTTCTTTACACCAATTGATTCCTCTCATTATTTTGTACATAAAAGTATTAAGGTAAGATAATCGAAAAAATATTTTACAAGATATTTTACGGTTTATGTAAAATTAAGAAATTATTTCAAGCCTCATAACTCAAAAAGTACTTAACGAAAAGGTACTTAATTATAGTGTTTTGGAAAGCTCTCGAGATAAGCTACAAGAATATGCAATGACAAATAGTAGGTTCCATTTAAGAAATTGAAGGTGACCTTCATGTGACCTTCAAATAACTCTTCAAGGTCAAACCAATGATACCATCTTATGGCCTCCTCGAAACCAAACAACTTTTGTCTGAAACATTTTTCTCTCCCGGGCTTGGTTTTCGAGTTATTCTCCATTAAAGGTTAAAATGGTCCACCCATTATATACATACATACATACATACATACATACATATATATATATATATATATATATATATATATATATATATATATACAGGGTTTACCAAAAGTGTGGAAACCCCTTAATATTTCGAAAAATACGCATTTTTAAAAAAAATGTTTCATACAAAAGTTATAGGGTTTTATGTGGCGCATTACACAGCAATATTATTATGACCTCGAATAGCGTTGTCAAGGTTATGTGATGGTCACCTCCAACTTTTTAAATGGGACACCCTATATGCTTTTGCATATTCTTGTAGCTTATCTTGAGAGCTTTCCAAAACACTATAATTAAGTTAGTTTTCATTAAGTACTTTCCGAGTTATGAGGCTTGAAATCATTTCTTAATTTTACATAAACCATAAAATATCTAGTAAAATATTCATTTTTCGATTATCTTACCTTAATACTTTTATGTACAAAATAATGAGAGGAATTAATTGGTGTAAAGAAAACACATAATTGTTTCGAAAGAAAAAATGTAATTTGCAATTAACAATTACATTTTTTTTTCGAAACAATTATGTGTTTTCTTTACATCAATTGATTTCTCTCATTATTTTGTACATAAAAGTATTATGGTAAGATAATCGAAAAAAGAATATTTTACAAGATATTTTACGGTTTATGTAAAATTAAAAAATGATTTCAAGCCTCATAACTTGGAAAGTACTTAATGAAAACTAATTTAATTATAGTATTTTGGAAAGCTCTCGAGATGAGCTGCAAGAATATGTAATAAAAAGTAGGCGATTCCATTTAAAAAATTGAAAGTGGCCTTCACGTGACCTTCAAGTAACTATTCAAGGTCAAACTAATGACACCACCTTATGTCCCCTTTGAAACCATACAACTTTTGTCTGAAACATCTTTTTCTAAAATTAAAAATAAGAAAGTTATTTGGGGTGGGACATTAAAATGGGACACCCTGTATATATGTATGTATGTATGCATGTATAAATTTTTCCCAATTTTATTATTGTAACAGAAAGTTGGACAGAATGGAAATTAGATCATATTGTATGTTGGTTATATACAAATTGTTTACGGCATTTACCAGTATTAGTGAGACAATGGCTGAGTACAGCTGATAGTAAAGTCAGTGCAATAATAGACAAGATTACAAGTCATTATATCAGCCCTATGCTTTGTCAAGAAGAGCTTAATAACAGATTATTGAATGTTGAAAATATGCAGGTATTTTCATTAAAATTTACATAGAGAATTCTTTTTATATATTTTTAATAATTTCGTAATTTAATTTTATGTATGATATTTTTATAGATAAAGGTGCATCCAACAACAAGGGAAGTAATAGCTTTGTATCAAATGGATGATACAAAACTGGAATTAAGTGTAGTGTTACCGTCAAATTATCCCTTAGGTACAGTAAAGGTAGAATCTGGACAACATGCTGGTGGTACAGCAAATTGGAGAAACTGTCATATGCAATTATCTATATTTCTCACACATCAAGTAAGTTATTAACAATATATTTGTTATTAAAGAAAATATGGAATATACTTAGTATTAAAAAACTGCAACTAATGTGCTTGATACTAAGTACATAATAGTTATAACAGGTCAAGTGAGAACATAGCTGGTATAAATATATAAAACACATTTGTATAAATTAATATTTTTGCTATTTTAATATCTTACTATGATTACGTATTATTATTATTATTTATTATTATTATTTTGTTATTATCATTATTATTATTATCATTATTGTTATTATCATCATTATTATTATCATTATTATTATTATCATTATTATTATTATCATTAATATCATCATTATCATTATTGTCATCATTATCATCATTATCACCATTATCATTATTATCATTATTATCATTATCATCATCCTTATCATTATTATTCTATTAAGTGTACAAATGAGGTGTACAAATAAGTTTTTGAAATTTTATATATTATTATTATTATTTATTATTATTATTTTGTTATTATCATTATTATTATTATCATTATTGTTATTATCATCATTATTATTATCATTATTATTATTATCATTATTATTATTATCATTAATATCATCATTATCATTATTGTCATCATTATCACCATTATCACCATTATCATTATTATCATTATTATCATTATCATCATTATTATCATTATTATTCTATTAAGTGTACAAATGAGGTGTACAAATAAGTTTTTGAAATTTTTATTTAGTTCATGTGGCATACATTTTTCCTCCTTTTTAATTTAAAAACTTTTTTGGAAAGCAGTTGGAAATAATTTGCCAAATAACTTCTGTTTTGTGAGTTTTTTTTCGTGTTTTTAAAGATTTCTGGAAATCCGTTTATAATCACATAGATCAAAATAAATAATCTTATTTAAAATGTAAATTGATACGCACATGTATCATACATGTGCATATCAATTGATAAAATGTTGCCAGGAAAAGAATAAATTGATTCATATATTCTTGCAATGTTCTTTCCTTGTAAACTTATAAGAATGCAGTACATGGACATAAAATTTATCTGTTACTATTTTCTTTACTATTCTTTATTATTCATTTAAATGAAATTTGAAATTAATTATTTTATCAAACAACGCGTCAGTTTCTAAAATATAAAGTCATGACAATATACGATAATATCTATGACAAGTACATAAAAGAACTGGATCCGACCATTGGGAATCATTGTTTTCGATATGTCGAGCGCACTAGCTTATCCAGAATTTTACGTATTTCAAATAAACTTTCGATTAAAATACCTAAGGAACTAAAGCCGTAATAAAAAATCTAACAGCATTTTTTTAATACAATGTAAATGCAAGCTTTCGATTGTGACCAACTTGAATAAAATTGGTGTAATCAATTCTGAGGTATAATAAGTGTATCAGAATTGTGACTTAATTGTGATTCCAATTCTTCAATTTTCAGATTCACGCATATATGTTCGTACGTACATATGCAAAGATTTTGTTTCTAATGACATTCACAGCGTTATAACTTATGATTGTAAAGATCTGTTCATAACATTTATAAGATATGAAAGATTATTTAGTCAATCGGAGCTCTCATTCAACAATTATTTTTATCTATGATGTATCAACACATTGATGCAGCGATTGTCTTTTTATAAAATATAATAAATTATTATATTTAAATTTATATTTATTTATATTTTTATATTTATTTTATTATATTTATTTTATATTTATTTATATTTATATTTATTATTGTATTATATTATTATATTTAAATATATACAATAATGTATTATATAATTATTTATACTTTATTTAAATATAATAATCTAAATATATAACTAAATATATTTTGCAAAAACTAACTATACTCCCACTAAAGAAAAACTTCACAAAGATAAAGAAAATTACGCCAAGTATATAAAAAATAGTATTTATGCATAAAAGAGGCCCCCTCTCCGATTTGCTTTATTTTTAAATATGTTAAAGGGAAAATCTTCCCGAGTAATTTCGTATATACAGGGAGATTCTGAACAAACATTTGTCTTTAAAATATCAAATTCTTGAATGAATTCTAAGACGATTTTTCCTCTTGCAAAATTTTGCTCGGAGCTTAGTTTTTAAACTACAAAGGAAAATAGTTAATTAATTACGGAACGAGTACGAGAGGTAGGCAGGGACGGCGCGATATAAGCGATTACGTGGGGCGCTCGCCGCGATCAGCTGATTGTGTGTGTGTGCGTGCACATTCTCACATACACTGATTGCTACACTCATCGCGTATAGCAATCAACTGATCGCGGCGAGCGCCCCACGTAATCGCTTATATCGCGCCGTCCCTGCCTACCTCTCGTACTCGTTCCGTAATTAGTTAACTGTTTTCCTTTGTAGTTTAAAAACTAAGCTCCGAGCAAAATTTTGTAAGAGGAAAAATCGTCTTAGAATTCATTCAAGAATTTGATATTTTAAAGACAAATGTTTGTTTAGAATCACCCTGTATATATAAAGGTCGGACTCAAATAGCTTTGGAGATATAGGCTGAAAAAGGATAAAAATAATAAATACAAAAATAACTGGTAAATGTTTACTTTATGTTACACAGCTCGAAAAATTTTTATTTTCACATATGTTGTAGAGGATACATTCCTAATATACCGTTTAAATTTTGCGACGGTCTCTTCGTTTCTGAGATATGCACTTTTAAAGTTTCATACTCTTATTTGTGTGTGTGTGTGTGAGAGAGAGAGAGAGAGAGAGAGAGAGAGAGAGACAGAGAGAGAGAGACAGAGAGACAGAGATAATGTGCACGCGTATATACACATGCACGTTAATTCTTTCTCTCTCTCTCTCTCTCCCTCAATCTCACTCACTTATTATTTATTCTTACCTTGTAGAGATTCTTCATACTGCTGATAAATAATTATTACACATTGATAACAATGGGTGCTTTCTCTTTAGCAACACAAGTCGACACAATCGTCATCCTGTTCTTTTTCAACATCAGTTAATAACAAAGATAGAATGACGCTTGTGTCGATTTGTGTCGCTAAATGGAAAGCACCCAATGAGACGTTTCCCTAATACACACACATACACTCTGACACACTGTGTTAGACGAAAGCGAAGTTTTTTCTTTTCTTCTATCGTTACTTACGAATTTACTCACGCATTTAATCATTCACGATCGATAAAATTTACTAACGAATTTATAAACGATTAACGCACTCAATTACTAATCACACACCCTAATATAAATTAATAACGAAAACGACTTAAAGAAAGAAACGCGCGCGTTACACTGTTAACGCGTAACAATTATTTATCAGCAGTATGAAGATTCTCTACAAGGTAAGAATAAATAATAAATGAGTGTGTGTGTGTGTGTGTGTGAGAGAGAGAGAGAGAGAGAGAGAGAGAGAGAGAGAGAGAGAGTGTGTGTATATCATTGAACTATAGAACTAACTGGAATGAGCGCTCCTTTGTTACGAGCCGAGCCTGCCTGTGCGACGAAGGCCATCACTATTTGGAATCGCTTTCTCTGTTACACTAACATGCTATAGTATATTTCTCCTATAGTTTCAAGATGTACTATCTGTGCCCATACCTTAGTCAGTATATGTTTGAACAATGAATATATAAAAAATATTATTGTAATGAAATGGATTATTTAAGGAAATATAATGACGATAATAAACGAAATAAAATAATGCTTTATTTTGCTAAATTTTTGGTGAAAAAATTCTGTACGCCACTTTAATGAGCAGACGTATATTTTTAGCTAAGGTAATACATGAAAAAGAGAGACGGCAATACCAAATAGATACTGTCTCCCTCGGCTCGAGGTCACCGGGCAATAAAGGCAGCGCTCGTTCCAGTTAGTTCTATAGTTCAATGGTGTATACGCGTGCACATTCTCTCAATCTCTCTCTCTCTCTCTCTCTCTTTCTCTCTCTCTCTCACACACACACACACACACAGCAATCAGCTGATCGCGGCGAGCGCCCAAGTAATCACCAATATCGGACGGTGAATCGCGCCGTCACTGCCTATCTCTCGTACTACTCGTATTACTCGTTCCGTTATTAGTTTACTATTTTCCCTTATAGTTTAAGAACTCCGGACATAATTTTGCAAAAGAAAATATCGTCTTAGAATTCACTATTCGATATTTTAAAGACAAATGAAGAATTCGATATTTTAAAGACAAATGTTTGTTTAGAGTCACCCTGTATATATATTCTAATTATATCCAAGAGTATTTCTTCTATCTATTGTTTTTTTCATAAAAATAAAATCAACTTCTCAACTGACAGATATAACATTCAAATAATATATTTTTTATTTGCAGAATGGTTCTATTTGGGATGGTCTTATAATGTGGAAACGTAATTTGGATAAGAAATTTGCAGGCGTCGAGGAGTGTTACATATGTTTTAGTGTTTTTCATATTAACACATATCAAATACCAAAATTATCATGCCATACTTGTCGTAAAAAGTTTCATACTCTCTGCTTGGTAAGCATATATCGTTAATTTAAGGAAATCTATTTAATATTATTATATTTGTCATTTTCTTTTTCAGTATAAATGGTTCAATACAAGTCAAAAATCTACTTGCCCGATTTGCAGAAATGTATTTTAATTTAATTTGGAAATATTCATGTGCAGAAAGAATATTGATAATTTAAAATAAATTAAAATTAATGCAAGATAAAGAGAGTGATATGAAATAAATATATAAATATATGTATAAAATTATAATTATTATATATATATAAAAATTAATTTTTATTAAGAATTATGAAGAAATATCAACGATAATAATACATATTATACAGCAACAAATTATAAATTACAATTATAAAATACAATCATATTAACTGCGAATATTCTTCACGGTGCGTACTTGTTTTTAAAGCCTCGTTTTTAATCTGATGCCTGATCGAGAGAGTGGACGCATTATTATTAACACATTGACAGTTTGAATAGATTTACCCATTTTATGATTCATCACTGAACGAAGAGATGGATACATCTAGATGCATACACGATCCTCTTGTGCTGTCCGTTATAAGCACTTAATTCTTTCGTACCTCCGGGACATATATGTTCCACCTACGAAAAAATCATAACTTTTAAACAAATAATCTTATCGACTTTTCCCTTGGCTTGTTTTAAAGAAGAAGGTTTAAGTTACATGTAAAAAAATCGCGCACTTTGAAATATAATATTTGCAATAAAATATAGTTATCCAATGGCGTTTTCAAGTGGTCGGGTTTAATCGCTCCGGGGAAGTTTATTAGACGTTATTGACTAATCAGCTATTTTTTTTAAGAATGTATGGTTACATTCTTCTGAAGAATGGCAACGACGTCTAGTAAACTACCTCGGAGCGATTAAACCTGACCATTTGAAAACGCCATAATCGCCATAAAATAAGTTATGATACTTTATAAAAAATCAAACTTTCACAGGTAGTGAAAAATAACCGTATATTATGTCGAAAAACCATGGAATTGATGCGCTAATGTGATTACTTTAATATGATAATTTTATTATGATAAATATTATAATTGTTTATATGTAACATGTAATGTAGTTTATATGTAAATATAAACAAAGTGTGCACGAAGTAAGACTACGCGTGCGAGGAGCATCCGAAAGAGTCGTGTCAGATGCGCAGCTTGCGAAAAAAATGTATAACAATGATAAGAATCAAACGTGTGCGTATATATTCAGAAAAAACATATATATTTAAAAAAATAAAATCCAAGCTTATATTTTAAATATATTGATATTTCAGCTTTTCATGGCTGCCATCTTCAATTTGCCATTTTGAATTTAAATTTTCATGGTAAATTTGGAATTAGCATCTCTAGAAACCTATAAAACTATCTTTATATGTGTTACGTCCAGCCGATTCCACGCTTCCTTCTTTCTGCGAAGGTGTGTCAATACTAATATATTTTTATCTCGGGCCTAATAATCCGCAAATATCCGTCATGAGAAAATTTAGAAAATATCTCTGACCAAACCCTATAACCTATTTCGGAATCTTTGAGGGATAGGAAATCGATGATACAAAATTTTATCACAAACACCTGAATAAATATCGCTAAAAAAGGATCAATAACGAAACATAAACTATCAAGAACCGACAATCTAATAAACTCACAAAATTCGGAACCTTAGACACCTGGACAAATTTTGTGAATCTGAATACAATCGAAGGATAAGATATGTACCTACGAAGGAACCGGCAAATCTAATAAATGATAGCCAGATAAATATCACAAAATTTGAAACCGTAATAATAAATTAACAAACACCTGAGCAAACTTTGTCGAAAGACAAAATATACAAAAGGTAACCAAACAGAGTATATAAAAAGGAAGCTCTCGAGGAAGATCACTACCAGTCGTAACAAGTCGATACTCCGTACAAGTTATATAAGTAATAAGTAGATATTTTGCACAAATTCGCTCCGAATAGTTCTCGCAAATTCTCGCCAAGTACTCAGCAAGTTCCCACATCCACGAGAACCTCACTACTATCTGCCTACTCATCATACTATATCAGTGAACCAAATAACTCTGAAGACCAGCTCTGTCAGCATAATTGAAAATATGGAAGCCCTTGAAAGTAACTGTGATGAAATAATGAAGGTCAATTTTAAGATTGACAGAGACACTTTTAGAAAAAACGTTTGATACAAAAGTTTCTTATTTTTTCATATACAATTCGAATCTGTAATAAAAAGTACCATGTTCCCCTAAAAAAATTCAACTTCTGATCAGGATGGCATATTTCCGGTCGGAATCAAAAGTTGAAAATATCACAATTTGATAGAGCGTACCCGATTTACTTAAAAATTGTTCGCGATTTTTGATAAGTCATTTATTTTCATTTTAAAAGGGGTGTACGGGTGGTCTGGGACACCTTTTTTTTTTTGGTGACTCGGGGGAAATGCTTTATGCATACCCTCACTCTCTCGGGGGAGAGGCGAGGGTTATGTGGGACTCCCGGTCATGCCAACGTTTGCAAATGACCGGTCTACCCACTAAAACCCCCGAGGTGGCCTTCCGCGGAGTGGAGGGGCAGGCGGGGACCCGGAACTCGCTGTTGCACTCCATCGGTATCCCCGGCTGTGGCTCCCCTCCGCGCATACGACCTGGCGACTTCGCCAGGTACTTGTCGCCGGGTCTCCTTCCCAGGAAGGGCGGTTGATACCCTCCCCTTCTTCCACTTTGTGGGCGAACGGGGCCACACCGTTGGCCCACCTTCCTCGGGGACCTACTTTGGCCGCTGAGAACCCCCGCTCACAGCGGCCAGATCCCGAGGGAGGGCCGCAACCGTCACCGTAGCGACAGATGCAGACTGACTCCAGGCTGGGGGGAAGTAAGCCCCCCCGTGCAAGTGGCACTTACTAGGGGAGCAAGCTCCCCCCGGCCTAACACAAAACGAATGCGGCATTGCCGCGATTACTAAGAGGGGCCATAGCCCCTCTTTCCTCACTCGGCCGCGCTGGGCGGCCGTGAGGAGGGAGACAAACCTGCCCTCCTCGCCATCCCGTGTGTGGTCTGGGACACCCTGTATATGTGTATATGTGTGTGTGTGTGTGTGTGTGTGTGTGTGTGTGTGTGTGTGTGTGTGTGTGTATATATATATATATATATATATTAGGTGCGCAACTAAGTTCTCGCTGTTTTTTTTATGAAAATGCAACTTTATTGTGAAAAAATGATTACAAATGAATCATTCAAAGTATTGCCCATCGCTAGCTACAACTTTTTCCCATCTTTCTGGCAGAGCTCGAATATCGTTACGGTAAAAGTGTTCATCTTTTGAGGCTATCCACGAATCAAGCCATTTTTTGATGTCTTCATATGAGCGGAACTGCTGATCAGCCAGACCATGTGCCATCGAACGGAACAAGTAATAATCGGACGGCGCAATATCTGGGGAATATGGCGGGTGGGGTAGGACTTCCCATTTGAGCGTTTCCAGGTAGGTTTTAACGGGTTTGGCAACGTGAGGCCGAGCGTTGTCATGCTGTAGAATCACTTTTTCGTGCCTCTGCTCGTATTGTGGCCGTTTTTCGCGCAGTGCTCGGCTCAATCGCATCAATTGAAGTCGATACCGTTCCCCAGTGATGGTTTCGTTCGGTTTCAACAGCTCATAATAAATAACACCGACCTGGTCCCACCAAATACACAGCATAACCTTCGCAGCGTGAATATTCGGCCAAGCCGACGACGTAGAAGCATGACCGGGCAGTCCCTATGACTTTCTTTTCTTTGGGTTGCTGTAATGAATCCATTTTTCATCACTCGTCACGATGCGATGAAGAAAACCCTTCCTTTTTTGCCGCTGGAGCAGTTGTTCACAGGCGAAAAAACGACGCTCAACGTCCCTTGGCTTCAAATCATAAGGAACCCAAGTTTCTTGCTTTTGAATCATTCCCAACGCATGCAATCGCTTGGAAATGGCTTGGCGGGTAACTCCTAATGCTAATGAAAGCTCTTGTTGCGTTTGGCATGGATCCTCATCGAGCAATGCCTCCAATTCAGCGTCTTCGAAGATTTTTGGCCTTCCTTCACGCGGACGGTCGTCAACATCGAAATCACCGTCTTTGAAGCGACGGAACCAATCACGGCACGTTGTTTCACTTAGAGCAGCATCTCCGTAAACTTTGTGGAGCTCTCGATGCGCTTCAGCCGCCGTTTTCTTCGAATGAAAGAAGAAAATCAACACTTCCCGCAAATGACGATTATTTAGCACAAAATCAGACATTTTCACACAACCAAAAGTATATGACGCCAAAACAAAATCACTACTGTGTCAAAACGGTTTGTTTACCATATGTCTAAGCTTGGTTCATGACGTTTTGGATATGTCGAAATCGACCAACACTTATTGGTGGCGCAATCTATTGACAAACAGCGGGAACTTAGTTGCGCACCTAATATATATATATATATATATATATATATATATATATATATATAATGAATATTTTACTAGATATTTTATGGTTTATGTAAAATTAAGAAATTATTTCAAGCCTCATAACTCGAAAAGTACTCAATGAAGAAATACTTCATTATAGTGTTTTGAAAAGCTCTCGAGATAAGCTATAAGAATATGCAAAAGCATATAGGGTGTCGCAAAAATGCGTATTTTTCGAAATATTAAGGGGTTTCCACACTTTTAGTAAACCCTGTATATATATATATATATATATATATATATATATATAAATACTTTCGATGTTTTAAAAATTATTCTTAAATTTTCAAAAAGAAAATGTAATATTTTTTAAATGAAACTACACAAAAAATTGCTAATGTGCATGGACTCGAACTTGAGTTCAGGATGATAGACTGAACATCTTGCACCTCGCCATTATACGTGTTACTCATTTACGATTTTATATTACTAATATTTTTATGTGCCAGTAAGTTTATATATCGATATAATTGAAAAATTATTGATTTATAAAATTATGGTTATGGTTGCTAAAAAATAATATCAAATAAAGATTAACATCACGCTACCATTAACTCGCTACTATTAACATGGGTCCATATTCTGAATCCTCTTTTATCGATAAAAGTACCTCTAAAAGTGGCTTATAGCCAATCAGAAGGCTCATAAGCCACTTTTAGAGGCATTTTTATCGATAAAAGAAGATTCAGAATATGAATCATGATGTACGAAGTATCGATAATGTGAGAAAGTAATGAATTACCAGTCTAATAGACACCCGTATCTTACATATTATATATTTATTCACCCTATTCTCTATAATTCTACTGTTATTATTCATCAACATATAATCGTATATATAATTTTAACTATAATTTAAACATAAATATACACATATGTATATATGCAAATATAAAATTCACAAAAAGTGGACGCCCGTTAGTTTTGTTGCTTTACACTGCTTTCTTCCACGAGAGGCCAGAAAGCATTTTCAGGCCATATCTCGGCCGTAAAACGATATGCTAGAGGAACAAGGATAGCATGATTGTCGATCCTTTTCTCTCTTTCGTCTCTACGATGTGTCCGCGCGAGCAATGCAATGGTGTTTGTACGTATACACCTCTACATAGAAACCGGGAATTTATTTCTCAGATTGGTAACCCTGAAACCGGAATTTTGCATTGTCACCGCGTGATCTCCAATATCAATTCGGAGTTTGCCCGTCACTCTAGCCGACTCTTAATGTTAGACTGTTGTTCTTTAATCCGTGTGGCCAACCATCTGCTTATCTGCCCCACATAAGACGCATCGCAGTCCATGCAGTTGATTTTATACACCACATTCGAATGGCCCAATTTTTCTAAAGGATCTTTATACATCTTGATGAAAGAATTTAATTTATTATTGACCGTAAAACCTAATTTTTTGTCGCAATTTTTGACTGTTAAAAGAAACTTTTTGGGAATACCTTTAATAAAAGGTACAACAAAAAAATTTTGAGGTTGAAGATTAGGAGGAGGTTGTGTAGGAAGTGAAATAATAGTATGCTGGCTAGAAATGAGAAATTTTAATATACGTGAAATTATATTAAAAATAAATTGAATAGGATAATCGTTCTCTCTCTACCAGTCTTAATAACAAAATTAAAATTACTCTCGTGAAAGTGAGGGTGGGTGTTCGAAAAACCTAAAAATCATCCCGGTTAAAAAATTCGCGTAGGCAAGAATCAGTATTTAATAATATTCTCTAATTCGAATTTAACATCGAGAATCTTCTCGAGTTTTCGATTGGCAATCAGCTGATCGAAAAAAGATCGCGCGCATGTCAACCACAAAATGTATACGTTAGACCTCATCGACGGCCAATTACACACGGCGCCCTGAGGTCACCGCCAAAATATTAAACTCATTGGCACGTCGCAAAGGGCCTCAAAATCAGCTCGCTATATAATGGGCGCCGCACTTGATCGCCCCGCAGTCTCGCAATTTTTGCTCGCACCGCTTCGCTAAAACCGCTTGAGTATCTGTAATAAGGCAGATCAATTAGTCTTCCGTTTTTTTGTACAGTATTATATATTTTCTTAACTTATAAGTGTGGTGTCTAAAATAAAAATTAAAAAATACAAAAACATTACGTGTCGTGTGGAGTCTTTCTAAGCAACTTTCTGTGATCGTCTTCGTCGCGCTCTTTAAAAACTTGCGCTGTCGCGACAATCCGCGTTCACCTGCGAACATTTCTGGTCCTTCGAGCCGGAGCATTTATCCGCATCCGCAGTATCGTGGGTGAAAATCTCAAGTGGTGTGAAGTGCATCCTCCTAGACAGACAAACAATTTGTAAAAATGAGTGCCAAACTGAAGGCGCTATTGGAGGCTCAGAGTGACATCCACGGTCGCATGTCTCCCTCCGTGGACAACCTAAGGAAGATGGGCGTCACCAACATCACCCTCGGCGTCATACAAGCTCGTCTCACCATCCTCGACAATCCATGGGGAAAGATCGAGGCTCAGCACGAGCTCATTCGAGCGGCCCTGAAAGAGAGGTACCATGAAAGTGAGTACGCTAAATCAGATTGCCGCGGAGTCGATTTACGTGACACAGCGAAGTTACGTTGTCAGAGTACGCCGACAGACTAAAAACCGAGTCGTCCATCGCGTCAAAATCCGAGCCAATCCAGGACCACGCTCTTAAAAATCTCGTTGCTGCGCATCAAACTCTAACTGTTCTCGGGCGTGTACGGAGATTGGCCAGCGTTCCGCGATCTCTTCTCGTCGATCATCGGTGACAATCCATCGATCTCCGACGTCGAGAAGTTGCACTACCTCCGTTTCTGCCTACAAGATCCTGCAGAAAAATTAATCTGTCTGTTACCGATAATCGGAAGCAATTTCGAGCGGGCATGGACAATATTCAGCAGGCACTATGAGAACAAACGGGAACTTATCGGCTCTAATTTCGCTGCATTTACCGCCGTACCGAAGATGAAAGCCGAGACCGCTGAGGAGTTGAATCGCATCTTCAACGCAACCACGACCGCCGTTAACGCGCAGGAGAGCATCGACAGGCCCATCGCCTCCCACGGGATGGACCTCTTCAACTGCTTAGTCGTCAAGCTTTTCGATCCGCAAACTCGGCTCGAATGGGAATCCTCGACGTGTGATTCCGTCGATCCACCAAGTCATGCTGCCCTGATGGATTTCATATCAAAGCGGATTCTTATCTTAAACGCCGCGAAGCCGAAATCCGTCGCGAAATCCTCCCGTTCGGCGAAGTCGCACTTCGTCAAGAACACTTCCGACTCCTCGATGTGCGCTGTGTGCAAGGGGAAGCACTCCCTCATGCAATGCACGGAGTTCAAAGCGAGCGAGAGAAAAACCATCGTAGAAGCAAACAGACTCTGTTACAATTGTCTCGGCAATCACTCGATGGCGAAGTGCCAGTTGGTCAAAACTTGCTTTACGTGCAAATCACGATACCACACACTGCTTCACGACGCGTACACACAATCCGATGGAGCGAACTCTCTATCAACCACGCGACCGCGGGGACGTCGGACCGCAAGACGATCCTCCTCGCCACCGCACGCATCATAATCACAGATAACCTGGGGAATCAGATAACTTCAAGCCGTCCGTGCGCTCATCGACCAGAGATCAGAAGTCTCCCTAGTTTCTGAGGCTCTGGCGCAACGCCTGCGCCTGCCGCGAATCCGCTCCTCGATGTCAGTCGCCGGGATTGGAGGAGCATCCGGAGCCACTCGCGGAAAAATATTGTTGAGCCTCTCCTCTGGGGTGACAGGAGCAACACTTCCTGTGGTAGCGTACGTCCTTCCGCGCCTCTCGTCGTACTAGGGACCCATCATGCGGAGCAACAACATCTGGCCGCACATACGCGGCCTTTCCCTGGCGGATCCGCAGTATCTCGATCGAGATCCAATCGACTTACTGTTCGGCGCCGACGTGTACTCCGCCATTCTCCAGGATGGTCTCTGCAAAGGACGCAAAGACGAGCCCATCGCTCAACGGACCTCGCTCAGATGGATCCTTTCAGGAGGTCACAGGACTACGCTCCAGAGCAACCACAATGCGCACCAATGTTCCACCAATGTCGACCACGAGCTGAACGAACTGGTGCAGCGGTTCTGGGAGCAGGAAAAGGAACCCTCCGCTCCTGTCGCTCTCACTCCAGACGAAGAGAAGAGTGAGGAACTCTTCACCCGCACTCACAGCCGGTAAGACTGCCATTCGCCGGACCGCCTCCGTCTCTCGCCGAGACCCGCAAGGCGGCTGAGCGCCTGCTGGTTTCAATGGAGCGCCGCTGTGCCCAGGACGCGCAGTTCGGCGATCTGTACCGTTCCTTTATGCAGGACTACGAAACCCTGCAACATATGGAGAAAATCAGCTCACCGCCGAAAGAAGACACCGCATTGTGCTACTTATCGCACCATGGAGTGCTGCGGGAAACTAGCACTACAACTAAACTTCGAGTCGTGTTCAACGGGTCGCAACGCACGAAGTCCGGCACCTCGCTGAACTCGCAGCTGCTCGTTGGAGCCAACCTCCTGCCAGCTCTCGCCGACGTCCTCTTACGCTGGCGCTGGCACCGCTACGTGCTCGTGATGGACATCGAGAAGATGTATCATCAGATCCTCGTTAACCCGGAGGACCGCGATCTCCAACGGATTTTCTGGCGGCACAATACCGCCGACGAAATCCGCGAATACCGCCTGAAGACCGTAATGTACGGCCTAGCGTGCGCGTCATTCTTGGCAATCCGGACCCTCCGCCAGCTCGCCGACGACGAAGGTTCTCGATTCCAGCGTGGAGCTGTCACGCTGCGCCACGATACTTACATGGATGACGTCATGACCGGAGCAAGTACCTGGCCGGAGGCCACCTCGCTGCAGAGGGAACTGCGTAGTCTGTGCACGGCGGGCGGATTTCCGCTGAGGAAGTGAACTGCCAATGACCACGATATTCTGGCTGGAGTACCACAGGAACACCAACTCACTCGATCACCCCCCTCGTGGTTGCACGAGAGTCACTCAACACTGGAATTGCACTGGCACCCGGCAGGCGATCACCTCACTTACACTATACAGGCCCGGCAAGTCACTGACTTCACTAAAAGACGCGTCCTCTCGGAGACTGCGCACCTGTTCGATCCACTGGGTTGGCTCACTCCAATCACCATGCGGGCCAAAATTCTAATTCAGTCCGCTTGAGGAAAGTGGATTGGAACATTCCTCTTCCGACAGCGGACGCCCAATTGTGAAGAAACCTTCTCTCCGAGCTCCCGCTCCTGAACGAGGTAAGGGTCTCTCGCTGGTTAAGCAGCGATGGGCCGAACACGCAAATCGAGCTACACGAATTCGCCGACGCTTCAGATCGAGGATACGCCGCGATCCTATACCTTCGCTCCACGATAAATGGACACATCACGCTGGATCCGCACTTCACCTATTGACGGCCAAGGGCAAGGTCGCTCCGATGAAGCCTGTATCATTGCCGCAACTCGAATTGTGCGCTGCCACTCTCTTGACAAATCTTGCTGTTCACACACGCACTTTGCTGAATTTGTCCACAGCAACAACATATCTTTGGTCTGACTCCAAGGTCACACTGCATTGGATCCAGGGACACGCCTCCCGTTGGAAGACGTACGTGATTAATCAGGTGTCGCCATCCAGCAGCACCTTCCAAAGGTTCAATGGAGGCACGTGCCCGGGCGGAAGAATCCAGCTGACTGTGCCTCTCGAGGAATCCTGCCGAGCGAGCTGAACGACCATCCACTGTGGTGGACGGGACCTGCCTGGCTTCTTCAAGGCGAATCTTCCTGGTCAAGTAACGGCTGCAACATGACCGACGCAGAACTGCCCGAGCAACGAAACGTCGGCTCATTCAATATCATCAGCCGAGTGGTCATCGAGCCTGAGATTCTCCTCCGTTTCTCCTCGCTGCACCGGCTCTTGAGAGTCACAGCTTGGTGTTTTCATTGGCGACACAAAACCACGCCATCAAGGACGCATCACTCCACCGACACCGCACCAACACTTGAGCCACACGAGATAGACGCAGCATTGATCCGCTGGATTCGCACGGCACAAGCACTACACTACCGCACCGAGATTTCGTCGCTGAGCAAGGATCGCGCCGTGCCACCACGCAGTCCGCTCATCGGACTATGTCCATTCATGGACGACAGCGGCGTGATGAGACTCGGGGGACGACTCAAACACGCAATCCTCTCGCAGGACGAACGACATCCCATGATCGTTCCGCCGGAGTTTTGGATGGCTCATCTCCTGGTGGACTCCTGCCACCGTCGGACACTGCACGGAGGGGTGCAACTCACCCTCGGATTACTTCACCACCGATTTTGGATTCCGCGAGGCCGAGCCATAGTTAAAAGGTCGATCCATCGATCACGTGCACACAATGGCGAGCCGCAACACCACAACCACTGATGGGCAACCTTCCTCAGGAACGGGTGACGCCTGCCCGCCCATTCTAGCGCACTAGTGTTGACTACGCTGGCCCGATTCTCATCCGGACCAGCAAGGGGCGAGGCCACCGAGCGCATAAAGGTTTCATCGTTGTTTTTGTCTGTCTTAGCTGCAAAGCTGTCCATCTAGAGGTAGCATCAGACTACACGGCTGAGGCGTTCCTGGCTGCCTTCCGTCGCTTCGTTTCCCGATGTCACGAGGTGTTCTCGGACTGCGGCACCAACTTCGTTGGAGCGAGCCAGGAACTTCGAGAGATGTTCCGCGCTTCCACTTGCGACGGCCGTCGCATCGCTCAAGCGGCAGCCTCTGACGCACAGTGGGCCAAATCCCGAAAAGCTGGCTAAAACATCAAATAAAGTTAGATTGGAACAAAAATTGATATACAAGTATTTTCGTCGTTGAGAGAGAGAGAGAGAGAGATTACAAATTTGAAATCAAAATTACTGTAAACAAAATGGCGGATCTAATATGGTAGGCGATTTTGTGAAAAATGTTAGATTTTTATAAATATCACGATATACGGAGATTTTTGAAGTCGCTGATTAAAATAAACTCTGATGAATACTCTGATGAAGGAATTTTTTTATTATAAAAAAATTTGACTTGTAAATATTACTTCCATCACACTTTTGAAGCGTCCAATTGTCCTATAGAGCATAATCTCATTTGAGTAGCATATACCAACTCATCCGAAGTTAATGCACGGACTTTTTCGGTCTTCCTTCGTTTCGTTGTGTTACTACAAGATATAAATTCTATAGAAGGGCTACCGCCTTTATTGATCAGTGTCTTTTGAAAAGCAGGTACTGGAAAGTATACGGACGCATTAAGCTATTCCTCGTGTCTTTGGTAAAAGACCTTCTCCGTTCTATTGGCATTTTGCCACATATTTCTCATTTTATAAAATAACTTTGAGAAAGACGCTTTCATATCAGTAGGGGAGCTATGTTGGTTCTAACTCAATTAATTCTAAAAATAGATTTCCCCAGTGGGGAACCGCGCATGCGCCGCGCGGGGGGAATATCTCTCTATCCACAACGTTGGTAATAAAAATGCAGTCGCGCGGGGGGGGATTTCTCTCTATCCACTAGGTTGGTAATGCTCGCGCCGTCCGGACGCAACCCGTCCAACAGCGCGGCTCTCTCGCTCGCGCCGCCCGGACGCAACCCGTCCAACATCTCTCGCTCGCGCCGCCCGGACGCAACCCGTCCAACAACGTCGTGGTTGCCGCCTAAGAAAAAAAGTGAAATTTTACGTAGCCGGCGGGTACGGGCGAACGGTTCGCGCGAGAGGACGGGCGCGCGGCTAAGGGTGGGGCGAGGGGCGAGCCGCCGCCGGTTCGTTAGCGCGTGCGAGAGAGACCTCTGTAAGAGGAAGGGAGAGAGAGAGACGGAAGCTGATAACAATACGGCGTATCTATTCGACGATGAGTGTATCTTTTAGGTCTTGGATACGAATCGCGCGTATTATATTTTTTTACGCGCGTCGAGAGCGGGAGAGAGATGGAAGCGGGCGATAATAATACGAGAAGAGTGACGAATTTCGAGTAAAATATTTTTTTATTATTTTATTAGATCAATGCTCGCTTTATCCTTCGGTTTCTTAGCTGTTTAGTACGGTTCTTGAAAAAAAGTGCGGATCGCTAATTCGCATAGCGTGTTTGTCAATTTTGATAATAAGTATATTTCAGGTCTTAAATACGAATCGTGCGTATAATAATATGTACGAGTGTCAGCCTCCCGGAGCCTTTACGTGCAATCGTAACCGTCTCAACAGTTCTTCCTCTCGTAGTCTTCTTCGTTCCACGAGTTCCGCTATTATTCTTCTTTCCTCTTCTTCCTCTCTCCTTCGTCTCTCCTCGTATTGAATGTTCTCTATTTCTAATATTTCCTCGTACAGATCTCGCATCTCGAAGAGGCCTCGTAGATTGAAGATGTCGTGGTACTTCCATCCGTTTATCTCGTTGTCTCGGCGGCTTTCCGGAGTGTTGCCCCATTCCTCCTCGAGATCGTGTCGCGCGTTCCATCGCTCCACTCGTATCTCGCGCCGATGTTCGATATTCACGAATTTTGGAATTTCAACGTCGACGGAGGACTTTAAAAAAATGATATATATTATATACGCGCGTATATTTTTTTTCATACAAAAAAAACATTATTTACCTTCCAGAAGAACATCACTTTTGCTACGATGCAAAACAATAGATTTACGAAGTCTTTCTTCCATAGAGAGTAGAGATTATTGTTAATGTTATCCATTTCGGTTTGTTATACGAAACGTACGTTCTTTCTCTCTCGAATAAAACTGGAGAACGATTTAATCGCAGGATTAATATATATCCTCCTGAAAGCATCGCGCATTAACGCATTAGCGCGGTTAGATTAAAGGGAGAGCGATAAGCGGTCGCGAACGGATTTCCGCTCCGTATTTCCTCGTTTTAATCTAAGCGGTATTCGTTTCCCATTTATGAATGAATGAATGAAAACTCGATGTATCGGGAGAATATGTCGCGCGTAGAGGTGTTCGTCTTTAAGGAGGAGGAGAGATGATGAATTTCGTGTTAAATATTTTTTATTATTTATTCGATTAACGTTACATGTGTATGTGTGAGTACATAAGTCGTCAATGGGATTGCGTTAGCGGCGTATGTTTTTTTCATTCGAATTTATATGCGCGGATACATAAATTGTCGATAACGATATATATCTTTTTTTGTTACGAGAATTTTTTACAAACTGTAGTAGAGTCCGAAAAGGAGAGCGTGTAACTCGCAATCGATTAAATCGTTCGCGTCGAAGTGTTCGTGTTGACGAATTCCTTCCGGAATATCATTCGGGTGATCGATTTGCGTCGCGATATCGATGAAATTCGATAGTTTGTTGTCGACGGTTTCGAGCACGCCGGTTAGCGTCGCGACGATGCGATTCACGCATAATTCGAGATCGAACAGCGCTTTTACCGTGGCTTGCGACATGGATATGCGATTCTTTCCCGATTCGAATCGTAGTGTCTTGAGGTTGTTTATCTTGCCGAATCGAATCGTCGCGGTTCCGATTATCGCAAACGTTGGAGCATGCGGATCTTCGGAGTCGTTCTCGAAGTACCGTAGTATACCGTTGCGTAGAGCGAGCAGATCTCTCCACATATCTGCCGTCAACGAGATCTCTTTTCCGTGACAGTCTCCTAGAGCGATATCGACGTATGATTCTCGCTTTACGACGATAGCGATGTCGATGTACTTGTAAGACGTTTTAGTCAGCGCGTATCGTCTTCCTAATATGCGAATCGGATGTTTCGCGAAATTGATCTCGCGTTTAAACATCCAATTTCTCATCCATCTGTTGAAAAAAATGAGGAAAAAAATTAGAGAGAGATAATCGAAAACGTTCCCGCGAGATAATTCGCGAGGTGTACACTTACTCGTTTTCGGTGTACAATTTGGCTTTTTTTTCCGCGGGCGGAGTGTCGCAGCGGTCCTGGGTATCGTCCTCGTCTCGACGCAAAGGCGCGACGAAGGGATTGGACATTGCTGCTGATGTCGTCGTCGTCGTCGTTTGCGGCGCCGATTGATTTTGATCCCCGAGGATTCGACGATATTCCTGTCCGATTCCCGCGAATATGATCGGTCTCGCGAAGGATTCGATGCTCGTTGGAAACACCTCGACGTTGAGAGATGCGCGTTAATCTCGAGCACTGCGAAAAATGTTGCTCGTCGCGATCGAGATGCGCCTTATATACTCATTGTTTTTTTTTCGATTAACGGAAGTGCGGTTTGGAAACGATGCGTTAAATATAACAATTTTCAATTTCTAGGCTGATGCGCATTCCAGACGAGGAAGCGGTTTAGAACGACGCGAAAGATATAATAATCTTAAAAACATTAAGTGTTAAAGTTTCCCGCATAATTGTCGTTGTAGTCATCATTATCGTCGTCGTCGTTATCATTATTGTCATCATTATCATCATTCTCCGGTCTGTTGACGGATACGTATTTTAGACGATATATCTTGGAAACGAGTTCCTGTAATTGATTTAGAATGCCTTCAGCGGGACATTTTATTCCGAGTATATTGAGATCGAAAGGACCGGCTGAGGTTATCGCGTCGATGAATTCGTTGTACGCGTAATAATCGTGTTTTTTGAGGAAATAGAGATTACCGTCAATGTGACGAAAAGCCGCCGTTATCGTGGACGGTATCCCGGAAAACGTATCCCATAGAGAGCCGTGTCTCATAATTGTCGTCGCGCAATCGTTCATCTCGGCTATCTTATCGTCGTTATATATAACGTAACTGCGCCCCGCGTGTGTGTTTATCGCAGCGTTTATTTTAGCCTCGTGCGGAAATCCGATGTGCTCGATAGATCTCGGCCATCCTATTTTGAGTTGAAAATTCGAATCGGTGAGATAAACAGAGCCGTTCGCGAATATCACGATGTCTCCCGAGGGTTTCTGATACACGGTTGATATACGTGCGATATCGCGAGGGAAAAATTTAAAATAGTCGGCGAATGAGAAGGACGAGCCGTAACGTTTTCTCTTTATATCGATCGACCATACGTTGCGTTTACGCGCGACGTATAAGCGATGATTCATAATTAATGCTCCGTCTATACGTTTTAAGGCGCACAGATCAATGGTATTGGTAGGAGCCGTCGTTGTCGTCCTCACGGTCGTTGGCGTTACTGTAGTTGTCGGTGCTACTGTAGTTGTAGTTGTCGTTGTCGTTGTTGATGGAGTCGAAGTTTTCCACGATCCGTAGAGATTTCGTATACTTATGATATCCTCTATGCTCAATCTGAGTGGAAATTGTTTGTCTTCCGTAGGCGTATAAGCGTACATGACTGAATCTTCTCTCAGACTGTGAGTTAGACCTAAAGTGTGACCGATTTCATGCGTCAGCGTCTGAAGGAGATACAATCTATTCGACGGAGGTCTCGTTAGCGCGATGTGCCACGGTTCCGATTCATCGACGTGTATCTCGGTTACGTAATCGATCGTTCCCGTTGGAAAGAATGCGTGAGCGACGGCCGCCCCCGGACCCGTGAACGGTGACGGGCACGAGTCTCCATTCTTATCGTTCTCGTACGCGTGTGCGCCAGATTGATACGATATCAGTATATCGGGCCGTAACGTGTCGCGCGAAAACGTTAGCGAAGAATGCTCGGACCATAGAGCGAACGCCATTTGAATCGTGCGTAGAGTTTCTCTATTTGCTAGTTTAAAGTTCCACGTGAGATGTGTCTTCGGCCACTTTCGCGTTAATGAGCTGTGATTGTGAATGTCCGCGACGCCGCATCGCGGTTTGCGCATTACGCGAATTGTTTCCACGTTTAGAATTCCATTTCCAGATAGACCGTAGTACTCTTGAAATAATGTCAATGCATCGCTCAGAAGGATTGCGTTATCCAACGATTGTTGATTTTCATCGTTCTCCAGATAGCCGTAAATTCGCAGATAATGAAACGCTTCCGCGATATCGCTATCGGTCAGCGACGTAGCGGCGACAAACGGAAGTGTCGATAGCGCGAACGATAACACGAACGATATCGCGACGCGCGTCATGACTCTCGCGAGCGCGCGCACGGAAGCGAGTCGCTCGAATTCGCGAAAGCGCGATGGAGCATCGATCGATCGATCGATGAGAGAGGAAAAAGGAGATCATTTAAAACGAGATCATTTCGTCGTTATCGTCGAAATAAAATTTATTATTCGAGACATTCACATTCGGTATTGTATTGTAGGTTTCAAAATTAGTTAAACCGAGCTCGTAATCGTTGTCGCTCAAATCTAAAGGTGGAAAGTAGTTCGCCGTGAGAACGCTGCTTCTCCCAGTTAATGTAAGAATCAACGACATAGTGACGCACGTTATTATTATAATTAGATACCGAAAGGTTTTTTTTTCTCCCCTCCAATCGATTTGTCGGAGAAAACGCAGGCACAATTGTCCGCAAACACTCTGATCATAAGTTTGTTGAGAGTCACGATTATATGCGATACGCGTATCGCATCCGAGATAACGTTCTAGTTCTCGCGGCTGTCGAAGATTGCCGAAAGCGTCGAAGTAGATCGCCTCTTTTCTCTTTTTAGCATACGCCACCCAATGCGTACCTGGTCCCGAAGTGTCGTCCAGATTCACAATACCGCTCTCATTGCGACGAACTCGCGTGGGCAGTGCGTCACGCATAAATACACCTCTGAAGTGACGCACACGAACGCGCAAGGCCGCGCGATTCAATTGTTCATTCGTCATAATGCCAATTGGAATTACAACGTTACTCAATGTTTGCGCGATTTTTTTTTTCTTAACCGCGTTTTCTCCTTTTCGTGACGCTTCCGCCACGCTTGTAAGGCGCGAGATATAAACCGCGACCTTCCATTGCTCGATTGTGTCGTTGCAGCTCCTCCAATTGTCGACGCGACGCTTTGCCGTCGCTCACCATTTTCGCCACACCGGCCGCTCCACCGATTAACGATCCTAACGCCCCGAGTGCGGGTAACAGTGGTAAGAAGCCGCCGCGTTTCGCTGTAGGGAGAATTCGGCTCCTCGTTCTCTTTCTCGTACTCGTTTTCCTCTTGCCGCCACTTCTTCGCGTTCCAGTCATACCCATTCCTAATTTCGTTTTCGCCTTCATGGCTGCCCATACGGCCGATGCCGCTAATCTTTCTCCGAAAGTCGAATCTCCGGCTCGAATACGTTCGAACGCTCTCGCTCCGAGCGCTCGATCCGCGATGTGCCGATCGGCAAGATCGTCGCTTTGCGAATAAGCGATATCGTGCTCGCGACAAGCCGCGTCCAACGGATTAATCCCTCGATCGCCTCGTGCGAGCCGCTTCGCGAGACGAGTACCGGGACCGCAAAACTGATATCCAGGTATATGTAGTTCGAATGGAAGAGTATTTATAGCTTTATTGAGTAAACCTCTACCACCGATGTCTTTCGCGTAATTCATACGATCGTCGTCTTATTTTCTATGCACGCGTAACAATCTTTAATCATCGGTGGCGGACCATCAATGTGATCTCGTTGCCACGGTTGATTATGATGTTTATGACAAAGCCGATATTGCTCCATATCGGGATCGTTCTTCAAATGTACGGGCAATTTTTCCCACAGTTGATCGACGAAGCGGCCATATTTGTCTAGTAAGAGTTTTTTCGGAACGTATTGTAACTGATCGACACTGAGTCCGAGAATATCGGAATCGTTCACCAATAGAATAAACATATCGATTCGTTGTGCGCAGATAACGAATAAATCTATATACCGTTAGTATACCGTTTCACAATTCGTCGAGCGCGGACGTCAAAAGTGCGCGATTTTATCACGTCATCGCTGCCGTCATCAATCGAACTAACAACGCGACCGTTCTTCTCTCTTTTTTATCCGTTGTGCGCGCGCGAGTCTGCGCACTGGAGTCGCTCGCGACAACGGATGAAAAATCGTAAAAAAGAGAGAGAGAAACGATGCGTTTCGTGCGTCAATCGATCGTGATAAGAGTGTCGAATATCGACGGTAAAACGAGTTCGATGAATGAGAAACAACGGAAACACGGTTATTTATTACCAACCGCAATTCGTTGCGTAATCTGCGGTCCGTCTAATTGCGGTAAAACAAACGTGTTGATGAGTCTTCTGGAGAGTCCTCACGGCGTGAGATTCGAGAATGTATATGTTTACTCAAAATCGTTACATCAGCCCAAGTATCGATATTTAGAAAAATTATTGAAACCGATGGAAGATATCGGTTATTTTACGTATTCGAACAATACCGACGTCATTTTACCGAGCGAAGCGCTACCGAATTCGATATTCGTGTTCGACGACGTGGCTTGTGATAAACAGGACGCTGTAAGGGAATACTTTGCTATGGGGCGACATGCCAACGTTGATTGTTTCTATCTGTGCCAGTCGTATGCTAAAATACCGAAACATTCGATACGCGATAACGCGAATCTGTTAATACTTTTTGAACAAGATGGCACTAATCTTAAACACATATATAACGATCACGTAAATACCGATATGTCGTATGATGATTTTTACGCGCTGTGTCGCGCGTGTTGGAAATACCGATACGGTTTTCTAGTGATCGACAAAGATAGCGCGTTACGTAACGGTAGATACAGGCGAGGATTCAATGATTACATCGTGCCGTAAGACGTTATAATTATCGCCGTTGTCGTCGCGGCTATCATAGAGAGGGAAAGGGAAAGAGAGAAAGAGAAAGAAGGCGAGACGTTGACGAACAACGCGCGATGACGGATGTGGATAGGCGTGAGAAAACCGCGAAAGAGATAGCGAGAACGCGCGCGTCAATTCGCAAAAAGCACAGAGCATTGAAGACCGGTAAAATGGAGAGTGAGACGGCTTTAGAAACGCGATTCAAACCGATTGTCGAACCGTTGCGTCATATCGCCGAGCGTATGGGAGACGATTCCGCGCGAAAGGAATTGGTGAAACGTGAAATTGTGAGGAAGAACGAGATTGATAACGACAATGGCGAATATGACGATGACGCATTTGCGCGAGGTATCGGGAAAACGACGATGCGAGAGGAAGAGGAGAACGAAGAAGAAACGGAGAGAGACGCATTACCGTTGCTATCCGCGAAAAATTTGAAGGCTAAACGATTTCAACGTTTGGGCGGTACGTCGGATTCGCCTGCGGCGACTTCCACACCTGCAGGAGCGTCAAATATATCGCCTGCAAAACGGCTTAAGTTCGCAGGAGAAGAATCTTTCGCGGAGCCGCTCGTCGAAGAGACGTTCGAGACGAGCGACGACGTCTTCGATTCACCCCCCGCAGTATTCGAAACGTCAATCAGACAGTCTCTGCGATCTCCTCGAGGACGGGATCTCTTACGCAGTCAATTAGGTCCGTTGGCGCGAAGATACGTAGGTACACTTCTCAGCGGTATATCGAGCGAATTCGATCACGTTTACGGTGTTTACTTTTCCGACACCGGCACTATGCTTGGAAATAAACGATTCGACGTAGGCGCGGACGATGCGATATTTATAGATGGAGTCAAATATGTCGGTACTCCTGGTCTGTTCGAATTGATCTTCAAGAGAATTCCCGACGATCTCAAGTATACAGAGAGAGACAAAGCGGCGTATAAGAGTATACTGTTGCAAACTAATGCTCATAGACGCGAACATAATACTCGTTTACCGGTATTAGGAAATAAGGGATACAAATACAAGCATGTTATAGCGCCGATTTTACAAAAGGACAATCCGAGAAAAAGAATCGGCGGAGGTCGCGTACCATCCGTCATGCGCGTGACCAACGATACCGTGGATTATGTTCATTGGGACAATCCGAATGAATTGGTGGATCGTCTTCGATTGCTAGACGCTTCTCGTCGAGCTGGCAACAACGCTCACGACAACGAAATCTTATCGATAATCGAGGAGCTTCGCGAAGCGGGCGCGATACTGTGAGATATCACGTCGAGACAGCGGCAAGCGCGTACGCGTACAACAACGAAATCTTATCGATAATCGAGGAGCTTCGCGAAGCGGGTGCGATACTGTGAGATATCGCGTCGAGACAGCGGCAAGCGCGCACGCGTTATTCGACCGCGCGATGCTTGTAAACAAATTCGGCGTATCATTACAGAAAAAAAAACGCGAACACGGTTATAGCGGTAAATTACGCGCGAGTGTAGAATCTCTACGAAATTACGTGCGCAATAACGCGTTGTGTCTGAGCATCGACGCCTCTTCCTCCACGTCGCATTACGACGCTCGAAATTTCAAGATACAGCGAGTAGCCTGGCCGATCGATGACAACGACGTGACGAGCAAGAAATACGTCGCGTGTATTATACGCGACGCGCAAACGGAAGAGGGAAAACAGCGCGAGAATATAAGATTTCTAATAACGAAACTAGAGAACAGCGCGAACTCGTCAACGAAGGATCTGTACGCGAAGATCGACACTGTTCAGAATGCCGCGAATGAAAGTACGCGTTCTCTGAAAAACGAAATTTCTCAAATTTTCACGAAAGAGAACGCTCTCGAGAGTCGATTACAAACGCTCGAGAATTTGCAGACGCTCGTCGCGACGAAAATCGAGATCGCTAAGCGAATAAGCGATTTAGAAAAGTTTGTCGAGACGACTAAAAACGCGTTAAATAAAGCATCGTAGGATCTGAAGATTTCGACGACGCAAATGGTGCGGAACGAAGTATTGCATCTAAAGAAAAACATAAACGAATTAGCGCGAAAAATAACTACGACGACGACGATTCCTAAAACGAGCAAATCAAGCGCGATAGTTATTAAAGAGAATGATAACATTGCGAATAAAGGTCAACAGTCTAAAAAAGGATTACAAAAAAAGAAAGAGAGAGAGTTAATGAAATGAGTGCCGCGAAACGAAAACTCGTAAATGAACTGCACGCACCTGCAAGAAAGAACTTCCCCCGCCGACGCGTCATCGTACGCGGATACGATGATTTGTGGCAAGCGGATGTCGTCGAAATGCGCCCTTACGCTAGACACAATAGAGGTTACAATTACATACTCACTATTATCGACGTTCTAAGTAAATATGCGTGGGCGATACCACTTAAGAAAAAAAGCGGCATCGAAGTTACTCGAGCTCTCTCAAGTGTAACACGTGCTTCCAAACGCTATCCGAGAAATCTGCAAACTGACAAAGGAAAGGAGTTCTATAACGCTGAGATGCGCGGATTCGTAGAAAAACATGGAATCAATCACTACTCAACGTATTCGGTGCTAAAAGCCTCGATCGTCGAACGTTTCAATCGCACACTCAAAAATTCCATGTGGAAGTATTTTACGTTGAACGGAACGTACAAGTGGCTCGACGCGCTACCGCATCTAATATCTGAGTACAACGCTCGTAAACATCGAACTATTGGGATGCGTCCAATCGACGTGACACCCGCTCGAGTGTCGAAACTCCTATCGACGGTGTACAGCCGCCCGAAGATCGCCGCTCCGGGAAAATTTCGACCGAACGATCCCGTGCGCGTGAGCAAGTACAAAACACTTTTCGAGAAGGGATACACGCCGAACTGGACCACGGAAATCTTTCGCGTAGCTGAGGTTCGAAAGACGAATCCCGTGACGTACATGCTGACAGATTCGCACGGCGAACCGATAGCCGGAGGATTCTACGAGTACGAATTGCAACGAGTCTCCGATCCCGACGTGTATCTCGTCGAGAGAATATTACGTCAGAAGGATAATATGGCGCTCGTAAAGTGGTTGGGAATGGACAAATCGCATAATTCTTGGATAAATAAAACTAACATATTGTAATACGTTATAATAATAAATATACTTTATGTGCAAATAGTGAAATAAAAGAAAAAAGATACATTGTGTATATATTTACAAACTATCAACTCGCTCGCTCGCAATCATTTTTTTCTTACAGAGGTATCTTATAATGTCCCCACGGTAAAGTGTCGACTGAATCGGGTATAACATAACGTTTATCGTCATACGGGCTGAGCGCAATTTTCGTCTCGCGAACAGTATACATCTCGTGTAATTTCGATCTCAAACACGACTGTTCGCGAATCATTTCGATCTCGCGTTTCAAACATCGCGTATAATCGTCAAATGTCAACATTTTCGCAATGACGCCTCTCTTCACTCCTTTACTCTTTTTAGTATCGCTTTTACCCTCGACTCGCAACGCATACATTTTCGCTCTGAGTCCTACGAATTCTAACATGAGAGCACCGTTATTCTCATCTTTCATCAAACCGAGAACCTTCTTATTCACGCGCGGCATACCGTAAGGATTGTCGTCGACATAATCGCTCGTATCGAATTTATCAATATCGTGTCTCATTTGTTCGTACGCGTCTTCGCATTCGATACTATACACGAAACTATCCGTATCGGTATATAATATTCTACACTTATCGCCGTAGAGCGGCAACATGTATTCGTAGTGAAAAGCATACAAGCGAATCTTAGATATATCGAGAATAGACATGCCGACGTAAATCGGTTTGTTAATTTTCGCTTCCAATTTACGCAATTCCACGGCCATGAGAGTCTCCGAGAATACGCTTCTACTGTGAAAATTCGATTTAGAGATCAACGCTTCGGCTCCATATCGCCCATCCCATTTAGTCACAAGTCTAACATCCACGCGATTACGCACGTTCTCCATAGTTTTACCGAAGACGGCATTGTTCATCAACTTGTATAAATTTTTTTCAAAATCGTTACTCGCATTAGTACGTAAACGCGTATTAAATTCCACGTATCCGCGTAACCACGGCGACTGTAAAAAACGCAACGCTCGATGAATCTTTGTCAAATGCAGACCGTGACGAATGCACATGCAAATTACGATAATGCGTGACGTATCGACGCTTATCGTATAGCGTAGCTAGAAGCTTGCTCCGCCGCTTTCCAGGCGGCGTGTCGCGTATAGGACAAAACGGTAAATCGGCGTGGGTGTCGTGCGCATTAGTCGGATAATCTAGATCGACCTCCAGAATATAACCAACGGGCGAATCCTCTGCTATAGAATTTACATCGAGATTCTCAAAATCTCTAACCCACTCGAATTGCTTATAGGGTAACGATTGACACATCGCCCAACCGTACAAATTATTAATATCTAAATACATCAGATAGATCGACGGTTGCGACGAATCGAACGCGCTCATGTATTTATTGTTCGCGCGAGCGTATCTATTCGAACACTGACTGAGACCGCCGCGTATTCCGCGCTCCACAAACATCATCATGTCAATATCGGTGAGTAGCTCGAAACGGATTCCGCTGTATTTCAGCATCGCATCCCACGTGTATCCCGGCAACGTGAAATAATACGCGGGATCTAAACCGTAACTCTCCAGACAAGCGGCGCGAAAATTTTCGAACACGTCTGCGAGTAAAAGAATATCGGTCTTTAGATAGAGATCGCTGTAATCGCCCAACGTTTCGATTCGAAATCGCTCCCAAACGCGAATCGCGTGGGCATAATCGTTTTCAGATACAATGTCGTCAATCAACGAGCTGTAGAAGGAATCGCGCGGCGGAAGACGCGTCTCTCGCAATCTCTCGATGCTATCGATATACTCGTACGGAAACACGCCCTTGCGCGTGAGAAGTTTAAAGTCGTCGTCGACGAGACGGTGAAATTCGCCTCGCGTGATCGTCAACTTACTCTCGTCGAGATACGACGTTAGTTTTTCGAGACTAGCGTCTAAAAATTTGAACGAATCCACAAATCGTAATTTAACGCATTTAGAACGTATAGAGCTTCCGTCGCTTCGCTTATCGGTCGTCGTCGTCGCGGTATCTTGAACGTTCTTCGTGAAAGCTATATACGATTCCTTCGTTACCGGCAACAACTCGACGCTATCGGGATAAGCATTAGCCACATCTCTAATAATAAAATGCGCGTCGTAACCCGACAGATTATGAAAAAACACGGGTATAACGTGAGAATCCTTGTAATTTAAATTACAATTAGAATGCGCCGGACCTCTGAAACGGCCGGTCAAATGACAATGATCGCGCACGCGAATGTCTCCCACCTCAAACGATCTATCGCACACGTGACAGCGTGTCGCGCTCGCGAATCTCTCGCATTCTTCGGGCGTAAGATCCACCATCGGTACCGCGGTATCGAGAATGATCTTCGCGCGCTGCGCCAATTCGTGCAACTCGCGCACGAACCACGCGACGCATCTCTCGCCGCGATAAGATCTGTACGCCGACGCGGCATCATCGAAGGAGCAGCGCGTGTAATAACCTACGCTGTGAACTTTATGATGTTGAGTGATAATCGTGTTCGCGGTTCTCCTCCTCTCACTTCCATCTTTCTTCTCCAGCACGCATTCCAAATCGGCATACACCACGAACGGAATTCGTTCCTTTCTCGAAAAATTATCGAACGTCAACCACTTATCATCCTCGCTGGGAAGAATGATCGCGCAATCGTTCAGTTTCTCGCAGTCCGCGCTATGCGCAATCAACTTCTCGTTCGTGTAAAAATAATGCATGCACCTACGAAAGAAAAAAATACAATGAAATAGACATTAGATTGATATTTCATTACCGAACTATTTTTTACAATCAAAAAACTCACCTATCGCACACGTACGTCTTGTTTCGTCGTCTGCTCACTTGCGCGCCGACTAAACGAGAGATTCTTAACGCAAGCGAAATGTCCAATCTCGTTGTCTTCGCGCGTCGTATCGCTCAAATACAGCAGATTAACGTGTCTCTCCCTCTTTCGATTCGTCAAACGAAGAGGAACGATACAAATTCTGCTGTCGCCGTTCTTCCCGCGTCTTCTCTCTCCGACGGTATACACGTTCACCGATATCTCGTTCAATCGTTCAAATCGTCCGATTCCATTTAAAGTCATAGGTAACTCGCAATCCTCCAGTTTCAACACCGTGGAATAATGCGGATATCGCGAACTTCTCTCACTATTTCGATTAACGGGATACAAAGCGGCGATCACCGACCACGCGAAACACGCCTCATCGTTAGTTCGGACGTTAACCACCGCTCTTTTCATCTGAATTTCCCGCGGAACTCGCACGTAACAACCCGCGCGCATAGGATTATATCTATTCACATTCACCGTTAAATCGAGTATGCGCGACAAAGCCCATCCGCTATCGCGTTCTTGAAATTCCTCCAAAGACGTCATAATATCGTCGATGACGCGATTATCGTACCACTCGCGCAAATCCGTCGCGGGCAAAAGCGAATGATTTCTCGTGGCGATAGTCTTAACGGCGATCTCATCACCCGATACGAATTCTCCGTTAAAAATCGTATTCACTTTAACGCTATGACATCAACCTATAACGTCTCGCACGCGATGAAGCACGGTATCCCTAGCGTCCTCGAGAAATCGTAAAGGTTCAATATAATCTAGATTAATCACCACGCCGGTCAACACGCGTCTCTTGAAAGCCGTATCGATTTCGGTCCACGTGAATCCCGCGCGCGACTCGACTTCACCGCCATCCCCGTCCTCGCTCTCGCGTCTCTCGACACCCGCGCCCTCGCGCTCGAAGCGTCTCCGCAAATGATCCCTCGCACCGATTACTCGTAGAATTCGAGCGACCAAGGAAAAAATCGCTCCCGTCGAAACTCGTCGTCGCGCATCCCGACATCTCTCGCGCAATGTCGCGAGACACTCGTCACATCGTCTCACCCACGCGCGATAATCGTCCGTCGTAGCGACTTCGCGCGCACTCTCGAGCACTCGACGTTCTTCTTCGCGCATGGCTGCGTCCTTTCCCGCAAAAATCGTCGCATTTATTTTATACGTTCGTTCGTTCGAACGATAAAGATGACACTCGAAACCGCGAAAAAAAACCGGAATAAATCAACACTACGTATCCAAGGGAAAACGATTAATCTATCGACGATACCGCATTCGTCCGGGATTCACTCGTTATCGCGCACGCACGCGTATCTCGAGGAAAAAAAACAAACGGTGAATTTCAGGATGTAAGATGCATACGCGATATGATATTACTAAGAATAAGCTATATATAAGGCTTAGCGATAATAATTTCTAATTAGTAACATACGAATAACGAAAAGTGCCACTACTATTAAAGGCATGTCAATTACTTCTGAGACGGATTCCGAAAAAGACCCGTTCGACCAACATTGTACGCGTATGCATACGACGAAATTTCCATTAACCGATTTAAGCAAAAACGCGATAGGTAAAAAATTAATGGAGACTTGTTCCACGAAAACAGCATGTCGTCCTCTCGAGAGATTAATAGTACCGAAGAGAATTTGCAATGTAACGAAATATTACCTGCATCGCCAATATCAGGATCGTCGCAACATAACGACCGAACGAATACTCGAAACGTGCGTAAGCACGCACGCGAGAGCGGCGAATTACAACTTCACTGCTACTGATAGATCGTCCGTATATAAGCGAGAAAAAATACGAAAATGCCGAAATTCCGTATCTACCGGAGTACGAGGACGGCGCATGGTTGTCGTGCCAGCGCGGGGACAACAGGAAAAGCTATATAAAAATTTAAACGTCGATCGTGAAAATGACACAGGTAAAGTAGCGCATTATTATAAAATTAACTAAAACTGTAAATACTCATATAAAGTGTTTAGATGCGAACATCGACAGCGACGACGAACCGTGGATAGATTGGACGACGAATCAAATCGTGCTGTGCAAAGAAAAAAGTTGCGATGTGACGAAGTATTACCCGCCTCGCCGATACTGGGACCGTCGCAACATAACGATCGAACGAATACTCGAGACGAGCGTAAGTGCGCGCGCGAGAATGGCGAATTACAACTTCGTGCTAATGATAGATCGTCCGTATATATAAGCGAAAAAAAAGTACGGAAAGGTAAAGTAACGCATTATTATAAAAAAGGTAGATTACGCACGCAATGTCGTTTATTAACTAAAACTGTAGATACTCATATGGAGTGTTTAGACGCGGATATCGACAGCGACGACGAACCATGGATAGATTGGACGACGAATCAAATGGTGTGGAAAAGACGTTTTCAACCATTAAACACGCTGTGCGAATTAGCGATCCACGCTTTTTTCAAGAACCGCATTGTTTTGGACGATTCGGATATCAATACTTTACCCACAATCTTACAACAAGATATATGGAACGCTTGGCGGAAGCTGCTAAACGCGGAGGTCGTACTCATGCGTACGCGAGGTTACGCTACAAATTGGGAAAGATGGTACCGCAACATCGCTCAATCGTCATTCGGGACAACGCGAAAAGACGTCTTTATTCGACAAACACGCTATGCGAATTAGCGATCCGCACTTTTTTTCAAGAACCGTACTAAACAGCTAAGAAACCGAAGGATAAAGCGAGCATTGATCTAATAAAATAATAAAAAAATATTTTACTCGAAATTCGTCACTCTTCTCGTATTATTATCGCCCGCTTCCATCTCTCTCCCGCTCTCGACGCGCGTAAAAAAATATAATACGCGCGATTCGTATCCAAGACCTAAAAGATACACTTATCGTCGAATAGATACGCCGTATTGTTATCGGCTTCCGTCTCTCTCTCTCCCTTCCCCTTACAGAGGTCTCTCTCGCACGCGCTAACGAACCGGCGGCGGCTCGCCCCTCGCCCCACCCTTAGCCGTGCGCCCGTCCTCTCGCGCGAACCGTTCGCCCGTACCCGCCGGCTACGTAAAATTTCACTTTTTTTCTTAGGCGGCAACCACGACGTTGTTGGACGGGTTGCGTCCGGGCGGCGCGAGCGAGAGATGTTGGACGGGTTGCGTCCGGGCGGCGCGGCTCGCCCCTCGCCCCACCCTTAGCCGCGCGCCCGTCCTCTCGCGCGAACCGTTCGCCCGTACCCGCCGGCTACGTAAAATTTCACTTTTTTTCTTAGGCGGCAACCACGACGTTGTTGGACGGGTTGCGTCCGGGCGGCGCGAGCGAGAGAGCCGCGCTGTTGGACGGGTTGCGTCCGGACGGCGCGAGCATTACCAACCTAGTGGATAGAGAGAAATCCCCCCCCGCGCGACTGCATTTTTATTACCAACGTTGTGGATAGAGAGATATTCCCACCCGCGCGGCGCATGCGCGGTTCCCCACTGGGGAAATCTATTTTTAGAATTATTGAGTTAGAACCAACATAGCTCCCCTACTCATATCATCATGTTTTCATATTGAGTGTGCTCTTTTCCAAAATTTCTCTTTCCAGGTATTTTATTATAGTACTTAATCCATCTTTTAAGTGCTCTTTAATGATTATGAAAACTTCCTTTCGAGTATATTGTAATTGTGCATCACCAGATCCTATTAAAAAATCCCATACAAATAAAAAACTAATTTGCATACTAAAATTTACACTTTGACTGTTGTGATTTCAAATCAATTGACAGTTAACTCTTATTCTGTACTGTAAAAAAAAGAGTAAAATTTTGTTGAAAATCTGATAAAATTTAACTTTTTTGATGCTTCTAAATAAAAACTATGATAATTAATTCAAAAAATAATTTATATTTATTAAAAATATACTTACACATATGTGTATATATATTATATATATATATATATATATATATATATATATATATACAGGGTGTCCCATTTAAGTTGATAATGCGAAATATCTCAAAAACGAAGCGTTGAAGAAAGAAATGTTTTAAATAAAAGTTAATTGATTTTAAGGGGGCCATAAGATGGTGTCATTGGTTTGACCTTGAAAAGTCATTTGAAGGTCACGTGAAGGTCACCTCCAACTTTTTAAATAGGACACCCTATATACTTTTGCATATTCTTGTAGTTTGCCTCGAGAGCTTTCCAAAACATTATAATAAAGTATTTCTTCATTGAGTACTTTTCGAGTTATGAGGCTTGAAATAATTTCTTAATTTTACATAAACCATAACATATCTAGTAAAATATTCATTTTTTGATTATCTTACCTTAATACTTTTATATACAAAATAATGAGAGGAATCAATTGGTGTAAAAAAAACATAGTTGTTTTAAAAAAACAATGTAATTTGCAATTAACAATTACATATTTTTTCTTAAAAACAACTATGTTTTTTTTTACACCAATTGATTCCTCTCATTATTTTGCATATAAAAGTATTAAGGTAAGATAATCGAAAAATGAATATTTTACTAGATATTTTATGGTTTATGTAAAATTAAGAAATTATTTCAAACCTCATAACTCGAAAAGTACTCAATGAAGAAATACTTTATTATAGTGTTTTGGAAAGCTCTCGAGATAAGCTATAAGAATACATAATAAAAAATAGGGGGTTCCATTTAAAAAATTAAACCATGTAACATTTTTGCTTATTACTTAATAATTATTGCGAATTTTGCAAAATGGTAGAGGACTTTTCTTCTTAGTTTGATCCAATCTATCATTACTTTTCGTTTGGTCCCTCACGAATCGGACACCCTGTATATTTGTATTATTATTAAGTATTAAATAATAAATAATTATCTCAATAATCCGATAATCCGATATCTTAATTATCCGATAATATGTCAAATTAACCTCACAAACTTTAACTGTAACCTATTTTGTACATATCAATGTCAACACAGATACTTACAATGCCTCTATCCAATCAGACGAAAGGAGGGTCACGTGATGGAGTTTGCCACTCTCTTCCTATGAGGCTCTCTAATCCGAAGCTAGCCGAGGCTCCGGCTCTCACGGTACGCAGTTTACGTTTGCGCGCGTCACCCCCCCCGCTACCGGTTGCTCGTTGCTCGCGTGGGCATTCTGGCATCACTGCTCTCATGTTATGTTAATGAATTCCTCTTTGGTGTTTGTGATAGGTTTGCTCTACAAATTACTTTACTGCATAAATTTTTTTATATCTGAAAAACAGGTGCATAAAAATATTAATAATTGGCATAATGTAGAAGTTTAATGTTAGAATTTTCCACATCGAGTACTTTGTAACGATGCAAGAATGCACCGTTCCGAACGTATACATATTCCCATCCCTCTCACACGTACAGCTCGCCGCTATCTCGCTTACACCTGCATGCACTCGCTTGTTATCTCGCTCGCACGCTTGCTTTCTCGCTTACTCGCATCACCTGGCGCATGCTGTCTCGTTCGCTCACTCGCTAAACTGCTTGTGTCTCCCCCACACTCGTTCGTCTTACCAGAACGACCCACCAGGAGGGGGAGCTCCGGCCGAGTATATAAGCTGGCCCGGCCGGCATACCGGCACCAGTGATGCCAGATTCCGGCCTTTCGGTAGCATGCGGTAGCATGGAGGGGATAATAGAAGGAGACAAAATATGATTCTCTCGAGCTCTTTTCTCGCAGAAAAGAGCGAGAAAATCATGTTTTGTCTCCTTTTATTACCCCCTCCATGCTACCGCATGCTACCGAAAGGCCGGAATCTGGCATCACTGACCGACATCAGATCTCGTCCTGCGATCCTACCGAACGCTCCGACCAGATCTCCTGAAACCGAGTGTTTCTCGGACTTTCTTCCTGTTCGGGTCGAGGTGTTTCTCGGCTCAACAGGGTGTCTCCGGCTTCCTGTCCGGGCCGAGGTGTTTCTCGGCTCAACCGGGTGTCTCCGGCTTCCTGTCCGGGTCGAGGTGTTCCTTGACTCAACCGTGTGTCTCTGGCTTCCTGTCCGGGCCGAGGTGTTTCTCGATTCAACCGGGTGCCTCCGGTTTCCAGTACCAGTCCTGGGCCAAGACGTTCCTCGATACACCGGGTGTCTCCTGTTATCAATCCGAGTCGAGGTATCTCTTGGCTCAACGGGGTGTCTCTAGCTTCTGAGCTGACACGCAGCCCCATTGACTGCACAGTACAGTAGATATAAGTTACGCGTCTCGAATCCTTACCTGTAAAATACCACTTTCACGCGCTTGTATCCGCCATCGCGTCGCTGTAGAGATACCGTTGTTAGTCACCACCGCTTACCGCGTAGAAATAAATCAGTCGCACACCGCGCAACATCCTCACACGATTATACTGTACGACATTCACACACACTTACTCACCTACTTTCACATTTGCACTTTATATATATATATATATATATATATATATATATATATACAGGGTGGCCCATTTTAATCCATCCAGTCGAATATCTCGAAAACCAAGCCCGGGAGAGAAAAATGTTTCAGACAAAAGTTGTTTGGTTTCGAGGGGGCCATAAGATGGTACCACTGGTTTGACCTTGAAGAATCATTTGAAGGTCACGTGAAGGTCACTTCAATTTTTTTAAATGGAACACCCTATACAGGGTTTGTCAAAAGTGTGGAAACCCCAAAATAACTTTTGTAAAAATGAAAATATCAAAAAACGATAAAACACGTATTTTGATATTTCAAAAAAGCTACCCTATGACATGGATACCGATCATCCCTCACCCTCTGGTACGCGGGGGTAGGAGGGGGGTTGAAAATTTTAAATTGGACTAGGGGTCGAGTGGGGGCTCATTTGAAAGGTCTTTTCATAATAAACACACCCTTAAAATTTTAAGTCGCTACGACCCCCCCCCCATTAAAAATGGCGGCCGTTCAAATTTCGAAATTTCATACACTTAGTGTTATCCAGGATCAACTGCGTGGAAGTGGCATGAATTTGATCCCTTGTGTGTATGTGTGTGTGTGTGCGCGCGCGCGCGCGTGTGGCTAAACAAGTGTGAATGTGTACATTGTGGTGATAGATTGCAGAACAGCTTGAAAACTGTCATCTCTCTTTAATGATTCAAAACCTTTTACTCCGTGTTTTAAAATAAATTTTACTCAGTGTGTTAAAGTAAATGCTGAAAGTGGTTGCCATTTACTTCCTGACAATATGCCAATCTTTGATAGAATGCAGAAATGGCTCTACGATTCGTTTCAAAAGGTATCAAATCTATTTCATCCCTTATTCGCTGTATCAATTCTTGGATGCTTTCAGGTTTTGTTTTGTACACCTTACTTTTCAGGTATCCCCATAGATAATAATCAAGAGGAGTTAGATCTGGTGACTGAGGTGGCCAATCCTCTTCTCCCTCATTTCTGTTCCTTCTTCCTATCCATCATAATGGAAAAGTCTCATTTAAAATTTGACGTGGCCCTAAACCAAAATGAGCAGGTGCTTCATCATGCTGAAACCATATTTCTTCGAAATTGTTTGGAAAAATATTTCGTATGACTGGAATTATTTGATCTACAAGTAATATCTCATATCTTTGAGCGTTCAAATTTTCTTCAAAGAAAAACGGCCCAATTAAGTAACCATCTATTATTCCACACCATACATTAATTTTTTGTGGGTATTGTGTGTGAGTTTCCCACACCCAATTCGGATTCTCATCTGACCATAAACGAAAATTTTGATTATTAACTTCTCCCGTTAACGTGAAAGTTGCTTCGTCTGTAAAAACAATTTGATAAGGGAAGATGGGCCGGACATCTATTAGTGTCATCATTCTTTCACGAAAACCTATACGACGCTCCAGATCTCCGTCTTGCAATTCTTGAACATATTGTAATTTGTATGGATAGAACTTATTTTTCTTTAAAATTCTCCAAACGGACTTAGGAGCAATATCGTGAATTTGAGCGGATGTGTTAATAGTAGAATGGGGATCTTCAATAAATGTCTGCAGAACATGAAGTTGTTTTTCTTCGTTAGTGGCAGACGATGATCTCCCTGATTTAGGGCGATTTTTTACGCTACCAGTTTCTCTAAAACGTTCTATTGTTTTGAAGACAGTGGACTTATTAATTCGACGATTCGGATATGTCTCATTAAATAATCGAGCGACAGCAGTGTACGATCGCTCGTTTTCACCCCATCCACGCATCATAAGGATAGTGATTCTTTCACGTTCCGACAATTCGGCAGCCATTTTTAAAACGTTTAATTTTTAATCTGCCTAAAATCTGTGAAAACAATTGATTTTGAGTAGTCGTGAGAACAACTGATTTTGAGTAACCGTGAGAACAACTGATTTTGAGTAGCCGTGAGAACAACTGATTTTAAGTAGCCGTGAGAACAACTGATTTTGAATAGCCGTGAGAACAACTGATTTTGAGTAGCCGTGAGAACAACTGATTTTGAGTAGCCGCGAGAACAACTGATTTTAAGTAGCCGTGAGAACAACTGATTTTGAGTAGCCGTGAGAACAACTGATTTTGAGTAACCGTGAGAACAACTGATTTTGAGTAGCCGTGAGAACAACTGATTTTAAGTAGCCGTGAGAACAACTGATTTTGAATAGCCGTGAGAACAACTGATTTTGAGTAGCCGTGAGAACAACTGATTTTGAGTAGCCGCGAGAACAACTGATTTTAAGTAGCCGTGAGAACAACTGATTTTGAGTAGCCGTGAGAACAACTGATTTTGAGTAGCCGTGAGAACAACTGATTTTGAGTAGCCGTGAGAACAACTGATTTTGAGTAGCCGCGAGAACAACTGATTTTGAGTAGCCGTGAGAACAACTGATTTTGAGTAGCCGTGAGAACAACTGATTTTGAATAACCGCGAGAACAACTGATTTTGAGTAGCCGTGAGAACATGTGAAAAACTTACCTCTATCTTGCCTTACATGGTAGGATCCTCCTCATTTATTTGAAATCAGTTTTCGCGGCTACTTAAAATCAGTTGTTCTCGCGGCTACTCAAAATCAGTTGTTCTCACGGCTACTTAAAATCAGTTGTTCTCACGGCTATTTAAAATCAGTTGTTCTCGCGGCTACTCAAAATCAGTTGTTCTCACGGCTACTCAAAATCAGTTGTTCTCACGGCTACTCAAAATCAGTTGTTCTCACGACTACTCAAAATCAATTGTTTTCACAGATTTTAGGCAGATTAAAAATTAAACGTTTTAAAAATGGCTGCCGAATTGTCGGAACGTGAAAGAATCACTATCCTTATGATGCGTGGATGGGGTGACAACGAGCGATCGTACACTGCTGTCGCTCGATTATTTAATGAGACATATCCGAATCGTCGAATTAATAAGTCCACTGTCTTCAAAACAATAGAACGTTTTAGAGAAACTGGTAGCGTAAAAAATCGCCCTAAATCAGGGAGATCATCGTCTGCCACTAACGAAGAAAAACAACTTCATGTTCTGCAGACATTTATTGAAGATCCCCATTCTACTATTAACACATCCGCTCAAATTCACGATATTGCTCCTAAGTCCGTTTGGAGAATTTTAAAGAAAAATAAGTTCTATCCATACAAATTACAATATGTTCAAGAATTGCAAGACGGAGATCTGGAGCGTCGTATAGGTTTTCGTGAAAGAATGATGGCACTAATAGATGTCCGGCCCATCTTCCCTTATCAAATTGTTTTTACAGACGAGGCAACTTTCACGTTAACGGGAGAAGTTAATAATCAAAATTTTCGTTTATGGTCAGATGAGAATCCGAATTGGGTGTGGGAAACTCACACACAATACCCACAAAAAATTAATGTATGGTGTGGAATAATAGATGGTTACTTAATTGGGCCGTTTTTCTTTGAAGAAAATCTGAACGCTCAAAGATATGAGATATTACTTGTAGATCAAATAATTCTAGCCATACGAAATATTTTTTCAAACAATTTCGAAGAAATATGGTTTCAGGATGATGGAGCTCCTGCTCATTTTGGTTTAGGGCCACGTCAAATTTTAAATGAGACTTTTCCATTATGATGAATAGGAAGAAGGAACAGAAATGAGGGAGGAGAGGATTGGCCACCTCAGTCACCAGATCTAACTCCTCTTGATTATTATCTATGGGGATACCTGAAAAGTAAGGTGTACAAAACAAAACCTGAAAGCATCCAAGAATTGATACAGCGAATAAGGGATGAAATAGATTTGATACCTTTTGAAACGAATCGTAGAGCCATTTCTGCATTCTATCAAAGATTGGCATATTGTCAGGAAGTAAAGGGCAACCACTTTCAGCATTTACTTTAACACACTGAGTAAAATTTATTTTAAAACACGGTAAAAGGTTTTGAAGTAAAAGGTTTTGAATCATTAAAGAGAGATGACAGTTTTCAAGTCTGTTCTGCAATCTATCACCACAATGTACACATTCACATTTGTTTAGCCGCGCGCGCGCGCGCGCACACACACACACACACACACACACACACACACACACACACACACACACAAGGGATCAAATTCATGCCACTTCCACGCAGTTGATCCTGGATAACACTAAGTGCATGAAATTTCGAAATTTGAACGGCCGCCATTTTTAATGGGGGGGTCGTAGCGACTTAAAATTTTAAGGGTGTGTTTATTATGAAAAGACCTTTCAAATGAGCCCCAACTCGACCCCTAGTCCAATTTAAAATTTTCAACCCCCCTCTTATCCCCGCGTACCAGAGGGTGGGGGATGATCGGTATCCATGTCATAGGGTAGCTTTTTTGAAATATCAAAATACGTGTTTTACCGTTTTTTGATATTTTCATTTTTACAAAAGTTATTTAGGGGTTTCCACACTTTTGACAAACCCTGTATATTTTTGCACATTCTTGTAGCTTATCTCGAGAGCTTTCCAAAACACTATAATTAAGTACCTTTTCGTTAAGTACTTTTTGAGTTATGAGGCTTGAAATAATTTCTTAATTTTACATAAACCGTAAAATATCTTGTAAAATATTCATTTTTCGATTATCTTACTTTAATACTTTTACGTACAAAATAATGAGAGGAATCAATTGGTGTAAAGAAAACACATAGTTGTTTTGAAGAAACAATATGTAATTTGCAATTAACAATTCCATATTTTTTCTTAAAAACAACTATGTGTTTTCTTTACACAAATTGATCCCTCTCATTATTTTGTACATAAAAGTATTAAGGTAAGATAATCGAAAAATAAATATTTTACAAGATATTTTACGGTTTATGTAAAATTAAGAAATTATTTCAAGCCTCATAACTCAAAAAGTACTTAACGAAAAAGTACTTAATTATAGTGTTTTGGAAAGCTCTCGAGATAAGCTACAAGAATATGCAATGACAAATAGTAAGTTCCATTTAAGAAATTGAAGGTGACCTTCATGTGACCTTCAAATAACTCTTCAAGGTCAAACCATCTTATGTCCCCCTCGAAACCATACAACTTTTGTCTGAAACATTTTTGTTTGCTGGGCTTAGTTTTTGAGATTTTTTTACTGTCCAAGTTAAAATGGGACACCTTGTATATACAGGGTGGGGCATTTATAGTGACACAAGCATTTTTTTCGAAGCGAGATATAAAAAAATATTTCAGACAAAAGTTGTAGGGTTGAAAGGGGGTAATTTAGTCCGCTGAAACAATTTTGAACCCTGTGCCTGCATTGGGCCCAATTAAGGTTAAGTCTATTTTTTGAAATGGCAACCCCTTTTTTTCATTACGGATTCGTATTCTACGCAAAAAAATGAACAAATTTTGTTCTTGACAATTTTTGGATAAGTCCCCTCCAACAGGCCCAAAAAAACCCTTAAGCTTTTCAAACCCGGGCAATTTTTTCGAAAACGACGCAAGATATAAAAAAATATTTCAGACAGAAATTGTGCATATCGTCATTGAATTCCTTCCTGAGTACACACATTAAGATCATTCGAAGATCAACTTTAATTTCTTTTAGTGGGTTGGTATATCGGTTGGTATACCTCCAGAGAAAGATAGGGATGTATGTGGGAGGAGGTCGGACGTGTCTTTACGCCCATTTGATCAACGAGCGACAGAATCCATCCGTGGCAACGGCATTGACGCATATCCTGTGGAGAGAGCATTCACACATTTTTCAGCCTAACGAATAATTGCTAGAAAACAATATTCGCAGACTAGAAAAATATGTGAGGCGCAAGTGGCTGGATCGGGAATCGAACCCGAGTCTTTCGCTTTCCGGGCAACTGCTCTAGACCACTGAGCTATCCAGACCTCACACCTAATGCTGCTTTTTAACACAGTGATATGCGATTCCAGAGCGATGTTGGTATCTCACTCGATGGATGCAATGCCGATTGCCATGGAGGATTCCTGAAAGGTCGCTCGCTGACCAAATAAGTGCCGGTGGAGGTATTCGCGTGCATGCTGGCTTCCGACTGGCCTTCCGTATGAAACGGCACCGACGAGCACAACGCCGTAGAGTGACCACATCCCCCAAGATCCCTCTAGTATATACTAAAATCCCCACTGTACCAAATAGCAGTGGTGGATGGACCCTAAGATAGGATCGGGGCAAGCCTCTAGAAAAAGATAGGGATGTAAGTGGGAGGAGGTCAGACATGTTTCTTCCATAAATCAACAGAGCATTCAATTTTCAATCTAAAAATACTAGTACACTATCGAAACAACGTAAACCACAGTAACAATTTTATTTTAGCAAATGTTCGAAATGAAAAATGAAAATGAAATTGATATGTGACAAGTTATTTCAAAGTTAAGAAGTAAATGTCCTTCTCTACATTACTCGGGGTCAACGATTCGACGCAAACAACAATGTACGACGTAACGACTACTAGTATACTATCACAATCGTAACGTAAACAAAAATTTTATGTTGATATTGGATCACAGATTTTGATACATGTTTGTGGTCTTATCATTTTCAATTTGTCATTCCATTAGAGTATTCTTATCACGTCGCGAAAAATATCTGTAGTTTTAGCTCGTACATCGATATTATTATTTTTTGAAAATGAATCGGTTTACTGTTGTTGAAAAAATCGATATGATTTATGGAGAAGTGCATAAAAACATAAAAAGAGAAGCGCGTGACTTATACACAGAACGATACCACGAAAGAAGGCAGCCATCCCGTAGAACTTTTTATCGAATAGTACAGTTGTTTTCTGAAACGGGAAGTGTCGCAACAAAAAAAATCGAACTAGGACTATTACTGGAGAAAATTCGGAAATCGCTGTATTAACTGCAGTAGCCTATAATCCACACGTAAGTTTTCGTCAAATTGAACGTGATTCGGGAATTTCTCGAAGAAGTGTTCTGCGAATACTGAAGCGCCATAAATTCCATCCGTACCACATTTCTTTGCATCAAGAGTTTCATGACGCTGATTTTTTAAATCGTGTCGAGTTTTATCAATGGGCTCTTCTGCAAATACAGAATAACAATTTTTTAAATATTTTATTTTCTGATGAGTCGACTTTTACTAATAATGATCAAGTTCATCGACATAATATGCACTACTGGTCAGCGGAAAATCCAAGATGGTTAAGACAAGTGGAGCATCAATGGCAATGGAGTGTAAATGTTTGGTGTGATATTCATCGATATCGAATAATTGGACCGTACTTCATTGAAGGTACGCTGAATGGACTAAAGTACAGAAACTTTTTGGATCGAGAACTACCAACTGCTTGCTTGACGACGTACCTTTAGCAGAGCGTTTAAATATGTGGTTTCAACACGATGGTTGTCCCGCTCATTATGCCGCTATGGCTCGAGAAATATTAGATAGAGATTATCCTGGCCGCTGGATAGGACAGAGAGGATCTATTAATTGGCCCGCTCGTTCTCCGGATCTCACGCCACTTGACTTTTTCTTATGGGGTTACATAAAAGATAAAGTTTATCAAGAAGTACCACACCTGAGAATATACGTCAACGAATTATCAATGCCTGTGCGAGTATCGATGACGACACTTTAATGAAAGTTCATAATTCTTTTAGTAAGCGCTTTTAAAAATGTATCGAAGTTAATGGCCATCATTTCGAACATTTGTTAAAATAAAATTGTTACTGTGGTTTACGTTATTGTTTCGATAGTGTACTAGTATTTTTAGACTGAAAATTGAATGCTCTGTTGATTTATGAAAGAAACATGTACCAACCAACTAAAAGAAATTAAAGTTGATCTTCGAATGTCCTTAATGCGTGTACTCAGGAAGGAATTCAATGATGGTATACACAATTTCTGTATGAAATATTTTTTTATATCTCGCGTCGTTTTCGAAAAAATTGCCTGGGTTTGAAAAGCTTCAGGGTCTTTTGGGCCTGTTGGAGGGCTTATCCAAAAATTGTCAAGAACAAAATTTGTTCATTTTTTTGCGTAGAATATGAATCCGTAATGAAAAAGGGGGTTGCCATTTTAAAAAATAGAAGTAGTAAGACTAGGAGAGATCTAACCCAGGGATCTCAGGGGGGTGAGGGGCGAATCGCGGCGGGGGGTGACGTCACGCGGGGAGTGACGTCACGTGGGGGGGGTTGCGTCACGTGCGGGGGGTGACGTCACGTGCGTGGGGTTATGTCACGTGCGGGTGGGTGACGTCACGTGCGGGGGGGGGTGACGTCACGTGCGGGGGGGGTGACGTCACGTGCGGGAAAGGGGGGATCCGCGGCGCGAGCAATGGATGAGGGGGTCCGCGAGGAGAAGGGGAATCCGCGGAAAGAAGACGGTGCGAAGATGTGAGAATGATAGTGCTACATGTGGGAAAAGGATAGCGCTACGTGTGTGAAGAAGACAGTGCGACAAGGATGGCATCAACATGTGACAAGGATGACATCAACGTGTGACTAAGTTGGCGTCAACGTGGGAGAAGGACGACGCAAAGGTAAGTGAGTGAGTGATAGCGACGAGCATATGAAAGAGAGAGAACGATAGCGCGAAGAGAACGCATACGAAAGAGAACTATAATATCGCGAGACTTAGAACGATAATAGCGCGAGAACAACGCGTGCGAGAGAGAACGATATTGCGAGAACAACGCGTGCGAGAGAGAACGAAGATATCGCGAGACTTACAACTAACGCGCGAGAGAGAACGTAACGAAGGCCTCTCTGGAGGCCTGCCCCGGCCCTATCTTAGGGTCCATCCACCACTGCTATTTGGTACAGTGGGGATTTTAGTATATACTAGAGGGATCTTGGGGGATGTGGTCACTCTACGGCGTTGTGCTCGTCGGTGCCGTTTCATACGGAAGGCCAGTCGGAAGCCAGCATGCACGAATACCTCCACCGGCACTTATTTGGTCAGCGAGCGACCTTTCAGGAATCCTCCATGGCAATCGGCATTGCATCCATCGAGTGAGATACCAACATCGCTCTGGAATCGCATATCACTGTGTTAAAAAGCAGCATTAGGTGTGAGGTCTGGATAGCTCAGTGGTCTAGAGCAGTTGCCCGGAAAGCGAAAGACTCGGGTTCGATTCCCGATCCAGCCACTTGCGCCTCACATATTTTTCTAGTCTGCGAATATTGTTTTCTAGCAATTATTCGTTAGGCTGAAAAATGTGTGAATGCTCTCTCCACAGGATATGCGTCAATGCCGTTGCCACGGATGGATTCTGTCGCTCGTTGATCAAATGGGCGTAAAGACACGTCCGACCTCCTCCCACATACATCCCTATCTTTCTCAATATCGCTATACTTACAACTAGCGCAAGAGAGATAGAGACGCAAGGGATGGGAGCGCAAGGAGAGGCGCGTAAATAAATACTTTTTTTTTTAAATTAAAACATAAAATTTATTTTAAAAGGTGTGTGTGTGTGTAAATACATTTGTGTGTGTGTGTGTGTGTGTGTATGTGCTTAAAATAATATTTAATAATATTTAATAATAAAATATATTAAAGATATAAAATTTAAAAAATATAATATTAATATAATATTAATATAATAAAAATATAAGAAAAATTATATATTAAAAAATAAAAATATATATGGGGAGGGGGGATGCGCCGGGCTAAGGGGAGGCCGCTCCTGGAACAGAAAAAGAGACATTTCATTAGTTTTTAATAATTTATTGTAAGATACTTTTGATGTAATATAAATTGAAAGTTACTTACAATTTATGTTTCTTGAAAGAAGAGTTCGTTACGCGTCGCCGAATTCTCGCTCTGAGTAGGCAGCATATAATAAGGTTCCAGCAACTCCTCTCGTTGCTCTTCTATACTAGGAAGTACGGACGGTAAAAAATGTATCTTACATATTTCCATACGGTCAGTATTATATACTATGATGGACATATTATCTATATCATATCCTTGCTTCTTGAGGGTACGGAACGTATGACAGTATTCCTGGTAACAATCCTTGCAGTCTAGGACAGATCTTATCACTGTTACCTCCGTGCCGCAGTGACAGCACCTAAACGGCGTAAACGGTCCCTCGAAGAACCCGTGGAAATAATTATGTTTTAATGCATAATTTCGATAAAATCCGTACCGACAATCCTTGCAGTAGTGTCGGTTTCGACGTAGGTAGGACTCGATCCAGAAACATTTTGCAATGTGTATTCTCGGGAGATCAGAGTGAAAGCGAGGATCGGACCTCGGTTTGTATGGTTTAGGAATACACATAATTTTGTCTCTTCTTTTCCCAAGACCAACGAAACACAGAACAACGAAAGAAATAATATTCTAATGCTGCAGACTCCTCTTCATTATATATCTTTTAATATCTTTTGTCTCATTCCAACTAGAACATCACGTCTCATCTACCTCAGCATTTCGCTACATTTTTAGCGGAGCGTGTTGAGAAAAGTATAACTATTCTTATTTGTATGGAAGGAAAGAATTAAAATCACAAATGGAATAAAAATAATTATTTATTGCACGCATCGTAAAGAATATCATTTACAGCACATGTTAGTAATTCGCAGTCGATTAATGATTCGCTGTTAAAGACATCACTCTCGCGTATCGTTTTTTACAGCATCGCATACAGTAGTAATATTGTTACGTCGTAATACAGTTTCAAATTGTTTAAATTTTCATTCACGGGATACGTATTCTCGCATAACCAATTGTGCATATGATCGATACAATTTTCAAAATTAAATAAATGTAATAATGTTTGTGGTTTCATGTACAAAGAATTTTCGCATAATGTGAGTTTTACAATTTTCGATTGATACATTTCGATAAATCTCCAATCCTTAATGGGAGAGCAGTCGATTGTAGAAATTGTTCAACGTCCGCTTGCTTCTGCATCAACAAATTCCACGTTGAAAAAGGTAACACTATTTGATTGCCTCGATTATCACCGAGAATCAGTTCCACGTACGATACAGCTCCAACGCTTATTCCAATGTCCAAATACTTGTATGACGTTGGGGTTAGAGCGTATCTTCTTCCAAGTATACGAGTCGCACGATGAGGCTGAATGCTATAAAATATATATAAATTAGATCAATATTTAAAAAAATTAATAAATAAAATTTTTAAACGATCGAAACTTACGTGTCGCATTTTTGCTTCTTACACGGTGGAGTTTCACCGTTTCGAATCGGAACGTAAAAATTCATGTTGATTTCTTCAGTGAACCTTTCACACGCGTGATTGATGCAATACTGATCGTATTAGAATTAATATCAATTCAAATAGTATCGCAAATTGCAATGTAGAGGGGATTATTGCTGACACGACATTTTAATTTCCTCTAAAATTTTGTCGCGCCGATGTACGGCGGCGATGACATCATCCCCAGAACAAAGAATTAGCTGAATTCGCTAAAATCGAGCGCCGATGTACGGCTGCTCCTGATGCAATCACGTTAGATTTTTCAAATGTACGTGACAAAACGTGAAATTATCAAGGTTAAATTACGCATCAAAACAAAGATTTAGATGAATGTGCTAAAATCGAGTGCCGATGTACGGCTGCTCCTGATGCAATCACGTTAGATTTTTCAAATGTACGTGACAAAACGCGAAAAAAATAACCATCAAGGTTAAAACGCACATCACCCCTAGACAAAGATTTAGCTGAATGCGTTAAAATCGAGCGCCGATGTACGGCTGCTCCTGATGCAATCACGTTAGATTTTTCAAATGTACGTGACAAAACGCGAAATTATCAAGGTTAAATTGCACACGCTATTCCGGGGAATTTTTTAAGATGAAATCATTCTAGAATGTTCGATGATATGCACGAGACAGTATATAAATCATGATCAAGAGGCACACCCCGCCAATATTTTTGCTAAAGTACATCCGGAACTATCATTAGGAAGCGCATTTCGCAAGTGTGTGTTACAATATGGAGGAACAAAGTTTGCGAGAGCAATCCACATTGATTGATTCGCTGGAAGACTACATTGTGTGGGAGCAACGATGCGACCAATACATCGAGTCGTTGGAAGAGCAAAGTCGCATCAAGCGACCGCGATTATCGATCGGAAATCGACAATCGCTGATTGCTCGGATCGCGCGCCTCGAAGGGTTGAAAAATTCGGTACGTGGACGTTTCGTACACGCGGGTGCCGGATGCAGCGCGCATCAAAATGGACTTGTGTGGCGTAAGATTGATACGGCGTTCGAGAGTCGCGTATCGACTGGTGCGGTGATAAACTATAATCACATCGAATCTCGTCAATTTCTCGATGACGCCAAAGACATTGTGATAGAACATGTGCAGGACGTTATGAAAAAACATAATGTGAAAGTGAACACAATATTTAACGGCGAATTTGTGGCTGGGGATAAACGCGCCAACAAAAGTATCAATACGAGAAACTATGAACTCTTTCGCAAATCCGATTTACGCGAATGGTACGAACGGCGCGTTATCGAACCCACCTTAGCATCGCTGGAAGAGTTTCAGGAACGCGACAGCGGGTGGGCTTTGTCGCGAATACTAAATTTAACTGTAAATATAAATAAGTATAATCCTATGCGTGAGGGATGTTACATCAAATTGCCGCGGGAGATTATGATGAAAAGAGCGGTGATTAATGTACAATCCAGAGACAATGCATGTTTCGCGTGGGCAGTGGTCGCCGCACTATTCCCCGCCGAAAGAAAGGCGGAACGGGAATCATCGTATCCGCATTACACGACAGTGCTGAATCTCCGGGACATTGAGTTTCCAGTGACTGTGAACCAAATAAAAAATTTTGAACTTGTTAATGACATTTCTATAAATGTGTACAGCATCGAAAACAAGAACAGCATTGTTCCGATACGTCTTTCGCAGCAGAAGCGGGACAAGCATGTTAACTTGCTGTACATTGAAGACAACAGCGTCGGACATTTTGCGTGGATCAAGAATTTATCCTGGCTCGTGAGCTTACAATTGAGCAAACACAACGGTCAAAGATATATCTGCGATCGGTAAGTTTAATTTATATTATTTGAATAATTATAGGTTATACACTTTGTTATATAAATCTTTAAAAAATTTTTCTTTTACAGATGCCTGCATTATTTTAATTCGAACGCCAAGTTGCAGTCGCATACGATTGACTGCGGAAAGATGAACGATTGCGCTGTCCGATTGCCGAGCGATGAGGACAAGTGGTTATCGTTCAACAACTTTAATTGGAAGGAGCGGCTTCCATTCGTGGTCTACGCCGACCTGGAATGCGTTCTGGCCAAGACGGAAGAAGAGAAAAACGTATATCAACACCATCGGGTATTTAGTTTAGCCTATTATGTACATTGTTCATACGACGAATCTTTATCGGTGTATCATTCGCGTCGTAGCGCCGATTGTATAGCATGGTTCGCCGCAGACCTCAAAAATTTAGCGTTACGTATAAAAAATATTTTAAAAACAAATGTCCCCATGGTAGATTTGACGTCCGAAGAGTGGGAGAAATTCCATAGCGCCACTCAATGTCATATATGCGAAAAACCGTTCGTGCAAGACGATACACGCGTTCGCGATCATTGCCATCTGACCGAACAGTACAGAGGTCCAGCACACTCAAATTGTAATTTAAATTATAAAGAATCTTTTTGTATTCCCATAGTTTTTCATAATTTATCCGGTTACGATTCGCACTTTATTATCGAGGAAATAGCCACAGCATTCGAAGGGAAAATCGAGTTACTTCCGATAACTAAAGAGAAATATATTTCGTTCACAAAAGATGTTTGTATGGATGAAGAATCAAAAACTCATGTAAAATTACGCTTCATCGATTCATTCAAATTTCTCACATCGAGTCTCGATAAATTGGCATCATTTTTGAATAAAGACAAACTCAAAATTTTAAAATCAGAATTTCAAAATTTATCAACAGAAAATTTCAATTTGTTAACGCGAAAAGGTGTATTTCCGTACGAATACATCGACTCTGTAGATAGGTTGCAAGATACGTGTTTACCACCGCGCGAATCATTTTACAGTTCCTTGACCGGTGACACTGTATCCGAGACCGATTACGCGCACGCCGAGAACATCTGGACGCGATTCTCCATTCGGACGCTAGGCGAATATAGCGATTTATATCTTAAAATTGATGTCTTGTTATTAGCTGACATTTTCGAAAACTTTCGAGATAAATGTATCGAAAGTTACGGACTCGACCCCGCGTATTACTATACTCTCCCCGGATACACGTGGGATGCCATGTTGAAGCATACGAAAATTATGTTCGAGTTGCTTATCGACATCGACATGGTTATGTTCATCGAACGTGGTATACGCGGTGGTCTGAGTCAATGTTCGGGTAGATACGCTCGCGCTAATAACAAGTACATGGAGTCGTACGAAGTCCATCGAAATCATCATCGTACCTGATGTACTTTGATGTAAATAATTTGTACGGATGGGCAATGTGTCAACCGTTGCCTTACGCCGATTTTCGATGGGTCGATGACGTGACCAATTTTAATGTATCATCCATTGCGCTAGATTTGCCTACAGGCTATGTCCTCGAAGTGGACCTCGAGTACCCGCAACATCTTCACGATACGCACACTGACCTACCGTTTTGCCCGACACGCGACAAACCACCTGGCAAGCGGGAATTCAAACTGCTTGCAACGCTATACGATAAGAAGCGTTACGTGATACACTACCGCAACCTGCAGCAGTGTACGCGTCACGGTCTTTGCGTTACAAAAATACATCGAATTTTACAGTTTTCTCAATCTCCCTGGCTTCGAAATTACATAGAACTAAATACAAATTTCAGAACATTGGTTAAAAATGATTTCGAAAACAATTTATATAAATTAATGAATAATGCGGTGTTTGGTAAAACGATGGAAAATGTGCGCAATCGTGTCGATGTTAAGGCTCCGGAGTAGTCACCGCGGCCATCTTGAAATCGTGACGTCATAAGCGAGAAAGGACACCCAGATTTATATTGCGACTGACATCTAAATAAAAACATATTTGAATGAAATAAGACTACCAATCTCTTCAGCACACCTGTAAAAATGGACGGATACTAATCCTTTCCTTTCACAATTTATAAATAGCCGTAAATTGAGTCCGAAATGAAGCCTTGAAAATGCGAAAAAACACGCGATTTGACAGCTGTCGAAAGGAGAGGAAAATGTTATTTTCTAAAGTTTATTCCTTATACAGCTTAGTATCCGTCCATTTTTATAAGTTTCCTTAATACATTGCACACCACAACACTAGCACAAAGCAAATAATTATGAAATGGGACGCAACGTAAATTGGGCTGTCATTTCTCGCTTACGAGGCCATTTTTCACGCCTTATAGTTCACCGATTTATAGCAGTGAAGCGCTGCATGAGAATTTTGACATGTGGGTAACGTGTGGGTAATATGTCGATACCATGTAGGTAACGTAGAAATATTTATACATAATGAGGCCCTTGCACAATGCCAAGCAAGAGAAATAGGAATAGGGAAGAATATAGGAAAGAGAGAGAGGAAAGATATTATTTATTATAATGAAAATAATTAATATTAAAATCTATGACTTCATAAATCTGAGACATAAGATATTTTATTAATATTATTATTGTATATATTATTATAATAAAACTTTTTTTTACATGTATATATATTTTTTAATATTTTTTAATATTTTAATAATTTTAATATGTGTAATTAAAAATAAAGACAGACCCAGATCCAGGACGAGAGTCTGAGTGACCCATCCTCCCAACGCGTCCTCGTCCTCTCCATCCTTCTCTTCCTCCTCTCCATCCTCCTCTTCCTCTTCTCCATCCTCCTCTCCAGTCTCCTGTACTGTTTCCTCTCCAGTTTCCTCTCCATCCTCCTCTCCAGTCTCCTCTCCAGTTTCCTCTCCATTCTCCTCTCCATCCTCCTCTTTTCACTCTTGTTGAGTAATAACTATATGTACACAGAAAACGTAGCAATTAAAAAATTAAATTAAATTTACAAAATAGAAATAATTTTAAAACTTTTTGTATATATTTAAAATTTAACATACTTTTTATTTCTTTCCTTTAATTTTGTTCCTCCTCTTTTCTTATTCTTTTCCTTCTCTTTTCTTTCATTTTCTTTATCTTCGTCTTCATTAGTCGTCTCTTCTTCTACACTCATCTCATTTTCTTCCTCGTCCTTTCTTCTTTCATCTTTTCTTCCATGCTCTTTTTCCAATCTCCTGATTCAATCATGTCGTTTATTAAATGTTTTATTTACAGGACTTTAATTTAAAGAATACTCTAACAAAAAAAAGAAAATAATCTAAAAAGAAAACAATACATGTTATATATATATATATATATATATATATACACACATATATATATATAATAACACACAAACCTTTTTTTTCTTATTTCTTGTTCCTTCTCTTCCTTCTTCTTTCTCTCTCTTCCTCTTTCTTCTCAAGTTCATTCCTTCTTCTATCTTCCTCATCTTTCTTCATCCTTCTCTCATCTTTCATCCTCTCGCTTTCTTTTCTCATCATTTCTCTTTTCTGTCGGCTGAATCTATTTATATAATAAATAAAATTAGTGTATAAATATTACGTCACTGCTTCACGTTATTTTTTATTACAGTATACTCTGAAAGATTTTCTATTATAATATTGAAAGAATTATAATTATTATCCCAGCAAACACAGAATATTACAACAATATTGCGGCAATATTATAACATTGCAACAATGTCGTGGCAATATTACAACATTGCAGCAATGTTGCTGCAATATTCTGTGTTTGCTGGGATATAATTATTTATTATATTTATTATTCTACTATTTACGTATATATTGCATACTCACATGTTGTTTGCACCGCAGTAAAGCATCGACTGATTTATACTAAATTCTATACATTGTATAATATACACACACACATACTCGCCGCTTCTCGCCGCCTTCTTCGCTAGTTGTTTGTTTCGTCGCGCGCGATATCTTATTACATCTTTGTGCGCTAAGTACTTCAACAATCGAGCGATCTAATAGACAGCTCAAGTTTTCGTTACTTTCATAATATTATTGATATTATGGAAACGCGTGAAATTAGTGAGAAAATGTGCGACGAAGATAATGAACGAATTTATGGAAGGAGGCGCAATACAAAAAAGTACCGATTATCATGCAAGCGGCTAAGCAGACGAAAATCGTCAATAAATAAAAGGTAACATTATTTTATTAATAGAAAAGAAAATAGAAAAATTACCGTGCACACTGTTCGTCATATAGCCAAAGTAATGAAAGCCAGTGTACATCAATCACGGTAATTAATCTTGGTATCACGGATTTTGATGAACTTTTTTTATAATGTAGTACTGTCAGTACCGTAACTAGGGCGGTACCATCAGTACCCCCGCACCGGGCGCAAACTTTAGGTAGAAATGAGCAGTCATTATAATAAAATAAAAAAATAAATAATAAATGTATTTATTTACAACAAATAAATGTTCCTTTTTAGTTGAAAAGTTTGTTTTTTATTATAAATATTTGGCAAGAGAGACGTAAACTGTTAAACTCGCACCGGGCGCAATGCAGGCTAGTTACGGCACTGAGTACTTTATTAGAGGCGTACCCGAGTGAAGCGATAGAGCGCAAAGCTCATTGTCAGACATTTTGTAGAAAATTTATTTAATAAATATAGCACTCCTTATCTGCCGTTGACTCTGCACTATTCAGTATGAAGACGGCATTGCACGTGCACTTAAGTCTGAAAATATCACGCTGCGAACTAGGGTTCGATTCCAATCTGTTCAATTTTTTTTCAAATTTTTTAAATGTTTGTTTTTATGTCTTATGTTGCATGTAATTGGGTCACAAATTATGGTTATTTATTAAAAACAAAATTAATGTTTATTTATTAAAAAAAAATAAATTTAAGTAACAAATATGCTGTTTTCAAAAGAGTAAAACAACTTTTCTTATTTATAATGTATTTTATTTATTTTAAACAAAATTACATATATATTTTATTGGTTCAAAACAAAATTATTTCATATTACTTTATTTTTGTTATTTGTTTATATTATTTTTTGTTGATTTTTTGGTATTATTTATTTTTTTTCATTGCTTTATTCTTAAAAGAATTATGTTAGTCAAAATAATTTTATATAATTAAACATTAATTCGTTTTTAAATCAATAAACACAATTTGTGGCCCAATTATATTTTAAAAAAATTGGAAAAAAGATCGGAAATAGGGATCAAACCCTAGTTCGCAGCGTGATACTTTCGGATTCAAGTGCTCGCGCTACGCTGCCTTCATGGTGAATGGTGCAAAGTTACTGATACATAAGGAATGCTGTATTTATTAAATAAATATTCTCAAAAACGGTTGAGCGTTTCATCTTTTTGCTACACTGCAGTACTCCTATACTAAAGTACTATACTATAAAAAAAGCTCATTAAATTTATATATATATGTAACATATATATGTTATATATGTAACATATATATATATATATATATATATATATATATATATAACATAACGAAAAAAAGTTTCTTGCGGTAAACATCTAATAATTATATCGCAACATTATATTATGATATAAATTATTATATTGCAATTTAATTATTATAAAAAACCATATGCAAACGTTTTATTGATTTGAGACATTCGCGCATTATTCTCATCAACTCATCTCATTAATTTATAGGAGAAAAGAAAAATTGAAAAAAATAGATATATTGAATAAAGGAATTAATGTATTAAATAAAGAAATAATGCAAGTAGATCAAAATAAGCATACTTTTCAGGATGATGTAATTATGCATGATAATTTAGCTGCAATGGATATCGAAATAAATATAGATGAGGAAAAATTGACACAAGAGCACAATGACACATTAGATAGTGATGAGCTAACTTTTCACGATGATAGAATTATGCATGGCAAATTAGCTGCAATGGGTCTCGAAATAGATACAGACAAGGAAATAACGACACATACATTAAGTGATAATGAATTGGGAAAAATATTAGAGGACAGTGAGACTGAAGAAAGTGACACTTTAATAACAGATAACAATATAGATGCATACCGCCTAGAAAGTAACAGTATGCCAGGAAAATGTATTGTAGATTTTGTCTATCTTTTTGAACAGTTACATGAAAAATTTGATAACCATAGTCACGGAATAGAATGTAGTTTTTGTGACTTAATATTTATTGATGTCCGAGCGTATGGACTAAAAAATAAATTCTTTTTCAAATGCCGAATGTGCAATTTTGAAAGCTTCGTCTGGAGTGAGCCGCCCCCTGACAAAAGTCTACATGTAAATATAGGGGCAGTGGCTGGCGCAATACTAACTGGTACAGGATATACACAGTTACAAGAAAGTTGCGCTGCTATGAATATTAAGTGCATGACAAAAAAAACTTATGAAAAGGCCTATGAAACTGCTGCTGAAGCATTTGCAAAAATTGCAGAAGAAAGCATGAATGCTGCTGCGAATGAAGAACGTGATTTGGCATTACAACGCAATGAAATAATAAATGGAATACCACATATAGCAGTAAAAGGTGACGGAAGCTGGATGAAAAGATCATACAGAACAGGACGGTATGATTCTTTATCAGGTGTAGGCACAATAATTGGTGCACGAACAGGCAAAGTACTGCACATGTCTGTAAAAAATAAATATTGTGCAGTTTGTGTTACAGCAGAGAAGCTTAAAAAAGAACCTGTAAATCATAAATGTTATAAAAATTGGGGTAGAGATTGTAGTTCAACAAGCATGGAAGCAGAAGCGATTGTAGAAGGATTTAAGAGAAGCATAGAAAAGCGCGGACTAATTTATTCCACATTTATAGCAGACGGAGATAGCAGTGTATATAAAAAAATAATACAAGCAAATCCATATCCTAATGTTTTTATAGAAAAAATAGAATGTCGAAATCATTTATTGCGCAACTTGGCATCAAAAATAAAGGAAATAGCAAAGACAAAAGGACGTTTTGGCAAATTAAGAAATGTAATTGGTAATCGGATACTTCGAATTAGAACAGCTGTAACGAAAACTGTAGAATATCGTTTGGAGGAGGAGAGTACAATGCAAGAAAAAATTAAAGCTCTCAAAATAGACGTGGATAATATAATAAATCACGTTTTTGGCGAACATAATGGATGTGCAAGAATAGGATATTTCTGCGATGGATCGCAAAAAGAAAACGAAGAAAATTATATTCCAGAATTAAAAAGATGTGGACTATATGAAAAGCTTCAAAATGCATTAAAATATATAAGTTGGAATGCCAAAAGTTTATTACAAAATAAAGACAGTAATAGAGTAGAAACTTTTAACTCTGTAATAGCAAAATGTACTGGTGGAAAAAGAGTTAATTATGGTCTAAGAGGATCGTATGAAACGCGTTGTAATGCTGCAGCAGTCACATTTAACACTGGCAAGCCTATAAGTCATTTAAGTAATGTTCTGGGAACAAAACCAGGGGAAATAGCAGTGCATTTAGAAGATAAGAAAAAAACAAGTGCACATGACATGAGAAAACGATCAACACCGCAACGTTACGTAAAACGTGCAATAGGTGACAAAGATTATGGGCCGCAGGCTGATAAACCTGATGCAACATCAGCCGAAATTGAATTAAGAAAAGCGCAACACATGCATATGCTACGAGATTGGCAATTAAAGCGAGTAGCAATAGAAGAAGAAACTAAAGAACAAGCAGCAAGCGGCATTTGGCGATATTATCGCACAAAAATAATAACCGCTTCTCACTTTGGACATATATGTAAAATGAGAAAAAGTACTTCTTGCGTGTCAAGAGTTAAATCAATAATATATCCACAACAATTAAATATGGAATCAGTGGAACACGGGGCAAAATACGAGGATATTGCACGCAAAAGTATCGAAAGTGCACTGAATATTAACATTAAACGTTGCGGATTATTTATAGATAAAGAAATACCATTTTTAGGCGCTTCGCCAGATGGATTAATAGGAGATAATGGAATTGTAGAAATAAAATGTCCTTTTGCAGCACGATTTTTAACACCAGAAGATCCGATTGCAGCAAATATGTCGAATCTGCAATCGTTATATAAGAATGGAACAGATAAAGAAATGAAACGCAGTCACGTTTACTATTATCAAATACAAGGACAATTATATATTACACAACGAGAATACTGCATCTTCGCATTATGGACACCATTTGGATTAAAAATGGAACAAATTAAACGTGATGATATTTTCTGGTCAGAAAATATGGTTAATAAACTGGTGCAATTTTATGAAGACTGTGTTTTACCAGAATTACTTGATCCAAGACTGGAAAGAAATATGGCAATTCGTGACCCAGATTATATAATTGAAGCAAAAAGACAAAAAATGATGGAAAAAGAAAAGATGAAGAAATAGATTTACGTGGAAATATTGAAAAAAAGACAGATACACACATAAGCATTGCATTAGAAAAAGGAATAAATATATGACAATGCATTCTGCGCTGGGCGCAGTGATTACTGTCAAAATAATGCATTCTGCGTTAGGCGCAGTGATTACCGTCAAAATAATGCATTCTGCGCTGGACGCAGTGAGTATTAATATCAAAATGCATTCTGCGCTGGGCGCAGTTAACCATAGACAAATGAAATGTATGTGCAATTCCGCTTATCTACTTGCATTCTGCGTTGAGCGCAGTGAAAATCTAAAATGAAAAAATATAGAATGAATCGTGCTAATTACCCATATATACATATGGGTGCATTTATATCTTGCCGTTAGAGTTGAAATTATCAATTCTCTAATGGGTAGATATGATTGCAATCCGTATGTACAGTAGGATGTCTACTATCCAGTAGGATTCGGTTTCCGTCTCTCCAATTTTTTTCGTTTTTTTCAATTATATTTTTTATGTAATTTTACCACGAAATATTTATTTCTCTAAAAACAAATTAATTTGTTTTTAGATAAATAAACATTTGTGGTAAGATGTTGTAAGATTGTCGAAAATACTACAATTTTCGTATTATATGTCATCTTACTATAAAAAATACAATTTTTTTATTGCGCATTTTTTGAAAGTAATTTTTATGAGATTTTTATGATTAAAATGACACCAAACACAATATGAATCGGATAATTTTAATTACATAAATAATTAATATTTTGATTATTGATTAATTAAAAATCATCCGATTTATGTCGTGTTTGATGTCATTGTAATCAGAAAATTCTCATTAATCCATTAAAATTATTTTCAAACCGATAAAATGCGAAATAAAAGTTTCAATTTTTATTTTCTAAAATGTTTATATTATAGATAAAATAAGATCTTCGCGAGACTGGTGAGTCGTCGAAAGAGAGGGAGAGACCAAGTAAGGAGTAAGCGAGATGAACAACATGAAAGAGTTACGAAGTCTCGTTCGCGAGCCTTCCTTTATCTCCAGTCTTTCGTATCATATTTCATCTTTTCGCAGAAAATACAATTTTTACATTTCGCATTTTATTGATCCGAAAATAATTGTAATGGAGTAATGAGATTTTTACGATTAAAATGACACCAAACACGACATAAATCGGATTATTTTTAATTACATAAATAATAAAAATATTCATGTAATTAAAAATTATCCGATTCATATTGTGTTTGGTATCATTTTAATCACAAAAGTCTCATTAAAATTATTTTCCAACTTGCGATAAAATGCGCAATAAAAAAATTTATTTTTTATAACAAGATGACATATAATACGAAAATTGTAGTATTATATAAGATATATAATTATTATTAATTACATATATATTATTATTATATATATAATATAAGATATATAATATTATATTTATTATAAGCTTCGATGCGCTCGAAAATATAAGAGTTTTTTTTGGTTTAAAATTTTTAATGTTAATTTATTTACTAACTATATATTATCATCATTATCTCTGTCATTAGGTGCTTTCCATTTACATCAAAACTCAGATAAATATCACTTCTGTTTTTCTTCAACATTCATGTTAAAGAAAGACAGAAGTGAGATTTATCTGAGTTTTGATATAAATAGAAAGCACCTATTATTACCCCGATAACCAAATGTTGGCATTGTGCTCGTAGAATGCACGCACACATACAATAGCATGCTATCACTGTGACATCCAGATGCAGCCGCATCTGGTAAGTATATTGACGACATGTGATGCTTAACAGGTAATGCAGGTAGCAAGCACCTTGCACGCCAAAATGTCGGCATCGTGCAGACATAAATTTTTACAAATGGTAAAATTTATGCTTTTAATATATATTTAATTTTTTTTACAGAAATATAATGTAAATAAAACATCTAGACTCTCAAAATATGTTTTTTATTCATATATATAAACTTTTATCATGTTTATTATATTACATATTATATATATATATTTTACTATATAAACGTAATCTATAAATTTTTACATATAATTATTAACGAAATAAAATATATAAGAAATTATAAAGAAATACAGAAAAAAGTACTATTTATATAACACTATCTATATAATAGTATAAATAAATTTATAATATTTATAAAATATAGGTAAGTTTATAAAAATAATAAGTTTATAAGATGGACAAGAATGTGAAATTTATAATAATGAGTTTGTAAGTTATATATGTAAGAAATAAAAAATATGTTTCAAAAATAAAAAAATAATGTAAACTTTAATTTGATAAATCATTTTGATTAATCTGAATCGTCATTATAAGTTGGATTATTATCTATTGACTGATCAATTACATCCGACAGATTTGAATATTCTTGATCATCATCTTGATCATCATCATCTAGTGGTTGCTGAGCATCATCAGAATGAATAAACTGACCTTTTCTTGTATCATCTCTTTTCCTTTCGTTTTGGATTCTTGTTCTATTTAAAAAAAGCTCTCTGTGCTCATTATTTTCTTCATATCTTGGACGTTTTTGTTGTCGACGAAAACGCTCTTTTGTACTTTTTAGCGCTTTTATCATCGCATCTTCAAATTCATCACGTCGTGGTTTAGGAAAATTTAAGTTACTGCTGATGGCATCTAAAAATATCATATGTTTATTGTAGATAAATTTTAATTATCAATAAATTATACAATATATTATTTATTTGCCTTCACAAGCTTGTGCAAAACGAGTGACTTTTAAAGCTTTTAAATGTTTTGTACCATGCCAAGTCACTTCCATTGCAATTTTCTCGACATTTTCGAAAACATATTTAAAATAAATTGCAGCGCAATCAATAGGATTTAATCCACCTAAATAAATAAAATAATCGACCTAAAATAAAAATTAAGAAAAGAAAAAATATATTGTATATATTTATAGCTATTTTTTGTTTAATGGCAAATTTAATTATTGACATGCATAAACAAACATGAATATGTAAAACTTCATAATATCGCAAACAAAAAAAAAACCATATTTAAGCTCTTGACATACACTGAAAAAATTAATAAATTTAATAAATAAATTTTATTGATAAAAAATCATAATCACCATAAATTTATTTATATTCGTTGTAAAAAAATGAATATGATATATAACATTAAAAAGTACATGTTAATATTTCTAATTTGCATATATATTTTGTTTGTTCAAGGACATACTTGCAATAAATAATGATGTAGTTTTCTTAATTGTCATAAAGTAATAATAAAATGAAGTAGAGGTTTCGAAGAACGATGAAATTTAAATAAAAAATTAGAGATTTAAATAAATATTAGAGATTGAAATAGAACATTAATGTTTGATAATGTTAAAATCCATTCTTTGCTTTGGATTATTTTAGAAGCAAAAAACTTTATAATAAAGTAGACATGCAGTAATTAGTTTTGGTTACAAAATTGATTTAGATGATATAGTGCAAAATTGAGACATTGAATGGTAAAAACATTGGTCACATTAATCACATAGTTCTTACGGTAAAAATTGATGACACCAATGTGAAACATAATAAAATTTCTTTATATCGACAACTGCTGCGATTTTTTAATTTTCTGGAACAAAGTTCTGTGCACAAAAATTCTATAAAACAACTACAAAATCATATTGTAATAAAGTAACGAAATTGTTTTCTCAATTAGAAAACAATTTATATTTTTAGCGTAGATAAAATTGAAATTATGAATTGAAATACTTACAACTTCATCATAGATATCATCACTTATATTATCAAACTCTATTAAACTGTCAATAGATTTAAAAGGAAGACATTTTGGCATCAATTGAACTCTTCTACTTTTTGTTTTAGTTAATCGCAACAACATTGCGTGGTTTTCACTATAAATATATATAAATAAATACATGTAGTATAAAAAATAGATTTTGAAACATATTAGAAAGAGTAATTGTTGTATTCACAAAATTATACCTTTCTCTCTTTTCAATAATATCCAAACGTTGATTTAATTTTCTGTAAAAATTTAAGTATATATTAATTAAAAGCCTTTTTCCTTTTGTGTCTAAGTTTGTACAAAACTTTAATTATAAAATATGTAACATGTATAATAAAAATAAAATAAAGTATTATAAAATAAAAATATTTGTTATATGTTTAGATATATTTGTATATACATTACATATATATTTTATATTTTATATATACATATATACAGTAGTATATTATACATATACAGTAGTATAACATATATATATATGTATATATATATATTGTGACGTCCCGCCATCTTAAAATTACTAGCTTTAGTTACAATTCGCTTACCCATCTTATTTCTTTGCTATATCCATGGAATAAGAATGAATATTCAATTCTATTATTCGTAATTCAATTTTACTCACTATTATCAATTATATTACTATTAATTTTAATTCTAATATATGTGCATACGAATTCTAACGCTTAAAATATCAATTATAATATTTGCTTACCGTTTTATTCTATACGGTTATTTAGCCCGCTACTTAAATAAGTACTCCCTCAGTTAATGTATAATGAGGACTTTATATACGCGCTAAAATTCGAATTTAGATTTTAACAAACGCGACCGAAAATATATAATTTAAGCAATAACAAGTAAGGTATTTCAAAGGAACTGTTGAATTGATCTTAAATATGAATAAATACAAATATATTTAAACACTTTGAAATGCTTTATTTAAAATTCATTATGGGATCATAACCAGTGGAAATAACTTCCTCTATATGCTACAACTTAAAATTAATCTATTCTAACTTGAGCCGTAAATTTCTGAATCTTGTCTAAAATATAAAGGAAGTTATACATATAAAATGATTTCGTAATCCTAACACCGCTAATGATAGATATTAAATTAAGAGCGCATAGTTTTGACACGTGAGGTGGTCTAAGAGGAAGTCATAAACATATCGGACATTGATTTCTTGGAGATGTCAACCGACACTTCCGATAATAGTCGCGTACTACTCTTTGATCACCGCCGCGCTTCTATAAAAAGGATATCTATGTCAAAACAATTGATAAGTAATTCAGTAGTGCTTCCGAGAACGACGTGATCCGATGTAGAGATCACCTTACTCGAGGATTCCTACAGCTAAAGATCATGCAAGGAACAACGAAATCGCTAGTATATAAACCCCGGATTCTAGGCGCGAGCGGTTCATTCTATCATTAATAATTAGCCAGTATAGCAGACTCGCTGTTAGTCGTTATTTTCGTAATCATTTTGCCGTTATTCTTTATTATTCTTTAACTCATTATAACTAAAATTTAATACTTTGTATCTGGAAGGATTGCCAAAGGACTGACGAAGATTTTCGCGGATAAATAAAAGCACGCGAATACATATATCTCCAAGATCTATCATCCAATCATGCCTAATACACGATCAACCGTTTCTGAATCAGGCGATACTGTAAGTCGCGCGGAACTAGAAATACTTAATAAAAGAGTAGCCGAGAAGGAGAAAATGCTGAAAGAACAAGCTCAAGCATTACAAGCTAAACAACGGGAATTAACTATTTTGCAACAAAATATTGAAAGTAGAAGCGCGGATGCTGGCAATGGACAGATTGATATAATACTAAATACGTTGCAGGAACAAATCTCTGCTTTGAGCTCTTTACCTTTCCAAATGGAAAATTTAAATCAACGTGTCGCTCAACTTTCTAATTTAAACGCAGACTTACCTCCTAACCAACAGACGACTTACGACCATATCCCTGTAAGAAACCCTCCTCATAGATCCAGTCCGACGGACACTTCTCCAATCCGTCTTAAAGATGTAGTTGATTCAATTCCAAGATATGACGTACATAATATCTCGGTCTTCCATTTCACCAAAGCGTGTGAACGAGCCCTAGAATTAATTCCCTGTTATCAAGAATATCATTTGGTGCAATTAATAGTTAATAAACTACAGGGACATGCCTATACCGCTATAGAGGGCACAGAATACGAAACTATTATCGAACTTACAAAACGGCTGAAAAGTATTTTCGGCCCTAATAAATCTACTGATCAATATCGCGGTGAGTTAGCAAACATCTATATGAAACCGAATGAAAATATTTTCGATTACATTGGGAGAGTAAAAGAATTACGCACTGCTATCATCGACGGAGAGACTAGTCCCAGTGGATATATTGATGAAATTGTAAAACATCAAATTGAAATGAGCGTTAAAGATAATTTCGTAAACGGTCTCCCTTCTGACCTATTAATCCGCGTTAAGTTAGAAAGATATTTCTCGTTAGACGACGCTATTATATCCGCTATACAACTTTCTAAAACCTTAGAAGCAGAAAGTGCACGTAAACGAACCGTATCATCTTATAAACCTAATACTTCTCCCCGTGCGGATTTCACAAAACCTCCTCAACCCACTAACCAGTCATCAGATAATAACCCTCAACAATTGCCTCCTCGGAATAGCGCAACTCCTTTTATAAAACCACTTATTCCCGGAATACCTGGACCTAACTTCCCTGCTGGGAAAATTTGTCGTTATTGCAAAGCCCCTGGGCACTTAATTGATGAATGTCGGAAACTCGCTTATAGACGATCGGTTGAAAATAATCCTTCACGATTCCCTATTAATAATAATCAAAATAATCCGGGAAACGCACAGAGCGTTCCGGTAATGACCGACGTCCACCGGAACGAAGCTCAAATCGGATGTCCTCAACAAACTCCAATAACCATTGCGCTACCTCAGACCTCGACAACTGTCCTATCTCCTGTACCGAACCAATAAACGAAGACGCAAAATATAATAACTTACCTTCTGTCATTCTCTCTTCTACTGACTTAAAGAATAAATGCTCTTTCATGATCGATTCTGGCTCCGGTGTTAACTTAATAAAATAACATCTTATTAATGCAAATGTTATTATAAATAACGAAAAAACATTATCTCTTCAAGGTATATCCTCTAAACCTGTCCCTACCCTAAGCTTTGTTACTATTCTTCTACTTAACCGACCTACTAATTTTTACGTAATTCCAGACACAGTCAGTTTTCCTCAGGACGGCATCTTGGGGAATGTATTTCTAAAGGAACGAATGGCTAAGATAGATTATAAAAACAAATTGCTACATTACGACGACTCGAGCATTCCGTTTATAGAAACAATTCTTATTCATATCAAGAAAAGATCTGTTACACCATTTTTTGTTCATGTTGCTAATTCCGAAAAACAATACGGATATATACCGCGCTGTATACCGTTTGAAAAGGTTTACTTCGGAGATGCTATTGTCAAGAACATTAATGGAAAAGCTTATTTACCTATTTTTAATACCTCTGAATCAGAATATGATATAGAGGTTCCCACGGTTGAATTACAGGACTTTGATTTCATATTCCCATGTAACGCCGTCAAATTCCAAGGAAATGAGACGAGTAAGGGAATTGGTAATTCTCATGATTTAAAAACGAACTCCTGTAGGAAAAACGATTTTAAGGATATCACTGCGACCCTAAGGCTCTCAGTGATCAGTAATCATTCTACGAACAATTCCGTCGCCAATACCCGAGGGTTCTTGACGACTCAAAATAATTCCGAAAATCCTCTGTATTTCATTGAGACTCAAAATAATACTACTTTTGAGGAAGTCCACCGCGACCGCGTGTCCGCTATTATGCAGCTCCTGCGATTAGAACATTTAAATCCCGAGGAAGCTGACAATATCAAATCATTAATTCTTAATCATTCTGATAGATTTCATCTCCTTCACGACAAACTTGAAGCTACTAACGTTACTCAACATTTCATACCTACTACGGACGAAATCCCCATCCATACGAAACAATATTGATTTCCCCCGATTCACAAGAACGAAATTAACAAACAGGTTAATGAACTTCTGTCTCATGATTTAATCGAATATTCTACTTCCCCTTATAATTCTCCTGTATGGATAGTACCTAAAAAACCCGATTCATACGGTAATAAAAGATGGCGAATGGTTATTGATTACCGTTGCCTTAATGAAAAAACAATAGGAGATGCTTATCCTCTTCCTAACATAACTGACATCCTTGATCAATTGGGATCTGCCAAATATTTCTCCGTCCTTGATTTAGCTTCTGGATTCCATCAAATTCCCATGGCTTCCAAGGATGCTCCCAAAACTGCTTTCTCAACTCCTTATGGGCATTATCAATTCAAAAGAATGTCCTTTGGTTTAAAGAATGCCCCTGCAACATTTCAAAGATTAATGGATAATGTTCTCTCCGGATTACAAGGCAATGAATTATTTGTATACATGGATAACATAGTCATATATGCAAGATCATTAAAAGAACATGAAATTAAATTTAATAAATTAATGCAAAGATTGCGAGATGCAAATTTAAAGCTACAACCTGATAAATGCGAATTCTTACGACATGAAGTAGCTTATCTCGGACACATAATCGGATCCGACGGAGTTAAGCCCGATCCAAATAAAGTAAAATCCATAGCCGAATTTCCTGTACCAAAAACCGCGAAAAATATTAAGCAATTTTTGGGTTTAGCCGGATACTACAGACGATTCATTCCAAATTTTTCTAAAACCGCTAAACCACTAACCGACTTATTAAAGAAAAATAGCACTTTTAATTGGCAGTTACATCAAGCAGAAGCGTTTAATACATTAAAACTCTCTTTATGTTCCGAACCCGTACTTCAATACCCTGACTTTACTAAACAATTTATCTTAACTACCGATGCATTCGGATATGCTATCGGAGGAGTACTCAGCCAGGGACAAATTGGGAAAGACTTACCGATTGCTTATACTTCTCGTATTTTAAACAGTGCTGAACAATGTTATTCCACAATCGAAAAGGAATGCTTAGCAATAGTCTATTGCACTAACCATTTTCGACCTTATTTATACGGAAAAAATTTCACTATCGTAACCGATCATAAACCATTAATCTGGCTTCATTCAATTAAAGATCCTTCCTCCAGATTATGGAAGTGGAGAACAAAATTGGCCGAATATGAATATAATATACAGTATAAAAAAGGAAGTTCAAACCATAATGCCGATGCCTTATCTAGAAATCCTCCTGCTAATTGTGTTGTACCCTTCTTCGTTGCTAATAACCCCGACGAATCCTCTAACGACTCTATTTCCTCCGAACGTAGATCTGATATAATTGAAGATGCATTATCTCCACTATCTGAATTCTCTCCGTACGACTCACAATCTGAAAATAATGAACGCGTGTTAGAACGACCGAATATAGTAATACAAGAATATTCAAGCGACGACGAGGAGGATAAGGATGAGCGGATGGTTGACAATTCAGATTATAGCGAAAATCACATATACGAAGAAATTTTCGATATTAACGAAGAATACACAAGATATCGATCAACTTATCATTATTGAAAACCGAGATAGCTTATTAAAACAGGCAGATAACCATGTAATTTTCATTTATTTAAACGGAACTCCTTTTGATAATGGTGCCAAAGAATACCAAACAGCTAATTTATTACCAAATTATCAAGATCTTACTCACGAGAGGGCTAATGTGAAAACTTTCGGTCAAAGAACTCTAATATCACTTCCAATTAAACTCGATAATCGAACACGTGTAGAAGCTCAATCGTTGGAAAATTGCATACAATCACTTTTAGACGTAGTGACTGAATTGTAGATAACCTCATTCAGTATTAGTAAAACCGATCACTTTGATGATTTACCTTGGCATCACATAATAAGTCGAATTCAGGCATATTTAAGGGAATTACCGTTTTGCATTACTATTTGTAAAAATTTAGTACAAATTCCTCCCGCCGAACAACGGGAAGCATTAATAATAGAAAATCATGCATCAGCACACGGTGGTCACAAAGGCATTACTAAAACGTACAATCGATTAAGACCTCATTATTATTGGAGCACCATGAAGAGAGACATACAAAACTTCATTCAAAAATGTCAATGTCAATTAAAGAAATTAACGCGGATTAAAACAAAACAGCCTATGATAATTACAGATATTCCCGGTTCTGCATTCGATAAGGTATCTTTAGATATCGTGGGCCCCCTCCCTATTACAACCTCCGGATACCAATATATCTTAACTATGCAAGATTTACTAACAAAATATTCAATAGCCGTTCCATTAAGAGATGCAACCTCCTTATCTATAGCTGATGCTTTCGCGAAAAATTTCATCTGTATATACGGAGCCCCTAAAACCATTCTTACAGATCAGGGAACTAACTTCTTATCCGCCTTAATACGAAATTTAACTAAAAAATTCAAAATCCAACATTTTAAAACCACTGCTTATTACCCACAATCTAATGGCTCAATCGAACGATCACATCACGTATTAATAGAATATCTAAAAACTCAAATTTTAAAAGAAAAAGAATGGGATAATTATATTAATTTGGCAATGTTTTCATATAATACTAGTGTCCATGAAGGAACCAAATTCTCACCTTTCGAATTAGTCTTCGGTCATATAGCATGACTTCCTTCTGCCCACGCACCAATCGATGCAAATCTTGAACCCACTTACCAGGACTATTTAATAAATCTGTTTAATCAAGTATGTGACCTGCAAAAAGAAGCACGTCAAAATCTTATAAGATCTAAAGAAAGAAGTAAGCATTATTATGATAAAAATCTAAACCCTCAAAACTTTCGTGAAGGCTCATATGTATTTTTATTAAAAGAACCCGCGAGAGAAAGGGAAATTTTCCGATCAATATACTGGTCCTCATAAAGTCATAGAAATTTTATCTCACGGCAATGTTAAAATTATGGTCAAGAATAAATCTCGAATCGTACACATTAATAAACTAAAAATTTCTCATATCGAACCCGGATGAAAATTAATATACTATCTTTGGTTTCAGATATATTGGCACCGCCAACTAAAGCGTTACCTTCTTTAACCACATATCATCATCTTCGTTTCTCCTATTGCATTAAATCTACTGTTATCGCAAAAGGGAACACAACTTCATCAACTCCGTTATAACAGATCCTGTAATGCTCATGCCAGATTATTTTTCCTTCCAATGTATTGTCACCTGCTCTTAGATAAATCACCACACCAATGATTGTTTATGATAACTGCTCACAATCCATTATTACTTTTAGATCCTTACATGAACGCCAGACTTGTTACCTGAAACATTTAATTTCCCTCATTATTGCTTTAAATCAAGAAGGAAACATACATTAAAGAATAATTAATTTTGTCTTTCTGAAAATTTTAATTAGAATTTTGAAATGTGCATAGCAAAAAATTATAAATATACACCGCACCCTCTTTTAATTTCTTTTCCGAACTTATATGAAATAAAATATGTACGCACCCCGACTTCGCAATTCACCGAACCATATAACAGAATTTGTAATAAATGTTACGAAGCTAGGAAACCGCTTGATTATGAATCAGAAATACTTCATGGTTTTCTGGATGGAAATTTGACTCCCTACAAATGCAGTATATGTAAACATGAAATAGTGGAAATGCGTTCAATCCTACAATGCGACGATTGTTTTAGATCTTATGTACAATTTATTACCGATTTCAAAATATGTAACCCTAATAACATCGCACTCTTATTATATGACGTCAAATCACACAAAATCATATATCTTTTTGTTTATAACGATGAAACTCAATCCACTTCTCAAATTTCGGAATTCGAATCCCCACAATTATAAAATTTTAAATAACATAACTACAAAATCTTGTAAGATTGAGATGAAGAAACGAAAAGAAGAATGCGAGAGGGGCGATTGATTGGAGAAAGCATATGAGAATGAATGTAGCGCGTATCAAATTACGAATGTCAGGCCGTAATGCTAACGGCGAAAGGAAAGGGTTTAAGATATAAACAAAAGGATAAACATTTAGAGATGGGTCAGTACGTTACTGGGACGCCCGAGGGAACGTCACAAGGAAATAAGACGTGAAATCATCAAGTAAAGTGAGGAAAATAAAATATATATATATATATAATAAGAGTAATAATAAGTAAATAGTAAAAGATATTACCTTCCTTTTTTTTTAGAATGTGCATCCCAGTAGCGTACAAACCAAAGATTCACAAATTACTGCGAGATTACCCGGGGTTGTACGCAGTAAAATGCGTACAAAGAATTGGACGACAGATGATGTCCCCTGGGACCATATACTGTGCCGATTGTCCCGTCCACCCCTTGCTTAAAGCTCTCTCAGCACCTCTCCATAGCCATGAGTTCATTGAAGGCCCTATCGCAGAGATTCGATGTGCAGCATGTAAAAAATCCCTGGAAACAAGAATCCAGTCAGTTTTTAGGTGCGAGCAGTGCTTCTCTGCGTATATAAGAGAGTACCGCCTATTAAGTGAAGTAGACTACTATGATATGAATAACATAAGTATATTCCGCTATGATGTAAACGCCAACCGCACCGTAGAATTAGGAGTGTTACCCGAGCTTCCTCCTCCTGAGAACTTAGACGAAATTCGGGAGGATATCCTAGAACCTTATTATATGACATAATCATTATTATTAAGTACTATATATATATTCTCATTATCATCAATTGTAATTAAGGTAATCAACTTTTACATATACATACATGAAAAATAAATAAATAAGAAATAATAATAATAATAAAAAAAAACACAAAAACGTCCATTTAAAATTTTAGAATAAGATAAAATGAATAAAAAAAAAACATACATTTTATAACCCTCTACTTACACGCATGTATTCCAATATTAACCGCTTAATGCCTCATTTATTAATAATTAGACAAATTTAATAATTAATAAGTTCGATATAATATTAATAAAAAAGGAAAAATATATATATCAAACCTTTTATATATAAGAATAAGATAAATAGAAACGAATAAATATATACGCATTCTATAAGCTTTTACCTATATACCTGTACATGTACTCAAATACCATGCATATTATAAAAATGTATTATTGCAAACATTATCATACTATAATGCCATGATACACCTCAATTTCTACTTCTCAAGGTAAATATCTATTAATAATTAGTAAAATTTAATATAGTATCGGAAAATATACATAGGAATAATAACTAAACTTAAATACGAATTATAGTTCATAAGTTACATAAGTATATTGTATAATTACAGAAATGTTAGAATACCTTGCGATAGTGATCCTTGTAGGGGCCACCAATTCCCTCATTGGATTTGATTGCGGCGGACAGCATCTAAATATTACTTCAGTATCCTTGCTAGATGTTGGCGAATGTAATCTCGATTATCGAAAACCTAACACAAGCGATACATACGTTCAACTCTTGCAACTCTCTGATTATAATCATGCTGAAGTTATCCAATGTAAGGTCGAAATATCGCGAACGATTTATTACTGCGGAATGCACTCACATGTCTCTGTAGTTCAGAATGGAAGAGCGGATTATATTCACGAAACTGGATACACGCAGTGCTTAAGGATGTTCCAGGATGGAACGCTCTCTCTCGGAGTTGGAAACCTTGTGTATGGACTAAAGGCCAATCAGACTACTTATCGCAGTCTCACCCTAGCAGGACGTCTCAGTAACGACGGAAGCTGTAAGGGTACTCAGTATTCCGACCCCTACGGAACCTGGGACGACGTCGTGGTTCAAGCCTCAGTCAAAATATCCATAAAATCTTCATACGTTCCTGTGCAATTAAATTCCGGGAAAATAATATTAAAATCCGGAACTGTATGTACGTTCAGTGAAAGTTTCTGTATTGATTCAGATGATGGATATACTTACTGGAAACCTGTGCCTACGTCATCTTGTAATTTCCACCAATACGATGTCCTTTATAAAGGCCCAGCAACTGTAATCAAGGATGATATGACCGGCTCTTCGTCCCCAATCATTTATAGTTTAACGACACAAGATATTACCTTTGCCCTCACCAAAACCAGAGAGCAGCCTTTGTGCGGATACACCTTACTGGGCACAGAACATCCAAAGTTATTTATTCTTGAAACCAAGGAGGGAAATACTTTCGTCCATCGAGGCATCATTCCGGTGGACAACTTAGACATCTTCGCCTACATGAATTCTAAATTCATATATGTAGAGAAACATGTTCGCCATCAGATGACTTCCTTGTATCATAATGTTATGCAACAGAAATGTGAATTAGAAAGACAGGTTATAACTAACGCCTTGTCATTTGCCACCCTTCAGCCAGACGAATTTGCATATCGGTTAATGAAAGGACCAGGCTGTATGACAGTGACGACTGGGGAGGCTACACAAGTTATAAAGTGCATACCTGTGGACGTTATAATAAGGAAAACTAAAGAATGTTATACCGAGTTATCTGTAACTGTACGTAACTCATCATTTTTTCTTACTCCCAAATCCCGAATAATTACCAAATTTGGGAATCAAAGGGAATGCAGTTATGAATTACCCACCATGTATCGTATCGAAGACACCTGGTGCAGTTCACACCTGACGCGCAAGTCAGACAATCAGCTCTGCAGCAACTACAACCCATGACAACCTTGTCCTGGAAGTACTTAACACCAGGACCACTCGCTGTCAGCGGAATATACTCTGAAAAGGATATAGAGAAGTTGAGGGATCATATCATGTTTCCTGCAGAGAAACCTGCTCTTCTCAACACCGTTGCCAGAGGACTCACCGACCATTCCATCAACGGAGATGCAATCTCGATGTACAGCCTGTTGGATGAGGCCTCTCTCAATAAAATAGTTGAGAACAACGCTTCTCGAGTATGGAGAGGATTCGTCACATTTGGTTCAGCAACTGCTGGAATATTCGGTATCCTGTTAGTCATCCGCATCGTTAAACTCGTGGTTGATACAGCTATCCACGGCATATGGATGCATTTACAGCAGCATGCATTTACTCGGAGCTATCTGGGGCTCTGTCACACATCTGTTATTGCACCTGGCACGTGGACCCGTTGACAAAAGAGACAACATCCAAACCAATGAAATACCGACTCAGACTCCGACTGCGCCTGAAAAATTAACAACAGAGGAGATCCCGGAAGTAAACAAATCCACCGACGCTGTCATCGAACCAGTAACCTCAACTTCCGAAAATTATTCGTACCAGACTCTAAGTGAGCGATTAAAGACTCTAGAACAAATCCCTACGAGCACATCGGAATTTGTTCTTAAATAAGGGGGGAGGTGTGACGTCCCGCCATCTTAAAATTACTAGATTTAGTTACAATTCGCTTACCCATCTTATTTCTTTGCTATATCCAAGGAATAAGAATGAATATTCAATTCTATTATTCGTAATTCAATTTTACTCACTATTATCAATTATATTACTATTAATTTTAATTCTAATATATGCGCATACGAATTCTAACGCTTAAAATATCAATTATAATATTTGCTTACCGTTTTATTCTACACGGTTATTTAGCCCGCTAATTAAATAAGTACTCCCTCAATTAATGTATAATGAGGACTTTATATACGCGCTAAAATTCGAATTTAGATTTTAACAAACGCGACTGAAAATATATAATTTAAGCAATAACAAGTAAGGTATTTCAAAGGAACTGTTGAATTGATCTTAAATATGAATAAATACAAATATATTTAAACACTTTGAAATGCTTTATTTAAAATTCATTATGGGATCATAACCAGTGGAAATAACTTTCTCTATATGCTACAACTTAAAATTAATCTATTCTAACTTGAGCCGTAAATTTCTGAATCTTTTCTAAAATATAAAGGAAGTTATACATATAAAATGATTCCGTAATCCTAACACCGCTAATGATAGATATTAAATTAAGAGCGCATAGTTTTGACACGTGAGGTGGTCTAAGAGGAAGTCATAAACATATCGGACATTGATTTCTTGGAGATGTCAACCGACACTTTCGATAATAGTCGCGTACTACTCTTTGATCACCGCCGCGCTTCTATAAAAAGGATATCTATGTCAAAACAATTGATAAGTAATTCAGTAGTGCTTCCGAGAACGACGTGATGTAGAGATCACCTTACTCGAGGATTCCTACAGCTAAAGATCATGCAAGAAACAACGAAATCGCTAGTATATAAACCCCGGATTCTAGGCGCGAGCGGTTCATTCTATCATTAATAAAATTAGCCAGTATAGCAGACTCGCTGTTAGTCGTTATTTTCGTAATCATTTTGCCGTTATTCTTTATTATTCTTTAACTCATTATAACTAAAATTTAATACTTTGTATCAATCTGCTATATCGTTCATAAAATTCAAATAAAGAAGTTATACTTGTGCAAATTCACTGTGTCAATCTTTGGAGATTCCCAGACCTTACTTAGACGAAGGCGATCGAGACCAACCGAAACCGACATCTGAGTGGTAAGTACCAGATTTTGTCCCATTTTATGCTTGTCTTCGTGTGATAATATTCACCTTCCTTGCATTCACAACATTTCCTGAAACAAAACATCGAGGATTAAATAAACAAGCATACTGTCAAGCACTAGCACGTCGCTGGCAGTATTCCTCCCTCTTATTCCAGCACAACTTGTTTTAACTTGTTATTCTATTCTGATAAGCGTCAAAGCAAAAATTAATTAGAACTCCAAAATCGCCCTCATCAATTGAGCGTCGTAGCTTCCCTTCTCTGAAGATTCCTTCATCTCCAGGCATTCTCTGCCATGCCGGAGAACTCCTCACTCTCCAATTTTTATTCTTAAAAATTCATTACCACTTTTTACCCCAAAACCAGATTTCCATCGTCTCCGGGCATCCACTGTCATGCCGGAGGCATCCGACATCCTAAACCAATTCGCTTAATCGACTCTTCATTGAAAATACCAACGATATTTGGATTTGCATAAATTTCTAACGTTGCTATTAGGATAAAACGTCTTTCCACACACATAGGTATAACATCTTCGCGGTGCTGTGCACAGATTTTATTATCCATTCACCCATTCTTCCGTCGCTGCCGGGCATCCACTGTCATGCCGGAAGCATCCTAAGTTCCCTACCCTTATACGCAATTTCCGTTATCATAACTTTATTCTGCCCTCAAGTTCCATCGTCCCCGGGGATCCACGGTCATGCCGGAGACATCCACATATCCTTATGAATTACTCCTTCATTGACGTTTTAGCTAAAACAAAATTGCAAGAATAAACGTACTATGTGCTAATGTGCGTTGACGCTGATTCAGTTAATAATAATAAGAGCAAATAAAATACCACTTTCCTCAACCAATACTATATTCTACCTGAAAAAATATATGTTAACATTAATATTATCTCTTTAAATGGTAACCCCATCGTCAGAATTCAAAAGAAAAAGGCATAGAGCAGGAAAAATAACCCGTGAATATCGTGACGCTTCTCGATTCCGTCGGATCAAGAGATTAGAATTAAACTCAAAGCATATCCTTGTCAAATCAGAAACAAGGGTCTTCCTTCCAGAAAGTTTTGTCTCCACTTTAAAGGCTAAGGCTAAATTCCTCTTTTACTTACCGGAAAATTTTACTTCACAGAAATTTCTTCGAATAGTTACCTCAAACGTAGAATTTGACTCTTTCTATAATTACTATTTGGAAATTATAAAAAATAAAGATACGATTGAAAACCCTTCATTAAATTCAATAGATCTGATAACTCAATTAAAATCCCAACTTCCGGAGAATCAGTGTGAAATAGAAAGTTACTTACAGACTCTCCAATGAGGCCTTCTTGCAACGATAAAGATTTTTTCGCCTTAACAGATGAGAAGCAAACTCGAGAGAATTCTCGATATACTCTTGGAATTCATAGATCAATATATCGCAGGTAATATCGATATCGATCAGCTAATGGATTTGATAGAAAATATCGAAATCCCATTTTAATAGATACCCTTTGCATATACAAATATATATATTTCAATAGTCATCCAATTATAGAGTTTCGCGGCTCCCTCACATTTTTCCGTAATCGATAAGTCAGATCCTCGCTCTCGGCATCCCCAAGGTATAGCCGGTGTAAGCAGGTTGCCTTGAAAACAAAGAGAGCGCACTTTTCTTTGGAACTGAGGCATCTAGGGGAAAAGTTGGTCACTGAGACGTGACAATATATATATATATATATATATATATATGTATATATATATATGTATACAGGGTGAGCCATTTTAATTAACGCACGCAATTATTTCGGAAACAAAGGATTTTAGAGAAAAATGTTTCAGACAAAAGTTTTATGGTTTCGAGGGGGCCATAAGATGGTATCATTGGTTTGACACTGAAGAGTCATTTGAAGGTCACGTGAAGGTCACTTCAATTTTTTTAAATGGAACACCCTATATATTTTTGCACACTCTTGTAGCTTATCTCGAGAGCTTTCCAAAACACTATAATTAAGTACCTTTTCGTTAAGTACTTTTTGAGTTATGAGGCTTGAAATAATTTCTTAATTTTACATAAACCGTAAAATATCTTGTAAAATATTCATTTTTCGATTATCTTACCTTAATACTTTTACGTACAAAATAATGAGAGGAATCAATTGGTGTAAAGAAAACACATAGTTGTTTTTAAGAAAAAATATGGAATTGTTAATTGCAAATTGCGTTTATCGCGTGATTTAATAGGCCTCTACCTATTTTCGTTGACATTCGCTGCAATTCTTTATCAATGGCGCCGGACCGTCGATGTGCGTTTCCTGCCACGGCTGATTGTAGTGTTCGTAACAGCGACGATACGTCTGAACCTCCGGATCCGCTTTTATGTGTTCTGGAAGTTTGTCCTACACGTAGTGGACGTAATCACCGCACGTTCTCAATAGAACTGCTTTCGGCACAAATTGTAGCTGTTCGACGCTCAAATTGCGAATATCGGAAGGATTTGTTAGCAGAACGAACATTTTTTCTCTACTGAGCGACTCGTGATTTCGCGCACCTATAAATAGGCAGGCGTTCGATCCAATCGGTAGTGTTGAAAAAAATGAGATTCGTGCGACAACCTTTGACGATACGCGTGACGAATTGCGACGACAGATTACGATCAATGGAGGACAATGCGGAGATGCGCAGGCACGGTACGATGCTACCGACTACTATACGCGCGATCGTTTGCGGTCCCTCGAATTGTGGTAAAACCAACGTTCTGATAAGTCTACTGGAAAGTCCGCACGGTGTACGTTTCGAGAACGTGTACGTGTACTCGAAGTCGCTGCAACAGCCGAAATATCGATATCTGGAGAATTTGTTGACATCGATTGATGAAATCGGCTATTTTACGTTCTCCAATAACAGTGACGTCATTCCACTGAGCGAGGCACGTCCAAACTCGATTTTCGTCTTCGATGACGTGGCGTGCGACAAGCAAAATACGATAAGAGAGTACTTCTCAATGGGTCGTCATTCAAACGTCGACTGCTTCTATCTCTGTCAGACGTACGCGAGAATACCAAAACATCTTATACGCGACAACGCGAACCTGCTGATCTTGTTTAAACAGGACGGTACTAACTTGAAACACGTGTACAACAATCACGTGAATACCGACATGTCGTACGAGGATTTCAGTGAATTATGTCGTACTTGTTGGCAACAAAAGTATGGATTCCTAGTGATAGATAAGGACAGCTCATTTACGAACGGGCGATACAGAAAAGGATTTAACGTGTTCGCGATACCGCAAAACGATTAGTCGCTGCCGACACTCTGTCGATGACATGGCTGAAAGCGATAATGTTCGCGAGCGTGAAAAAATTGCGAGGGAGATTGAGAAAACGAGCGAATCGATCCGCAAGAAACATCGCGCTTTGAAGACCGGCAAGATCGACGACGATATCGCGGTCAAGACCCATTTTAGACCTATTATCGAGCCACTACAAAAAATCGTCGACAACTCTAGCTTAATCGCGGTGAAAAACGAGCGGGAGAGTAACGCTATAATTAAAACGTTACCCATCAAACGGTACAAGGAAGAAGAGGAGGAGGAGCATACGACACCGAAAAAGAGACAACGATTGAAGGCGAATCGTTTATCGACATCGCATACATCGGATGAACTGCTGATAACCTCCACACCGTCCGCGACAACGAGAATCGTACAACCCACGATACCCGAATCACTCGCAATCGAAAATGTTTTCGAAACCACGGGCAACCCGCTCGAATCACCATCTGTTCGAAACATGTTACAAACGTTGGAAGGTCAAAAAATGTTACGAGAGTACTTCGGGCCACTGCCACAAAAGTACATGAGCGCTTTCCTTAGTGGCGACGAAAAAAATCAGATCGATCACGTGTACGGTGTCTATTTCAACGAGAATGAAATGTGGCTCGGTAACAAACGATTCGACATCGACAGATGACTCTATAATCATAGACAAAGTGAGGTACATTGGTACACCTGGATTATACGAGTTGATCTTCAAGAGAATTCCCGATGATGACATATACACTGAGGAGGATATGCAAAAATATAAGAGCATATTAATGGCGACGAGTGCGCATAAACGCCAATATGATGCGCAAGGTCAATTAAAGAGCAACAGGGGATACAAGTATAAACACATAATTGCACCGTTGATGTCGATCGAATCGAAAAAGAAAAAATGCGGTACGGGAGTATCCATGCCTCGCGCGATGACGCTAACCGACAATAAGATCGATTACGTGCACTGGGACGATCCCAACGAGCTAGTGGATCGTCTACGATTGCTCGATGCTTCGCGCCGAGCTGGCCACAACGCTCACGACAACGAGATCCTGTCGATTATAGAGGAACTTCGCGAAGTCGGCCTTATTATAAATTAAACGGTGTCTCAACGAAACTGATCAGTCGATCGACGTCACTCGCATCGAGAAAAAAAAATGCCCATCAACAAATTTGGATTATTCGAACAGAGAAATGAAGCAATTAGAACAAGCGATCATTGGGGTAAATCGGTGACAAGTTACTTGCGTCAAAACGCTCTGTGTCGCGTCGCTACGTACTATGACGCGAGGTCGCGCAAGATTCGCCGTGTAGCGCAACCTGAGGCTGATACCGATGCAGTCAACAAACTGTACGTGGAACAATGCGTTAAAACGTTGAAGAATCAGCAGAAAGAATCAGACGAGAAGCTGACTGCGTTCGAGAAGGACGTGCGAGCTTTGCAGACTGCGATAAACGAGTTTCAGCGTGCGATTAACACTAATTCAGAAACAGCTACGAGCGGTTAAGGAGCGGCTATTGTACAATTATTGAACATCTACAAAGGCTTATCGAACGAAGGGTTATCGAACTACAATGAGTGGCAGTGATCGAAGAGGAAACGGCTGTGAACGAGACTACGAACAATTCAAGAACAGCTGCGAATGAGGTTATGAACACTTCAGGAACGGCTGCGAACAAGGCTATGAACACGTCAGGAACGGCTACATACGAGGCGGCATACAACTCTGGAACGGCTACGAACGGGTCAGAAACCATTGCCAACGAGGCTGCGAACGGGTCAGAAACGATTGTGAACGAGGCTACGGACTACTTAGAAGCGACTACCAACAGGGCCAATTAAGGCAACAAACGGCTGCGAACAGCTATCGAACGGCAACGAACGGGGCAGGAACAGCTAACGAACGGCTATCGAACGGGTCAGAAACGGCTATCGAACGGGGCAGGAACGGCTAACGAACGGTAACGAACGGCTATCGAACGGATCAGAAACGGCTATCGAACGGGGCAGGAACGGTTATCGAACGGCTATCGAACAGTAACGAATGATAAAACGCACGGTGATACTCGGGGCACACATCGTTTGATCGACGAATCGAAACAACGATGGATCGGCGATCGGGAATAACCGAGGAAGCGAAGAAACAACATAGTTTAAAGAAACGGCAGTTGGTGAACGAATTGCACGCGCCGGCGAGAAAAAAATTTTCCCCGAAGACACGTCATAGTGCGGGGATACGATGATCTGTGGCAAGCTGACATTGTCGAGATGCGTCCGTACTCTCGTTTCAACAGAGATTACCACTACATACTCACAGTCATCGATGCGTTGAGCAAGCACGCGTGGGCCGCACCACTCAAGAGTAAAGGCGGAAGCGAGACAGCTGACGCTATCGCTGAGATAATTCGAAATAGCAAAAGATGTCCGAAAAACTTACAGACTGATATGGGGAAGGAATTTTATAACGCTGACGTGCAACGGCTCATGCGGAAACATGACATCAATCACTATTCTACATATTCAGTATTGAAGGCATCGATCGTTGAGCGATTCAATCGCACGCTGAAAAACGACATGTGGAAGATGTTTACGCTAAACGGATCTTACAAGTGGATCAGCGCGTTGCCGCGACTCGTATCGGATTACAACGCGCGCAAGCATCGAACGATCGGTATGCGACCCGTCGACGTTACCCCCGCGGTCGCTGAAAGACTCTTGACTACTGTGTATAACCGTGTAAATATCGCGGGTCCGGCAAAATTCAAAGTAGGTGACTCGGTACGCGTTAGCAAGTACAAGACAATTTTTGAGAAAGGTTACACGCCAAATTGGACAACCGAAGTGTTTAAAATTGTAAAAGTGCAGCATACTAATCCCGTAAGCTATCTACTTGAGGATTATCGTAAAAAACCTATCGCTGGAGCGTTCTACGAGCACGAGTTGCATCGCGCGAATTATCCGGACGTGTATCTCGTGGAGAAAGTACTGCGTAGGAGGGGTGACAATGTTTACGTGAAATGGTTGGGATTTGACAATTCGCACAATTCTTGGATACATAAAGACAATGTGATTTAATTCATACAGTGTTTATTTTTAATTTTCTGGAAAAATATATGTGTATAACATATATAATATTTGAAAAATGAAAATATACATAAAAATCCTTATCAATATTCCTTGCGATAGTACATGTATTTTTTAATATAAGATGTATGAGATATGCATTACATAAAAATATATGAAATATAAGAATACAAAAATCTTTATTAATATTTCTTTCACACACACACACATTTTACAATGGTATCTTATAATGCCCCCACGGTAGCGTATCGGTGGTTTCGGTTACGATATACCGCTTGTCGTCGTACGGACTCAGAGCAATTTTTGTCTCGCGGATTGTGTATACTTGGTGCAATTTTGATCGTATACACGACTGCTGGCGCGTCATTTCAATTTCTTCTTTCAAACACCGTGTGTAATCGTCAAACGTTATCGTTCTCGCGACAACGTTGCTCTTGACGCTTTTAACTTTCTTCGTATCCTTTTTCCCATCGACTCGTAATGCGTACATTTTTGCTCTGAGCCCGGCAAATTCGGTCATTATGGCACCGTTATTTTCATCCTTCATTAGACCAGGTACCTTTTTATTTACGAGCGGCATACCGTACGCATTGTTCGCAGCATAATCGCTAGTGTCGAATCTGCTGACGTCGCGCTTCATATTTTTGTACATGTCTTCGCACTCGATGTGATATATGAGACTATCGGTATCGGTGTACATGACCTTACATTTGTCGCGATACATTGGCGTCATATACTCGTGATGAAACTCGTACAAACATGTCTTGGATATGTCGAGTATACACATACCCACGTAGATTGGTTTGTAGAATTTCACCTCGAGTTTGCGCAATTCCACAGCTATTAAATTTTCCGAAAAGACGCTTCTGCTGTGGAAATTTGGTTTAGCGATCATTGCCTCTGCACCGTACCGCCCGTCCCAGTGCGTTAGTAATTTTACATCAACGCGATTGTGCACATTTTCCATCGTTTTGCCAAACACCGCATTGTTCATTAATTTGTATAAATTTTTTTCAAAATCGTTTTTAGCCAATGTTCTAAAATGTGTATTGAGTTCTATGTAATTTCGAAGCCAGGGAGATTGAGAAATCTGTAAAATTCTATGTATTTTTGTAACGCGAAGACCGTGACGCGTACACTGCTGCAGGTTGCGGTAGTGTATCACGTAACGCTTTTTATCGTATAGCGTTGCAAGCAGTTTGAATTCCCGCTTGCCAGGTGGTTTGTCGCGTGTCGGGCAAAACGGTAGGTCAGTGTGCGCATCGTGAAGATGTTGCGGATACTCGAGATCGACTTCGAGGATATAGCCTGTAGGCGAATCTAGCGCGATGGATGATACGTCAAAACTTGACACGTCGTCGACCCATCAAAAATCGGCGTAAGGCAACGGTTGACACATTGCCCATCCATATAAGTTATTTACATCGAAATACATCAAGTACGACGATGGTTTCGATGGATCGTATGACTCCATGTACTTGTTATTAGCACGCGCGTATCTGTTGGAACATTGACTCAGACCACCGCGTATACCGCGTTCGATAAACATGACCATGTCGATGTCGGTAAGCAATTCAAACGTAATCTTGGTATGCTTCAACATGGCGTCCCACGTGTATCCGGGGAGAGTATAGTAATACGCGGGGTCGAGCCCGTAACTTTCGATACATTTGTCGCGAAAGTTTTCAAAAATATCGGCTAATAACAAGACATCGATTTTAAGATATAAATCGCTATATTCGCCTAGCGTTCGAATGGAGAATCGCGTCCAGATGTTCTCGGCGTGCGCGTAATCGCTCTCGGATATAGTTTCACCGGTTAAGGAACTGTAAAATGATTCGCACGGTGGTAAACATGTATCTTGCAACTTGTCAACGGAATCGATGTATTCGTATGGAAACACACCTTTCCGTGTTAATAATTTGAAGTTTTCACTCGATAAATTTTGAAATTCTGATTTTAAAATATCCAATTTATCTTTATCTAGATAAGATGCTAATTTGTTGAGACTTGCCGTAAGAAATTTGAATGAATCGATGAAGCATAATTTTACTTGATTTTTTGGTTTTTCTTCCTTAAGATCAACATTTTTGGTAAACGATATATATTTCTCTTTCGTTATTGGAAGTAACTCGACTCTCCCTTCGAACGCTGTGGCTATTTCCTCGATAATGAAATGCGAATCATAACCGGATAAATTATGAAACACTATCGGAATACAGAAAGACTCTTTATAATTTAAATTACAATTTGAATGCGCGGGACCTCTGTACCGTCCAGTCAAATGGCAATGATCGCGTACGCGTGTATCGTCTTGCGCGAACGGTTTTTCGCATATATGACATTGAGTAGCGCTATTAAATTTTTCACACTCTTCGAATGTTAAATCTACCATAGGGACATTAGTAGTTAAAATATTTTTTACACGAAATGCTAACATTTTAAGTTGCTCGACGAACCATGCTATACAATCGGTACTGCGACGCGAATAATATGCGGATAATGAGTCGTCGTACGAGCAATGTATATAATATGCTATGCTAAATACTTGATGGTGCTGGCACATATTCTTCTCTTCCTCCATCTTGGCCAGAACGCATTCCAAGTCGGCGTACACGATGAATGGAAGCTGCTCTTTCCTGTTGTAATTGTTGAACGATAACCACTTGTCCTTATCGCTCGGTAACCGGATAGCGCAGTCGTTTATTTTTCCGCAGTCTACCGTATGTGACTGCAACTTGTCGTCCGAACCAAAGTAATGCAAGCATCTATAAAAGAAAATAAAAATTTTTTAAAAATTAAAGATTTATATACAATTTGCTACATAACTTATAATTATTTAAATTATACATACCGATCGCAGATATATCTTTGACCGTTGTGTTTGCTCAGTTGCGAGCTCACGAGCCGGGATAAATTTTTGATCCATGCGAAATGTCCGATATTGTTGCCGTCTTCCACGTATAGCAGATTCACATGCTTGTCCCGCTTCTGCTGCGAAAGACGTATCGGAACAATGCCGTTCTTCTCTTCGATGCTGTAGACGTTGATCGAAATATCGTTGACAAGTTCAAATTTTTTTAGTTGGTTCAACGTCATCGGAAACTCAATATTTTGTACATTTAACACCGTCGTATAGTGGGGATATGAAGATTCCCGATTCGTGTCTCTTTCAGCGGGATATAGAGCGGCCACCACTGCCCACGCGAAACACGCATTGTCTTTTGATTGTACGTTAATCACCGCTCTCTTCATCACAATCTCCCGCGGCAATTTTATATGACATCCCGCGCGCATAGGATTATACTTATTTATATTTACAGTCAAATTCTGTATTCGCGACAATGCCCACCCGCTATCGCGTTCCTGAAATTCTTCCAGCGATGCTAGAGTGGGTTTGATAACGCGACGCTCGTATCACTCGTGTAAATCGGATGTGCGAAAGAGTTCACAGTTTCTCGTATTGGTACTTTTATTTGCGCGCTTATCACCGGACACAAATTCACCATTGAATATAGTGTTCACTTTTACACTGTTGTGTCTTCTTATAACGTCCTGCACATGTTCTATCACAATGTCTTTGGCGTCCTCGAGAAATTGGCGAGGTTCGATGTGATTATAGTTTATCACCGCACCAGTCAGAATACGGTTATCGAACGCGGTATCAATCTCACGCCACACAAGTTCATTTTGATGCGCGCTACATTCGGCACCCGCGTTATTGTCGCCACTGTAATTACCACCACTGGGCATAAACTGTCTCTGCAATCGAGTCTTTGCACCTTCGAGTCGCGCGATCCGAGCAATCAGCGATTGTCGATTCCCGATCGATAATCGTAGTCGTTTGATTCGACTTTGCTCTTCCAGCGACTCGATGTACTCGTTGCATCGTTGTAGCCATGCAAAATATTCACCCAAGGTGGCAATTTGGCGGGACCGCTCCACCAGGTCGCATTCAATCTGCTCGACGTTTTCCATTTCTTCACAGAGTGCAAATTGGGCATATATTGCACGGAAATCTTATATACAACGGCTCGCTACACCTTGAACAGAATCGGCCATCCATCGCATCAAGTGTTTCAATTTTATGCTTTCGAACAGCATACATCATTTGGCTATCCACGCCTTGCAATGCAATCATACACGAAGGACATACAGCTAAAGCACCACCCGTGGAATAATAACTGTATATGATACAAAATTTTGTACTACGTGCGTTTAAAGCATTAATTTCCGCAACAGACACTATTTTCTCTCTGAATTCCGTGGAGTTCTCACTGCAGTCACTAATGCAGTCACTGTCAGATGACAACGCGTGATCTTCGTCTTCCATTTATATATATATATTATCACACAACACTGACAGAACACTACTTTCTGACAGAACACTATACTTTTTGACTATACTTTTACTATACCGACGTGTCGATGCGCGTTCAAATCACGTACTGTGACTTGATGCGCTTCAATCCTCCCTGTATTTCGTCTAAACCTGTTTTTATCTTTGTGTAAAATAAAGAAGTATGGTGTATCATAATAATCATTTATTTACATCTCAGAAAGAATTCGTTCTCTCTCACACGCGCGGCAAGGGCACAAAGCAGCCGAATATCGGCGCTGATACGTTGCAATTCTTCCTAGAAAAAAAAAATATGGAAAATAATTCTGGGTCGGCTCTAATATCCAATCCTCTTCAAATACCGCTGTTTACCAGCCGGACATCGGTTTATGATTGTTTATACTTGCGATAAAACATCCAACACGTCCCCAAGCGTCCCCCACCCCGCGCCTCCGTACTATGATTTGATATTTTTCAATCCTCCTCCTCCTTATATATTTCATCCAATCCTTTCTCATCTTTTGAATGTTAGAAGCGAAGGTACAAAGCATGTACATCAAAAGAAAAAAAAAAGGAAGGGGATTGTAAGATCCAATCCTCTTCAAAGGAATACTGGTGTTTATATTGTTTATGTTAAAAATATATATAATGAAGAGGAGTCTGCTGCACTAGAGTGTCATTTCTTTCGTTGCTCTTCTGTGTTTCGGTGGTCTTGTGCAATGGCTGAAGAAAACGTAATTATCATCGACGATGATACGGATGATGATGATTATTGGATGGATCCAGTTGTGGCGGAGAGGATGGAGATAGAGAGAGAGGAGAGAGATGGAAGATGATGGATCTGATATAGAACCCTTGGCGAAGGACAGTGATTATGATAGTGACAATAGTGTCGATATTCTTGATGAACGGTTACAAAAGAAACAGCGAGATTTAAGCATACCTGAAATAATGACATACAATGAAGCAACAAAGATATGTTGCATTTCCTATTACTATATGGAAAATAAATCAAAATATTGTACCGAATGCTTTCTAGAAGATCCGCATCAGAAATTTTGAAGAAATTAGTTCTGTTCGAGAACATAGAACCATAGCTTATGTTCATTTGGAAAATATGTCATGCAAAGAGTGCAGAAAATGTTTGAATCAAATATTGCCCTGCAACATGTGCCCTATTTGCATAAATTAAAATAGATGAGTCATGGATAACATTGTAAGTATCTTTTAATTTATTATATATCAAAAGTATTTTAAAATAAATTATTAAATAATTTAAACTAATGAAATGCATATGTTTTCTTCTGTTTTCAGAAACGGCTTCCCCAACGTAGCCCGACGGTCTATTTTATATATTATTATTTTTCTTTTATATTGTATACTTTATTTTATTAAACTCACACATACATACATTTAAATAAATTATATATTTTTAATTGTAACAAAAAAAAATTGCAATTATTTACACGCCTTTCTCTTGCGCTCCAATCCTTTGCATGCTCTCGCATTAATTATAAGTCTCGCTATCGTTCTCTCTCGTACGCGTTCTCTCTCTCACACGCGCGGCAAGAGTACATAGCAGTCGAACATTGGTATCATAAACAGAAAACATAAAAAGAAGGTTCCAAGAGCTATTTCTCTTCATAGGAATACTGTTCATATTGTTTATACCGAGCGTAGAAAAAGACCATGAAAGGATCACTAATGGTTAATATATACAGTGGGTGTAAAAAATATTCGTACACTAGTGTAACCCTTCCAGTTTTGAGACCTTTATAATTCCTACAGCGGAGAGTAACATTCGATTTCAATCTCAGTTGTGTATTGTCCGAGAGGAGAGCATCAGCGAGTTTAACCGTGTGTGCGATTATTTCTTACGCTGCAAATAAAATGGATTCTATTTTTAATTTTTCATTTTGGAAGAGGAGTTTTGTAGAGCTCTTATTTTCTGTGATACTAAAAGTGGTATTTGTCTGGAAGGTAGGTAGTGTTTTTGTGAAAAAATTGTGCGTATGTGTATGTGTATTTTTAATATATTATTTTATAGTACCCCGATGATGTCAAAATTCCCGGGTTCATCAACATACAGCATCGACGCAATGTGCGGGCGGAGCGCTGGAACGCGCGACACGATCTCGCGGAGGAATGGGGCGACACCCCGGAGAGTCGCCTGGATAATGATGTAAATGGATCATGGAAATATCTCGACATTTTTAATCTGCGGCTGCTCTTCGGGATGGAGTCCCTATCTGACGAAATCTGCGAACTATCTGTTATAAGATATGAAGAGAACAGAATAATCGAAGAGGAGAGAATACGGCAATGGCAAAGAAGAATGGAAGAGAAAAGAAGAAGATGGTTACAGGAATATTGGCACGGCTCTGCAGTTCCAGGGGGCTAAGGTACATATTTCTTTTTAAAATTTTTGTTATTAATTATTAAGATAAAATTAGTTTTTTATTTTTAATTAAGATAAAATTAATGTAGCGTTTTTCCTGTTTCAGGAGCTGCCTCCCCTTACAGCCCGGCGCACCGTCCGCATTTTATATTCATTTTTTTCTTTTTTCTTTTCTTTTATTTTTTTATTTCTATATTTTATTAATTTCTTAAATTTTACATAATTTTACTATTAAGTACACACACACACACACACACACACACAATTTGTAATACTCATACACATTTTAAAATAAATTTATATTTCAAAAAAATTGCAATTATTTACACGCCTTTCCCTTGCGCTTCAATCCTTTGCGTGCTCTCGCATTAATTATAAGTCTCGCAATCGTTCTCTCTCGTACGCGTTCTTTTCGCACGCGATATTATCGTTCTCTCTCACACGCGCGGCAAGGGTACAAAGCAGCGAACATCGGTGCTGATACGTTGCAATTCTTCCTAGAAAAAATATGGAAAATAATTCAATATCCAATCCTCTTCAAATACCGTTGTTTATAAACCGGACATCGGTTTATGATTGTTTATACTTGTCATAAAACATCCAACACAAGCGTCCCCCGCCCCGCCCCGCAGCCCCCGCGCCTACGAAATCCCCTCCGTCCCGCGTGACGTCATTCCCCCGCGCCGCTGAGATCCCCTCGCGCCTCACCCCCCCTGAGAGGACCTGCGTTAGAACTCTCCTTGTATACCTACTTTTAACGTATTATGATAACATTATGCAAGCATCGTTTGCTTTATTCTATCAAGAGACACGGTAGTGTCTTTGCTAAGTCCCAGCGTAAGCAAAAAATGCACTCCGTGTATTATTACGCGAGTCGGATTGAGAGTATAACTCGATATTTTTATTTCTCATATAACCGCTCAACGGATCGAGTTCTTAATAGAATTAATCGATAGCTTGGGTTTAAATTAAATAATAAAAGTGTTTTTATTTTTGCGCTACGTGCTCTGTAAACGGAGATATCATGATGCAAAGTCTGAAATGTGAAAATTTCGATTAAGAAACGTCGTCATGGTCGTCATCAACTCCTCTTAACGTAACAAAGAAAATACAGAAATACGTTTCCAACGTCTGCCACAAGAATGCGCTAGCAGTGATTCACGCGACGCAGCATTAGTAGCGCTCTGTGGCGTTAACGGTGCTTATAAATATGTTGTAAAAGGTTAAGTGTGTCACTTCAGGTAATTATATAAAATAATTAATAATATACATATAACATTTATATATTTAGATTAGATTGTATCTATATTATTATTTCAGATTATATATATATATATATATATATATATATATATATCAAGAGACACGGTAGTGTCTACTTCACTACAGCTATAACATGGACGTGGACACAGCGAGTGACAATACATCTATCGACGACAAGATAGATGACTTTTGCGAAAATCCGACGCGGGATGCATTAACGGAAGGTCTTATGAGTCTCTTGAAACTTACGGTGGATCAACTGGACGAGAGAATTCGCGCCACAAGGTGACGTCAAGTTTTCTGTTTTCAGCGCGCATGCAATAATAGTAACATTTATTTTTCGCGTTTCTTCTTGCAAATTTACGTATATTTATTATTCTTATATTTCTTTCACAGTATGTACTATTTATTGCAAAATATATGTTTATTCATCGAATTGTAACGATAAAAAATTGCGATTTACTTACACAAGCGACATATATATCTTATTGTTACCTATTTTACAAGAATTCTTGAGCATTTTGAAAATCATTTTCAATTTTCATATATAATTATTGGAATGTTATAAAAAATTGTGCTTCTATCATGTACTACAAGCTGCGTACAAAAGTTGCGAAGAGTATTATTTTTTATGCATAACTATTCTCTTTGTTATAGGATATGTCAAATAGAGCTGAAGCAGCGGATTGTTATTACTTAACATTGATTACTTTGCAAGTTTTATAAAAGAAATTTCTTACAATTTTCACCGTAAATTTTATGGAAACTCCAGTAGTTAATTTATCAGATGAAGAACTTAAGACAGTTTATGATCCTTCTGAGGATTCGTATCTTTTAATAGATGATTTGGAAGAAGATTTAGACATTCTGCATGCGATGAAACCTGTGATTTGTTTAGAAATAGGTAGTGGTTCTGGTATAGTCATCACAGCTCTAGCAATGGCATTGAAAAAATATAATGCTCATTTTATTGCAATTGATATAATCATTATAACATAGAATATTGAAATTCAAAATTTCAAAATTAAAAATAATTTATGCTTTGCGAAAGAAAATTAAAAATGAAAAATAGTTTATGCAAAAGCATAGAAAGAAAAAATCATTATAACATAGAATATTGAAATTCAAAATTTCAAAATTAAAAATAATTTATGCTTTGCGAAAGAAAATTAAAAATGAAAAGTAGTTTATGCAAAAGCATAGAAAGAAAAAATCATCATAACATAGAATATTGAAATTCAAAATTTCAAAATTAAAAATAATTTATGCTTTGCGAAAGAAAATTAAAAATGAAAAGTAGTTTATGCAAAAGCATAGAAAGAAAAAATAAATACTCTATGCTATGATGATATTACATACACACACGCACACGCATGTACACATATACAAACATATTTTTATATCATCATAACGTAGAATATTTAAATTTTCAAAATTAAAAATAGCTTATGCTTTGCAAAAGGAAATGAAAAATAAAAAGTAGTTTATGCAAAGCATAGAAAGAAAAAACAAAGACACATTTATAAAAAATATTCTATGTTATGATGATACACACACACACACGCACAAACGCACACGCACAAACTAATCATGGAAGAAGTAATGGAGTCAGTAATTGAATTATCGTCATCGTTACATGTTGAGGCTGAAGCGATTTTAAAAGAAATCATCATAACATAGAATTTTTAAATTTCAAAATTAAAAGTAGCTTATGCTTTGCAAAAGAAAATTAAAAATAAAAAGTAGTTTATGCAAAGCATAGAAAGAAAAAACGAAAAAACACATTTATAAAAAAAAATATTCTATGTATGATGATGTACACACACACACACACATATACACACGCACACACACACACAAACATATTTTTATATCATCATAACATAGAGTATTGAAATTCAAAATTTCAAAATTAAAAATAACTTATGCTTTGCGAAAGAAAATTAAAAATGAAAAGTAGTTTATGCAAAAGCATAGAAAGAAAAAATAAATACTCTATGCTATGATGATATTACATACACACACGCACACGCATGTACACATATACAAACATATTTTTATATCATCATAACGTAGAATATTTAAATTTTTAAAATTAAAAATAGCTTATGCTTTGCAAAAGGAAATGAAAAATAAAAAGTAGTTTGTGCAAAGCATAGAAAGAAAAAACAAAAAGACACATTTATAAAAAATATTCTATGTTATGATGATACACACACACACACACACGCACACGCATACACATTTAAATATTAATAAAAATTAAAAATATTATTTCTATAACGGGCTGAGGTTCTTGGATTGGAACTTCGGCCTCGGGCTCGTCCTCTCGACCGTCCCGCTCTAGCCCATCGTGCACGCGGTTGTTCTACAATAAAAGAAATATTTTAATGTTATTTTATTTGAATATAATATTTAAAGAAGAACTGCACGGATTAACTATATTGAAAGTTAATAAATCTAATTTTAATATATGTACATTCAGATTCATGAATTTAACATTACGCAAAATACTTTTAGCCTTTTAAAATATAAAAATAATTATTTGTGAATTAAAAATTTCTTTTGTAAAATATAATTTATACGACACAAAAATTCATGAAAATACAAATTTTAATTCTATAGAAGGCTAAAAATACTTTGGGCAATGTTAAATTCATAAATCTGAAAATGTAATAGATTTATTAACTTTTAACATAGCTGATTCATTTAGCTGATTCCTTTATAATTAACGTGCCAATTATATAATTCAAAATTATTTACCTCTTACTTGCCCCGCTGTCGTTATCGGTGACGACGGCGGCGGTGGCAGCGGTGACGACGCTGACGGCGATGGCAGCGGTGACGACGTTGACGGCGGCAGTGGCGGTGGTAGTGATGCCATCGTTGGTGGCGGCGATTCTTTTTGTGTTTCCATTAATTTTTGTGTTTCCATTAATTTTTGTATTTTTTTTTTTAAGTATTATATTTTCTTTTAAAGCCGCTTCAGCCTCAACACGTAAAAAGGACGACAATTCAATTTCTGGCTCCATTTCTTCCATATTGTAGGTTCTGAAAGAATGGAAACATATAAAATATATATTATAAAATATGTTTAGAAATGATAGTAGAAATGATAGATAATAAATGATTAATCTTCATTTTAATCTTTTATTGTAATGCATATATGTATTGTGTGTGCAACACAAATATGAATTACAATAAAAAATAAGTAATTACAATAAGTGAATTACAATAAAAATAGTAAAATAAATTTTTATTCCCTTGTTATCTATCATTTCTTACGCATATGTATTAATAATATAATGTGTTACACTTACTTTTTAGGATTTTCTTCATTTTCCTTTTCGTTAGATCTGAAAATAGAAATGTATAAAATATATTGTACAATATAAAATATTTTTGTATTACAATAAAAGATTAAAATAAAAATTAATTCTTTGTCATCTATTTTTATTATATATTTCTATATTTTTATTATATATATGTATTACAATATGTATTACAATAAAGTGTTAAAATAAAAGTTAACCAAGTATTGTGTGTGCAATACATATGCATTATAATAAAAGATTAAGATAATAAAATATTAAAATAGATTATAAAACATTTTTATAATGAAATAATAGATTGTTATCTATCATTTCTATAAAAAATTTTATAATATTTTATTATTTTATATATTTTATGATTTTAATCCTTATTGTAATGCATATGAGTTGCACACACAATACTTGGTTAACCTTTATTTTAATCTTTTATTGTAATACATATATATGTGTTATACGCAGAAGTACATATAGTTACGTATCGCAACAACTAATGGTTAGTTTTAATTTTAATGGTCTATTTTAATCTTTTATTATAATGTATTTGTATTGCGCATGCAACATATAGTAATATATATGTATTATAACAATCATTAGTTATTGCGATGAGTAATTATATGTATTTGTATGTATAATACATATATGAATTATAAGACATTTAAATAAAAGTTAAACAGTATCATGCGTGAAACATATATAATAGAAGATTATAATAAAAGATTGAAATAAAATATATAAAATAATAAATTATATTATAAAATATCTTTATAGATATTATTAATAATCATTGCTTACCTTTTGTGAGTTTCATTATCATTAATTGCTGGTTCTTTTTCGTTTCTGGAACTGTAAATGTATAATATAAGTTATAAAATATTTGTATAAAAATGATAGAAAACGTATTGGTTTATCTTTATTTTATTCTTTTATTGTAATACATATGTATTGCATGCACAACATATACATATTACAATAACGAATTAAAATAAAGATGAACTATTTCATTTCTATAAAGATCTTTTATAATATTTTATTATTTTATATATTTTTAATCTTTTATTGTGCATATTTGTTGCGTGCACAATATTTAGTTAACTTTTATTGTAATGCATTTGTATTGCTATATGTTGCGTGCACAATACAAATGTATTATAATAAAGGATTAAAATAATCATTAATTATTGCGATGAATAACTATATGTATTTCTGCGTATAACATATATTTTATGTATTATAATAAAGGGTTAAAATAAAGATTAGCCAAGTATTGTGCATGCAATACATATGCATTATAATAAAAGATTAAGATAATAGAATAATAAAATAATAAATTATAAAATATCTTTATAGAAATGATAGATAAGTGATTAATTTTTGTTTTTATCTTTTATTGGAAGTGAAAATATATAATATAAATTATAAAATATTTTTATAAAAATGATAGATAACGTTTTGGTTTATCTTTATTTTAATATTTTCTTATAATATGTATCACGCGTGCAACATATAATGTGTGTATTACGATAAAAGATTAAAATAAAGGTTAACCAATATTATCTATTATTTGTATATTAATAAAATTTATATATATATATATATATATATATATATATATATATAATGTATTTATATTCATGCTTACCTTTTGCGATTAGCCATTGTAAAAAGTGGAAAATAACTCACTTTTTCTCCGTTCCATTTATATATTCAATGATAAATTAGATAAGCAAAGCAACGATTATTCATTAATGGATTTATAAGTATTAATTGTGAATAATAAATGTAGATTTCTAATGACATATTGATTTGTAATTATCCGTTATTTTTGCAATAAGAATAGCAAAGAAGTTTGAAGGATCTGAATATCTATATAGTAAGCAAAGAGGACCGTCGAATTTTAATGAAATATGACGGGGGTGGTGGCGGGTTCTTTGCTCATTTATTTAAAGATGTTTAACATATAGTACAAAAAAGAGTGATATCCCTAAAAAAATTACCCTTTTAAAAAAAAGGTAAAAAAAGGTGCTAAGTCCGCGTAAAAAACAGTATATGTATTTGCAAAATAGTGTATTATTAACTGTAAAAAACTATTGTAAAAAACCTGTCTCCAAAATAGTGTTATTTTAAAACTGTAAAAAACTACTGTAAAAAACCTATCTTCAAAATAGGATTATTTTAATCTACAAAATAGTTATTTTAATCTGCACAAAATAGTGTTATTTTAAACCGTAAAAAATTGTTCTACAAATTATTTTAATTTTGTGTAAAATTGTATATCCTACAAAAATAATGATATCAAAAAAATTGCGCTAAGTGAAAATAAAAACTTATAAAAATATTTTAACCAAAAGAAGTTATATAAAATGTTGTTTTAATTTTCTACATTATATCCTAGAAAAATGATGATATCCAAAAATTACGCTAATTGAAAATAAAAACTTAAAATATTTTAACTAAAAAAAATTGTACAAAATAATTGTTTTAATTTCCTACAAATAATATTAAAAAGTTGCGCCAACTGAATAAAAATTTTCACTATAAAATATACATTTCTTTTTTATTTCCAATATTAAAAGAAAAATGATATTAAATGAATTGTAATATATCTATTATAAAAAATCGTTGAAAATATGAACAATCATATACATTGCAATAATCATATGCATATATCCTGAAAAGTTTAATTGAAAAAAAAAAAAGGAAATGATAATACAAAATACAAAATTAAAAATTATTAAAAAAATTAAAAATTAGAAATTAATAAAAAAAAAATAAAAATTTATATAAAAATTAAAAATTAATACATATAAAAAAATTTTAGTTAAAAAACTTAGCGCTGCTACGTTGAATAATGTGCTAATGAAATTAGCAGCGCTAAGTTTTTTAACTAAAATTTTTTTATATATAAAATAACACAGTGATAGCATAGTGTCCGTATGACGTGCTAAACACAACGTGCACTGTCGTGCTAGCACACTTGGTTATCGAGGTATAAAAGAACTGTATGTAACGACTTACCATATGATCACTGGTAAGTCGTTGCATATAGTTCTTATTCCTACCGCATTCTCTTATGTCGCCACCGTCAACTCAGAGTTTCACGGTGAGTACTCCGGAGCCTTAAATTATTAACAAAGTGGGATGGTCGGTACGGCGCAGAGGCGATGATCGCGAAACCAAATTTCCACAGCAGAAGCATTTTTTCAGAAAACTTAATCGCTGTGGAATTGTACAAATTCGAGGTGAAATTCTACAAACCGATTTACGTGGGTATGTGCATACTCGACATATCCAAGACATGTTTGTACGACTTTCATCACGAGTATATGACGCCAATGTATCGCGACAAATGTCGGGTAATGTACACCGATACGGATAGTCTCATATATCACATTGAGTGCGCGGATGTGTATGAGAATATGAAGTGTGATATCATCAGATTCGACACGAGCGATTATGCGGTGGATAATGCGTACGGTATACCGCTTGTAAATAAAAAGGTACCGGGTCTAATGAAGGACGAAAACAACGGTACCATAATGACCGAATTCGTCGGGCTCAGAGCAAAGATGTACGCGTTACGAGTGAATGGGAAAAAGGACACAAAGAAAGTTAAAGGTGTCAAGAGTAACGTTGTCGCGAGAACGATAATGTTTGACGATTACATGCGGTGTTTAAACGAAGAAATTGAAATGACGCGTCAGCAGTCGTGTATACGATCTAAACTGCACCAAGTATACACGATCTGCGAGACGAAAATTGCTCTGAGTCCGTACGACGATAAGCGGTATATCGTACCCGAAACCACCGATACGTTACCGTGGGGACATTATAGAATACTATTGTAAATAAATGTATATTTTATTTATTATTAATTGTATATTTTGCACATAACCATGTATATATTTTATATATTTTATACATTTTATATATTTTTATATTTTAATAAATTTTATATTTCTTATACACATATTTTATATATTTTAATAAATATTTATAATACATTATTTTTATGTATCCAAGAGTTGTATGATTTATCCATTCCCAACCATTTTACGTATACATCATCACCCTTTTCCCGCAAAATTTTTTCCACGAGATATACGTCGGGATTAGCGACGCGTTGTAGTTCGTATTCGTAGAATCCTCCAGCGACGGGATTTCCACGCGAATCTTCGAGTATGAATGTCGCGGGATTAGTTTTCTGCACCTCGACAATCTTAAAAACTTCGGTCGTCCAATTAGGTGTGAAACCTTTTTCAAAGATGGTCTTGTATTTACTCACGCGTACCGAATCGCCTACTTTAAATTTTGTCGGAGCCGCAATTTTTACGTTGCTATACACCGTATTTAAAAGTTTTTCAGCAATCGCTGGAGTGACGTCGGCAGGTGTCATACCGATGGTGCGATGTTTTCGCGTATTGTACTCTGCAACGAGTCGAGATAGCTCGTCGAGATCCATTTGTAATTTCCATTGAAAGTAAACATTTTCCACATATTGTTTTTCAAAGTACGATTGAATCGTTCCACGACCGAGGCTTTCATAACGGAATACGTCGAGTAATGATTAATATTGTGTTTTTTCATGAGTTTCTGCATACTCGCGTTGTAAAATTCTTTTCCTCTGTCGGTTTGAAAATTTTTCGGACACCTTTTATCATCTCCAATAATCTTTGCGATTGTTTCGGACATTTCGTTTCCGCTCTTACTTTTGAGCGGTACGGCCCACGCGCGTACTTGCTCAACACATCGATAACTGTATGTATTTATGACCCCTGTTGAGTCGAGAGTACGAACGCATGTCGACCACGTCCGCCTGCCAGAGATCGTCGTATCCGCGTACAATGACGCGTCTTCGTGGAAAATTTCTTCTCGCCGGAGCATGTAATTCCTCGACTAGTTGTTGCTTTTCGGAGGTGTTTTTCTTCTTTCACACGTTTGATCTAGGCATAATTAATATTGCGATATTAGTATGTCTCGCTTACTGTGCCGAGTCAGATGTTGCATATCTCAGCACATTCTTTATCTCATCCATCATTATTCGTAGCGCCTGCACGTTTGTTTCGAGCGCGATAATTTTTTGCTCAATTTCTCCCTGTCGATCTCTCAAAAGTTTATCCACGTATCGCTTGTTGACGGCGTCAGTATCAGCTTCCGGTTTCGCTACACGTTGAATCTTGCGCGACCTTGCGTCAAAGCCGGTAGTAGTCTGGCAGAGAGCGTTATCGCGAACGTAATTTCTCAATAATCCATTCCACTGATAGTACACATTATTCGACGTTCCGAGCGATAATCCAAATTTATTAATCGACATTTCGGTACCGAGAACTTTGACCGAATGACACATATCGTCGACGCATAGTTTAATTTATGATAATGCCGCCCTCGCGAAGTTCTTCGATAATTGACAAGATTTCATTGTCGTGAGCATTGTTGCCGGCTCGACGCGAGGCGTCCAGCAATCGCAAACGATCTACCAATTCGTTGGGATCGTTCCAATCCACGTAATCGATCATGTTGTCGCTTAGTGTCATAGTGCGCGACGCGTCTATACCTCTTCCCACCTTTCTATCGGGGAATAATGGCGCAATTATATATTTGTACTTGTATCCTTTATTACTTTTAATAGGATTATTAACTTTGTTGTCACGTTTATGCGCGTTTGTTGCTTTTAATATACTTTGATATTTATACAAATCGTCTTGAGTGTATTTTTTATGATTGGGAATATTTCTAAAAATCAAATCGTAGATACCTTCGGTTCCCGTATATTTTATTCCATCGATAATTATATTATCTTCCATGTCCACATCGAAACGTTTATCACCGAGCATCATTCCTTCGCTGGTAAATTTAACACCGTAGACGTAATCCATACTCTTATTTTTATCAACACTCATGATAGCTCCTATATATTTTTGCGCTAGTGGAAAATGATCTCGGAACGTTTTCTGACCTTCGGACGTTTCTAATTCATGTCGAACCGATGTTACAAACGAATCGGGCGTGGTCTCGTAAATTTCTTCGACGGACGGGGATGGCATTGTTTGACGCGGTTGTACTTTTATCGGAGTAGAAACAGTAGCCATATTAGAAAATTGTTTCCTTCGTTTTAATCGATTCGGTGTTGAATATATCGGCGAATCGTTTATCGGCATATTTATCCGTGCTCGCTTTATTCCTTGCTTTGACTCTTTTATTTTTTCCTCGTGCTTCTCTCCAAACGTCAAACTCAATGGCTCGATTTTCGGCGCATCAAATTTCACAGTATTTTCGACAAGCTGTTTTAAAGGTTCGGTAATTGGCTTAAATTCTCTTTCCAATGCAACGTCTTCCTCCATTTTACCAGTTTTCAAAGCGCGATATTTTTTGTGAATTGATTCGCTCGTTTTTGCAATCTCTCTCGCAATCTTTTCACGATCGCCGTTCATGATGCTCGATCGATGTGTCGATGACGACTGATCGCTTTACGGTATCGCGAAATCATTAAATCCTCTTCTATATCGTCCATTGATCAACATGCTGTCTTTATCAATGACTACGAAGCCATATTTGCGTTGCCAACATTTCTGACACAATGCGCGGAAATCGTCGTAAGACATGTCGGTATTTACATGATCGTTGTACACATGTTTCAAGTTTGTGCCGTCTTGTTTAAATAAAATCAAAAGATTCGCATTGTCGCGTATAAGATGCTTAGGTATCTTGGCGTACGTTTGACAAAGATAGAAACAGTCAACGCTCGAGTGTCGACCCATTGCAAAGTACTCTCTTATCGTATCTTGCTTGTCACATGCCACGTCATCAAAGATAAAGATGGAATTCGGAAGCGACTCGCTCGGTGGAATGACATCGCTGTTATTAGAGAATGTAAAATAACCAATTTCGTCTATAGGTGCTAGTAAATTTTCCAAGTATCTATATTTCGGTTGTTGAAGCGATTTCGAGTATACGTACACGTTCTCGAAACGTACACTGTACGGACTTTCTATCAAACTAATCAACATGTTTGTCTTATCGCAGTTTGAAGGGCCGCAAACGATACCGCGTATAGTAGTCGGTAGCATGTTTTTATGCTTGCGTACTTTTTTCTCCGATATTAGTCTATCATCGAAATTTGATACTTTGATTATCCGCGCTTGTCGCACGAACCGCATGTTTTCTCTTTCGAATCAATTTTGCGAATGATCACGAGGGGAAGACCTATTTATAGAGGTGTCTCGACTCGAAACCGCTCAGTATCAAAAATGTTTCTCCTTCTGTCGGATAACAGAGACATTCTCTGGCTTACCGCTGAACAACTGCAGTATATCCCAAAGATTGTTTTACTACAAAATTTTGGTGATTACGTGGAACGATTGTGGGACAAGCTTCCAGAATATAAAGGCATATATAAAGGCTGATTCGGAGGTTCGACAATATCGTTCGTGCATGCGACATTACAATCAGCCGTGGCAGCGAACGCACATCGACGGTCCGCCACCGTTAATAAAAGATTGCTACGAATGTCAGCGAGAATCGTAAGAGGTAGCGGTCTCTTAAATCGTGCGATAAACGCGCTTCCCATCGAATTACATATTCCCGGTTATCAGTTTTGCGGCCCGGGAACTCGATTAGAGAAACGATTGGCTAGAGGCGATCGAGGCATCAATCTATTGGACGCCGCTTGTCGCGAGCACGACATTGCTTACTCGCGAAGCAACGACCTTGGTCAACGACACGTCGCGGATCGCATACTAGCTGCAAAAGCGCGAGAACGCATTACCGCGAGGGATTCGACTCTTGGCGAAAGAGCAGCCGCTACGACTGTTTGGGCGGCAATGAAGGCAAAGACAAAACTCGGCATGGGGATGAAAAAGCCATCGACGACAAAGAGGAGGAAAAAACGAATACTTCCAGTAGCGAAACGCGGTGGTATTTTACCACTTTTACCGTTGTTGGGAGTTATTGGTTCTTTGGCCGGCGGTGCGGCGGGAATCGCAAAGGCGGTAAACGATAGCAAGGCGGCGCAACGTCAGCTGGAAGAGTTGCAGCGTCACAATTGCGCTATGGAAGGTCGCGGACTTTATCTCGCTCCGTACAAGCGTGGACAGGGATTCTCAACAAAGTCTAAGAGAAAAAAAAAACGTCGAAAAAACATTAAAAATGCCTACGGGTGCGACAACTAACGTGCAATTGGAACAATTGGCGAAACGTATGCACATATCTTTCTTTAGAGGTGTTTTCATGCGCATTAATTTCCGATATTACACCGATAAACGGTGTACGACGAAACGAGAGCGGTATCGTCAATTTGGATGACGTTGATGGCCCCGGTACTCATTGGGTAGCGTACGCAAAGAGGAGAGATCGTGTCGTATATTTCGACAGTTTTGGAAATCTTCGACCACCCAAGGAACTTGTGCGATATTTCAGACGAGTGAAAATTGAATACAATTATACATCTTATCAAAGTTACAATCAGAGCATCTGTGGACAGTTGTGTTTAAAATTTCTTCAAACAGTCGACGATCAATTTAAAGCCTGACAATCCATCGTCACGACTCAGTATTCGTTCGACATGTCACTGACACTTACGTTGACTGGCAGAAGCAGCGTTCTCGCTGTAAGCTATTTTCCCGCTATAGATTTGACCGATGCCGATTACGAGCTCGGATTAATGGATTTTGAAACTTATCATACGATTCCGAACGTAAATTTTTCGAATAATAAATTTTACTTTGGCAACGACGACAAGGAAATTACGATTCCCGAAGGATCGTACGAATTGCACGCTATAAATGACTATCTCAAACGCGCAATTTTGCAAGATGAACACTTTTCCAGAGATGTTGAAAACGATTATGATGAGGAATATCCAATAGCGCTCCGCGTCAATCATAGCACGCTAAAGAGCGAAATCAAATGCGCCTACAGAATAAACTTTACCAAACCCGACAATGTAGGATCCTTGCTTGGATTCTCGTCGAATCGTATATTGCAACCTCGCAAGTGGTACGAATCGGACGAACCGGTTAATATTATAAACGTAAATATTATTCGTATAGAATGTAACGTGACTACTGGTGCGTACAGCAATGGCATGCGCGTACACACGATACATGAATTTTCACCGAGCGTACCGCCAGGATATAAGATATCGGAAACGCCGTCACAGATCATTTATCTGCCGATCATCGTACGGAGCATTACGGATTTAACGATACGTATTGTAGAACCTCAAAGAGGTCGATTGCTCGATTTTCGAGGAGAGGAAATTACCGTAAGATTGCATATACGGCGGCGACAAACATAGTATGCTCGTGCTGAACGAAATAGAGCACGCGAGAGACAATACTTTTACGAGGGACAATACTATTGCGGTATCGGGTGACAATAATAAGATAGCCGTTAAGAAGAAGCTGAGCGCGTTGAATCGTGAATTTTTAAAATCATTGGGATTCATCGTACGAAAAGAATGATTGATATTTTGAATATCGGAGGTGAGCCAGTCTTTGACGATCGCATCGTCAAGATTGAGACTCATACGTACAATCCGTACGCCAATACGACGCTTGGATACAGCGACGAGATACGAATACCTATACAACATCAGGATTTGTACACGTTACCGTGTGAAAGCTTTCTTTACATCGAGGGAAGGTTTAATGTGCGTAAAGCGAATGACGAAATTAAGGTTGTATTGGGAAACAATTGCGCCGCGTTCATGTTTGATGAGCTTCGATACGAACTCGACGGAGTAGAGATTGATCGCAACAGAAATGTTGGAATAACTTCGACGCTCAAAAATTATGTCTCTCTAACGCACCAGAAAAGTATAAACTTGAAGAACGCTACGTGGGATTTGACGTACAATGGTGACAAAAATTATTTCAACTATTGCGTACCGCTCAACATGTTGCTGGGATTTTGCGAAGATTATAAACGCGTTGTGATTAACGCTCGTCACGAATTGATTTTGATACGTTCGCGCAACGATAATAATTGTCTATTCGGACATCCATCGTCGGAAGCTGAGATTGAATTACTCAAGATACAGCGGCGTATGCCTCATGTAATATTGAACGAGATTAATAAATTGTCGATGTTGCGAATGTTGGAAAGCGGACGATACTTGAACATGAGTTTCCGATCTTGGGATATACAGGGTGTCCTAGACCACCCGTACACCCCTTTTCTTTCAAAAACTAAGCATTTTAGAGAAAAACGTTTTCGACAAAAATTGTATGGTTTTGAGGGGAACATAAGATGGTGTCATTGGTTTGACCTTGGATGGCATCGTTAAGGTGAGGTCAAGGACACCTTTAATTTCTTAAATGGAACCAACTATTTTTTATTGCATATTCTTATAGCTTATGTCGAGAGCTTTCCAAAACGCTATAATAAAGTATTTTTTCGATCATACTTTTCGAGTTATAAGGCTTGAAATAATTTCTTAATTTTACATAAACCATAAAATATCTAGGAAAATATTCATTTTTCGATTATCTTACCTTAATACTTTTATGTACAAAATAATGAGAGGAATCGATTGGTCTAAAGAAAACACATAATTGTTTCGAAAAAAAAAATGTAATTGTTAATTGCAAATTACATTTTTTTTTTCGAAACAATTTTGTGTTTTCTTTACACCAATTGATTCCTCTCATTATTTTGTACATAAAAGTATTAAGGTAAGATAATCGAAAAATGAATATTTTACTAGATATTTTATGGTTTATGTAAAATTAAGAAATTATTTCAAGCCTTATAACTCGAAAAGTACTTGATGAAAAAATACTTTATTATAGTGTTTTGGAAAGCTCTCGACATAAGCTATAAGAATATGTAATAAAAAATAGGTAGTTCCATTTAAGAAATTAAAGGTGTCCTTGACCTCACCTTAACGATGCCATCCAAGGTCAAACCAATGACACCATCTTATGTTCCCCTCAAAACCATACAATTTTTGTCGAAAACGTTTTTCTTTAAAATGCTTAGTTTTTGAAAGAAAAGGGGTGTACGGGTGGTCTAGGACACTCTGTATACGAATTTCCTCTGCTGTATAGCACTAAGCATTCGTGGACCGTGAAAGCCGCCTCCCAGAGAAACCACTATACGTGATCTTTGCACTGCAAACTGGTAAAAAGAATTCAGTGTCACAAGATGTTACATTATTCGACGACTGCAAATTGACCAACGTTAAACTCTATTTAAACTCGGAATTTTATCCCTTCGATGATTTAAATTTAGATTTTGAAAAAAATAGATTCGCCGTCCTATTCGACATGTACTCTCGTTTTCGCAAATCTTATTATGGATGCGATAACATCACCACGCTATTAACCATTTCAAAGTTTCTACATTGCGGTCCTCTCGCGGTCATTGATTGCTCGCGACAAAACGTGTCTGTCAAAACTGCTACCGTGGACGTGAGAATAAAGTTTGAATGCAGGGAAAATATACCGGCGAATACTTACCGCCTATTGTCTCATCTTGCACGATCGGGTTGTTGAATATAATCCATTGACCAATGTAGTCCGCAAAATTACATAAGTCAGCAAATATCCCCCCCCCATTGCATATGAAAACAAATATATAAAAGATTGAGATGTTTGACGATTGACATCAGTCTGCGATCGGATCTTGTCATCATGGCTATGCCAACGTTTGTGGATCTACAAGGATTTATCGTTGGGAAAAATTTTGTCGTGAAGGAAGCTGCGGTTCTGAGAAAGGGACCCGTACTTTCTCATTACATTTTTACATGTCCCGAACCATGGCACACGCTCACAAAATCTGAGAGATGTCAGGTTTTATGGCTGATGAAAAATCACCATGGATTATCGTGGAATGATGGACACGTTTCATATTGGAAATCGAAACGTTTAATTACGACGGCGGTGATGGGGGAGGGTGATGATGCGTCACCTCTCGTGTACGTTAAAGGACAATGGTTAGCCGATATACTGGACAATGATGCGAGAAACGATGTGATTATCGAAACTTTGGATGCAGACTATGAGGATGTAGCTTCTTTAAATAAGTTAGATGTTAAGAATACTGTGCGTTGTGAAAATCATGTAAAAAATTGCGCTTTACAAAATGTATTTAAGATTTATAATTGGTGGTTGAAACATCATGATAATGATTCATCGAATCCATATTTATAATAAATTGATGATGCAATATACTTTTATAGTCTTTCTTATTCTCTCCTTTCTTTCCTCATCTCTATCTATGTACGTGCGCAGTATCGTGTTTCTGTACGTGATACAGCTGCCACAGATATTGTATTTTGATACTACATTGTGGTACATGATAAAACATTTAAATATTTGTTTAATAATTGAATATAGTTTTACGTTCGATGACCGTTCGTTTCCGTTCAACAGTCGTTCGATGGACGTTCGTTTCCGTTTGATGACCGTTCATTTCCGTTCGACAGCCGTTCAATTGCCGTTCGACGGGCGTTCATTTCCGTTCGACAACCGTTCGTTTCCGTTCGATGGGCGTTCGACAGTCGTTCGATGACCGTTCAATTCCGTTCGACGAGCGTTCGTTTCCGTTCGACGGTCGTTCATTTCCGTTCGACGGGCGTTCATTTCCGTTCGATGACCGTTCAATTCCGTTCAGTTACCGTTCGATAGCCGTTCGACGTTCGTTCAACAATCGTTCGTTTCCGTTTGACGGGCGTTGGTTTCCGTTCGATGACCGTTCATTTCCGTTCGATGACCGTTCAATTGCCGTTCGACGGGCGTTCATTTCCGTTCGATAGCCATTCGATGACCGTTCAATTACCGTTCGATAGCCGTTCAATTACCGTTCGATGACCGTTCGACGGTCGTTCGTTTCCGTTCGACGGGCGTTCGACAGCCGTTCGATAGCCGTTCGATGACCGTTCAATTACCGTTCGATAGTCGTTCAACGGTCGTTCGTTTCCGTTCGATGGGCGTTTGATGACCGTTCAATAACCGTTCGATCAGGGTTGACGCATTATATTATAATGTTATATTATATCATGCTAATTTGCATGGGAACATGCATACTTTTGTCTTACGACGCGTTTTTGGTAAAGCGATAATGATTCGTCCCTATTCTAAAGTTTCGTGCCGAGACAACTGTCTCCTCAGAAAGTCGCGATATGATAATATTAATATTATATTATATACCACCTGAGTTTCATGGGACCGTACTTTTGTCTTACGACGCGTTTTTGATATGGTGATAATGCCACATCTCTACTATAAAATCTCGTGCCGAGACCTCGTTGCCTCGTCACAAAGTATCTTGCAGTGCATGAGTTAAGAAGTGTTGAATTTAAAAAAAAAAAAAATGGATTGCGTACATAATGTATACAAGGACTGGAGGACGAAATTGTTAGACATCCTGTGCATCGTGGTACTAAACATGACTTTTACGTGGAATGTAAGTATCGTTTTTGTGAATATTTTGTGATTATTTTGTGGAAAAAAAAAATTATGTAATTAATTATATTTTTATGTAGTTCCAGGATGAAGTCCGGATACCTGGATTTATCAATATTGAGCACCGTCAGTGGGTGCGGGCGGTGCGCCGGGCCGAGAGGGAGGACTTCTCCTATATGTGGGGCGACACCCCGGAGAGTCGCCATCACCAGGTCGAAGATATTTTCGACCTGCGGCGGCTCTTCGGGGAAGAGCCCTACGATGAAATAGAAGAGGAAGAGTGGATCCAGGGAGAGGAGCAGGAGCAGGAGCAGGAGCAGGAGGAGGAGGAAAGAGGAGTGGAGGAACAGGAATGCATTGATAGATGTAAGTGTTTCTTTTCTTTTTTATAAATCTTATCGTAATATATTTCTATTAACGCAGCATCTTTTTTCTGTTCCAGGAGCGGCCTCCCCTTAGCCCGGCGCATCCCCCCTCCCCATATATATTTTTATTTTTTATTATATACTTTTTCGTTTTTTTTTATATATTAATATTATATTATTATTATTATATTTTTTAAATTTTATATCTTTAATATCTTTTATTATTAAATATTATTAAATATTATTTTAAGCACATACACACACACACACACACACACAAATGTATTTACACACACACACACACACACACACATTTTAAAGTAAATTTTGTTTTAATTAAAAAAAAAAGTATTTATTTACGCGCCTCTCCTTGCGCTCCCATCCCTTGCGTCTCTATCTCTCTTGCGCTAGTTGTAAGTATAGCGATATCTTCGTTGCGTTCTCTCTCGCGCGTTAGTTGTAAGTCTCGCGATATCTTCGTTCTCTCTCGCACGCGTTGTTCTCGCAATATCGTTCTCTCTCGCACGCGTTGTTCTCGCGCTATTATCGTTCTAAGTCTCGCGATATTATAGTTCTCTTTCGTATGCGTTCTCTTCGCGCTATCGTTCTCTCTCGCACACGTTGCTCTTGCAATATCGTTCTCTTTCGTACACGTTGTCTCGCGATATTATTGTTCTCTCTCTTTCATATGCTCGTCGCTATCACTCACTCACTTACCTTTGCGTCGTCCTTCTCCCACCTATGCAGCATCTTACAATGCGTCGTCCTTGTCCCACGTTGACGTCATCCTTGACACACGTTGATGCCATCCTTGTCGCACTGTCCTCTTCACACACTTAGCGCTATCCTTTTCCCACACGTAGCGCTATCCTTTTCCCACATGTAGCGCTATCCTTCTCACACCTTCGCACCGTCTTCTTTCCGCGGATCCCCCTTCTCCTCGCGGACCTCCTCGTCCATCGCTCGCGCCGCGGATCCCTCCTACCCGCGCGGACCTCCTCGTCCATCGCTCGCGCCGCGGATCCCCTCTCCCCCGCACGTGACGTCACACCCCCCCGCACGTGATGTCACCCCCCCGCACGTGACGTCACTCCCCGCACGTGACGTCACCCCCGCACGTGACGTCACCCCCCCGCGTGACGTCACCCCCCGCCGCGGTTCCCCCCTCGCCCCTCACCCCCCTGAGATCCCTGGGTTAGAACTCTCCTAGTCTTACTACTATAGACAAGCCTAATTAGGCCCAATGCAGGCACCGGGTTCAAAATTGCTTCAGCGGACTAAATTACCCCCTTTCAACCCTACAACTTTTGTCTGAAACATTTTTTTATATCTCGCTTCGTTTTCGAAAAAATTGCTTGTGTCACTATAAATGCCCCACCCTGTATATATATATATATATATATATACACATATATACAGGGTGTTCTAAAAAGGTATGTCAAAAATTTAAGGAGATATTCCTCACACCTGAAGGATGAAAAAATGTTATATGGACATAGGTGCGGAAATGCTTATTTCAGGAGTTATGTTGAAAATACTATTAGCTGTATTACTTACACAAGGAAAAATTTAGGATTAATTATTGTAGACGACAATCGTTTAATTAGGCTTATTTACATTTGGTTTTAATGTGACCTTGAGTATGTTACAGTAAATGTTGAAAATGTTCACCATTTTCCTGAATACAAGCAGTGACACGTCGACACATCGATTCACGGACACGTTCAGAAATGCCTGGCGTATAGCGGATTGTCTCACAACCTGCAGTGATACGGTCACGAAGATCTTAAATATCACGCAGTGGTGGAATTTTTGAACGTGTCCGTGAACGATGCGTCGACGTGTCACTGCTTGTATTCAGGAAAATGGTGAACATTTTCAACATTTATTGTAACATACTCAAGGTCACATTAAAACCAAATGTAAATAAGCCTAATTAAACGATTGTCGTCTACAATAATTAATCCTAAATTTTTTCTTGTGTAAGTAATACAGCTAACAGTATTTTCAACATAACTCCTGAAATAAGCATTTCCGCACCTATGTCCATATAACATTTTTTTATCCTTCAGGTGTGAGGAATATCTCCTTAAATTTTTGATATACCTTTTTAGAACACTCTGTATACATATATATATATATATATATATATATATACAGGGTGTTCAAAAAGTCCCGGACCGGTTGAATATTTCATAAACTATGCATTTTAGAAAGAAATGTTTCAGACAAAAGTTGTATGGCTTGAAGGGGGCCATAAGATGGCGTCATTGGTTTGATCTTGAAAAGTCGTTTGAAGGTCACGTGAAGGTCACCTTCAATTTCTTAAATGGAACCCCTTATTTTTTGTTACTTATTCTTGTAGCTTATCTCGAGAGCTTTCCAAAACACTATAATAAAGTATTTCTTCATTGAGTACTTTTCGAGTTATGAGGCTTGAAATAATTTCTTAATTTTACATAAACCATAAAATATCTAGTAAAATATTCATTTTTCGATTATCTTACCTTAATATTTTTATGTACAAAATAATGAGAGGAATCAATTGGTGTAAAGAAAAAACATAGTTGTTTCGAAGAAAAAATATGTAATTTGCAATTAACAATTACATATTTTTTCTTAAAAATAATTATGTATTTTCTTTACACCAATTGATTCCTCTCATTATTTTGTACATAAAAGTATTAAGGTAAGATAATCGAAAAATGAATATTTTACTAGATATTTTATGGTTTATGTAAAATTAAGAAATTATTTCAAGCCTCATAACTCGAAAAGTACTCAATGAAGAAATACTTTATTATAGTGTTTTGGAAAGCTCTCGAGATAAGCTACAAGAATAAGTAACCAAAAATAGGAGGTTCCATTTAAGAAATTGAAGGTGACCTTCACGTAACCTTCAAACGACTTTTCAAGGTCAAACCAATGACGCCATCTTATGGCCTCCTTCAAGCCATACAACTTTTGTCTGAAACATTTCTTTCTAAAGTGCATAGTTTATGAAATATTCAACCGGTCCGGGACTTTTTGAACACCCTGTATATATATACAGGGTATGTGTGTGTGTATATATATATATATATATATATATATATATATATACAGGGTGAGTCAAAAGTATGTTTTAAAAATTTGTGAGCGTGTTCCTGGATAAAAAGGAAGAACAAATGTTCATATGGTCGCAAATGCTTTGTTGTCAAGATAATGGATATAAATCAGCAGTATCAAATAATGCTTTATTTGAACATTTACAATTTTGTTATTGTTGTTTATAAGAGATGTTCAAATAAAGCATTATTTGATACTGCTGATTTATGTCCATTATCTCGACAACAAAGCATTTGCGATCATATGTTCATATGAATATTTGTTCTTCCTTTTTATCCAGGAACACGCTCACAAATTTTTAAAACATACTTTTGACTCACCCTGTATATATATACAGTAGGTCGCAGACCACCCGTATCAGCCGAATATCTCAAAAACCGAGCGCGGCAGACAAAAATATTTCAGACGAAAGTTGTAAGGTTTCAAGTAACGCATTACATGGCGATATCAGTTTGACCTTGAAGAGTTATTTGAAGGTCACGTGAAGGTTACCGTCAAATTCTTAAATGGAACCCCTATCTTTATTGCATATTCTTATAGCTTATCTCGAGGGCTTTCCAAAACACTATAATAAAATATTTTTCCCTCAAGTACTTATTGAGTTATAAGGCTTGAAATCATTTCTTAATTTTACATAAACCGTAAAATATCTTGTAAAATATTCATTTTTCGATTATCTTACCTTAATACTTTTATGTACAAAATAATGAGAGAAATCAATTGGTGTAAAGAAAACACATAATTATTTTTAAGAAAAAATATGTAATTGTTAATTGCAAATTACATATTTTTTCTTAAAAATAATTGTGTTTTCTTTACAGAGTGGGGGGCGTGTTCTCGTTCCTGACGAGGCAAAGCCGGCCGGTCCGGATCTCGCTGGTCGACGTCATCCATTTTGGCCATTGGATAAGGAAGTGTATATACTTCTGCGACCATCTTTCCCAGAAATGGTCGCGCATTTTCTGAAGGAGCTACCATCTCGAAAGACGATTGACGGGCGTCTCCGTCAAGCTGACCTCAGGCACGGCATTGATCTCCGTGCCGATTAAAAAGTGTCCCGGCGTCAAGGCAGACATGTCGTTGGGATCGTCGGACAGAGCCTGAAGCGGTCTTGAATTCAAGCACGCCTCCACTTGAGCGAGGAGCGTGCTCAATTCCTCCGTAGGTGAGCGAGGTTTCTCCCAGCACTCGGCGGAGGTGGTGTTTCACCGACTTGACTGCGGCTTCCCAAATACCGCCGAAGTGCGGAGTGGAAGGTGGGTTAAGGCCCATCTACATCTATCGTAACATTTCATCGTAAGCGATCGTAATCGTAAAGAAAAAAGTTGTCGTAAGCATTGTCTGTCTACATAAAATCGTAAGAATGTAACAGATAACCGTTTTATATCATGAATAGGAATAAATTAATTATTTTATGTGCTGCAGTATTAATAATACAATTATGTTTATTAATACAAATTCGACAAAAACGAAAACGAAGATGGTGGATTCGGCCCATTAATCGACCTCGCAATATTCGTGGATTCCATCTAACCTTATGACAGACAAGCGACAAGCTTCGCAATCATCGTCGCAATCATCATCGCAATCGTAAGAGTTCAAGTTGAGTCAACTCTTACGATAAGCTTACGTCAACTGTTACGACGAGCGTTACGATCGCCGTAAGAAGCTTACGATAGACGTTACGATAGATGTAGATGGGCCATTAAAGCGCTAGAGGATCCTCTCGTTGGCGAGCTGGTCGGCAACTCGTCGCAGCTCCGGATTTCCGGCGGAGAAGAATTCTCGGAGTTGCTTGTCTGCTCCTATGAAGTTGGTGCCGCAGTCATTTGTGATGCTGCTGCATAGACCTCGGCGAGCAGTCTCAGCGCGGCAAAGAAGGCATCGGCAGTATAGTCCGAGACCACCAAATGAACGGCCCTTGTGCTTAAACAAACGAAGATAGCGAGGTATCCCTTGCGCGGTGGCCTCGACCCTTCGACGTCCTCAACATCAGAGGCTTTGCGTAGTCCCTCGACGCCTGTGTTGAAGAATGGTCTCGCGGGAGTCACTCTTCGGGAAGGCAGGTCACCTATCAGCTGTTGCGGCGTTGCCGCCCGCCATCGCACACAGGAGATGCAGCAATGCAACACGGATTTGACCAAAGACCGGCCTCGAGGTATCCAGTAGAGTTGGCGGATGGAGCCGAGTGTTAGCTGCACCCATTCAATGTCGGTGGAAGTCCTTGACGAGGAGTCTCGTTAGGTGAGAGCTGCGTGGCAAGATCACCGGGTGCTTCGCGTCGTAAGCCAGAAGAGAGTGCTTCAGCCGTCCGCCGACTCTGAGGGTGCCCTGTGGATCTAGGAAAGGGATAAGTTTATTTAAAAAGCTTCCCTTTGTCATAGCCTTGCCCTTAGAGAGAGAGTTTAATTCTGGTTTCGAGTGTGCAGCTTGGACAACCCGGATCAAGGATCGCCGAGCTTCGTCCAATTCCACGGCGGAGAGACTGCCTGGAAACGCCGTGTGATGCGGTGCGCCGGTGTTGGACCGAGACTCCTTAACTCGGCGTTGCCAGCGAAGACACCAAGCTGTCACCCGAGTTAGACGGGTGAAGGAGAATCTGGTGATCTCCTCTGGTTCGATGAGTAGCTGTTGAGCGGCGGCGGCCTGAACTCGAGACCGCGCTTCAGGGAGCTCATCCTCTTCCAAATCGGTTTCCGTCGTCCTAGGTAGAGCTCCAGTTTGCAATCAGAGGGGTCCTTGCCATCAGAGCGGATGGGCGACTAGTTCGCTCGCAGAAATACTCCGCGAGGCACAGTCGACAGGGTTGTCAGTCCCAGAGAGGTGGTGCCACAAGGCCTCCGGCAGGGTCGTCTGAATCTCGGCGACCCGATTGGCCACGTAAGTTTTCCACCGAGAAGGATGTCCTCGGATCCAGTTCAGGACGACGGTGGAATCTGACCATAGGTGTACTGGAGCCTCCTCAGCAAGTATCCGACGGACGTAAGCTACTAGACGGACGAGGAGAGTGGCGGCGCATAGCTCCAGGCGAGGTAAGGTTATCTGTTTGATAGGCGCTACTTTAGCTGTCTTAGCTGTCACGAGTCTCACCTGATTCTCCTGATTTTCAGTTGTTGTCAGCAGGTAGACGACGGCAGCATACGCTCGCTCTGAGGCATCAGCGAAGCCATGCAGTTCTATGGCGGTTTTTCGGGGCTCCATCGGCAAGTAGCGAGGCACGCGAATCTCAGCCAGTCGAGGCAGGTCTCTTCGGTAGTCGCTCCAGAAGCGAGAATTGCGCTCATCCAGCGGAGTGTCCCAATCCACTCCCATCAGCCAGGTAGACTGTGTTATAGTCCGAAAGACTATAACTTTATGTTACTTTACTATTAATAAATTTTATACGATTAAACTGCGATAGAATGTTCGTGAACCGCGTAAAACCGCTACCTCAGCGAACCACGCGCGAGTTCGCCGGAAACGCGAAAATGCCAACGAAGGGATTCGACTTTGAACCTCCTTCGTTTGCACTTGGACTTGATCGCCACGAAAACCTTCCATGACCATGTATGGTCATGTCGCTAGGCGATCCCCTCCAAAATACCCCTAAAAAAGAGGTGTTAAAAACCGTCCACTGCGGGTCCGCGGCGGACAGTCGTTAATAGAAAATTAATAAAAGAAGAGCGAATCCGGAGCTAACCGCTAATTCACGAAATCTAATTGAATAGTTAACGAGGCGACTTAACGATAGTAAGGGAGAAGGCTTAATTGAAATCGAGCAAATTACTATAAGTGACTATATTTGTGAAAATCATAATAAAGAAATAATAAAAAGTGCAAAAATAAGTGACGGTCCGAGGCATTTTTTGGAATCTCCCGGCTACCCCACATCCCGTGCCGCTCCTGGCACAACATTTTGGTGGCAGCGGTGGGATTGCCGAGAATGAGAACCGCCGAAAAATCCTCCTGAACCTCTAACATCTGCAACAAAAAGACAAAATAAAATTAATAAAGCGGACGGAGCAATTACTATATTAAAGCAGACGGTCTCAAGCAGACCACAGCACATATAACGCATAAAGCCAACAAGTGATAAGTGACCACAGTCAAGCAGCTGTCTGAAAAGGAGCACCAGCGCCCAAGGACCAACGTCGATTCACGACCTTCGCCAAGGCAACGCTTCGCCGACGGACAACGCATCGCCGACGGACAGCGCATGACCGACGGACAACGACCCGTATCTACTAGCAGCGTCAGCAGTCGAGCGAACCGATAGCGACCATGCGATTCACCGTACTACTACTGTAAGTCGAAATTCAATTTAAATGTCGGAACCGTTAAACCGAGTTCGATTTAATAGCCCGCGATTTTTGAGCGTGCCAGCACGATTGGCAAATAGATTAGGTCTTGTAACACCGTTCCAAGTTGCGGAAGAAGCTACTCGCGATATACGAGATAGCGTGCGAAGAAATTTAGAGAACCAATATTCGAGTTCCGAATCTTCCGAAGCGCGCGAACAAGACGATAACGATAATTTAGAACAAGACCGACAAAGCGTTAGTCGAGTTACTGTCAGGAGAAATTATTCACCAATATCCGTTGATATTAGTCTCTTTGAGCCAAATCCCGCGAGAAATATGGATAACGAAGCCGTCGATAGAGAAATCGAACGCTTACGAGCGCAACAGACCGGACAAAATGCAGCCGCGAATTATGAAGACGCCGGTCGCCCGGTCGAAAGCACTAGTAACATATTATTAGCCGAACTCGTACATAGTTTTCGCGAAATGCAAGAGGAAATGCGAGATTTACGCGAACAAGTACGAAACGTACCCAGTTTTCGCGAAATGCGAGAGGAAATGCGAGAATTACGCGATCAAATGCGAAACGTACATATTAACCAAGGAAACTTTAACGAGCCACGAACAAATACAAACGATGTCCCACACGACGTGACGTACGGACGTACCGAACACGATATTAGAAACAGACGTAGCGCAGCCCCGCACTATCTACCATTAAAAGAAGCGCGGTCAATGATTCCCGAATTTGACGGATCATCGCGACACAAACTGCAAGAATTTCTAAACGCTTGTACATACGCGGTACAAAATATTAATCCCGCGGACGAAGAATCGCTGATGCAAGCCATTTTGTATACTAAATTAAAAGGAAAAGCCATGCAAGACTTCGAGACGCGAAATATACAAACGTTCGAAGATTTAAAACAACAACTTGAAACGTGCTATCAAGCGAAACAAAGTACGACGCATTTACAAATAGAATTCAATTCGCTAAAACAAAAATCAAGCGAAACCGCACATGCATTCGGGCAACGTGTCGATATACTCGCCATGAAGTTATATGAGTCTATGGTGGAAGGAGAAGAACAACCTCCTTCATACAAACAAGCTATACAAGCAACCATTAAAAAACAAGCTCTATTAAACTTTCAAATTGGATTACGCGACGAATTAAAAATCTTCGTGCGATCACAACGATATACTTTGCTCCAAGAAGCGATAAACGGCGCGAACGCGGAAGAGAAGCTTATCGGACCGTCTGTCACACGAGCACCCGGCTTCTCTAATAAAAATAAATTCGACGCTAAACACACGCGACCAACTCGAGACACAAACATACAATGTTATAAATGCGGAAAATCTGGACATTACGGACGCGATTGCCGTAGCAGTAATAAATATGCATTACCAAAACCGGAAAAATCTACGCGAATAAATACTATAACTAAATTCTGCAAATATTGCAAAAAATTCGGACACAGCCGCGACGAGTGCTGGAATTTAAATGGACGACCAAAACATAATATTAAAAATAATAAACAAACTAATAAAAATAATTATAAAGATAATACGCGTGAACAAAAGACTTCGCATCGACAGCGGAAAAAGAGCACCGACTCTGCAAGCAATAGCGAAGAGGAGCAGGAAGAAACGAAGAAGCAACCGCGACTTGCCCTAGAGTATCGCGTAACGCATGTTAAAAATATGCATGCACCATCGAAGGACGAATTATTACAAGTTACACTACCCATTCGCGAAGTAAAAGGAGAAAAAATAAACATGTTGTACGATTCCGGGTCAACAATTTCCTTAATAAAATTGAAACATTTAAAGGACGAAACATTAATATACGAGAAGAAGATAGCACTGATAGGAATAAGCGGACATAAAATATATACATTAGGCAAAATGTACGCCACGATAAAAATCAACAAACATAAAATTAAACATGCATTTTATGTAATAAAAGACGATACCGCCATAGAGCACGAGGGAGTTCTAGGATTAGACTTTCTTAAAAAACAAACAGCTAAATGCGATTATGAAACTAACGAAATGAAAATACAAGACAGTACATTAAAACTCCATCCTTGCAACAAAATAATTCTAAATCCGCGTAGCGAAACAATAATAAAAGCTGCGACTAATCAAAATCTGATAGGGATAGTCCGAACAGAAGAAACCACACCGGGAGTATATATTGGAAGCTGTCTAGTAAAACCAAAAAATTTTTCATGTCCTGTGAGCATGATAAATACGACCGATGAAACCGTCGAGTTAGCGACTCCCATCGTCACATTAGAAAACATGGAAGACAAAATTAGCACTGCCGAAATAAATACAGTAAAATCAATAATGAAGAATAAAATCAACACTCCACGAGCCCAGCGCATTTGACAATTATTGCGAACTCAACACTTAAATAAGGAAGAGGGGCAAACACTCTTAAAAATCTGCGAAGAATTCAGCGATACATTCCACTTGGAAGGGGAACCACTGACTTGCACCGCGACGGTAGAGCATGAGATAAACACGCGTGCCGACACCGCGCCGGTGAACGTAAAGCCGTATCGTTTACCCGAGGAACATAAGACAGAGGTAAATAAACAAATTCAAGGAATGCTAAAGGACGAAATTATTCGAACTAGCACGAGTCAATGGAACGCACCGTTATTAGTAGTGCCGAAAAAAGCAGACGCATCTGGAAAACCGAAGCTCCGAGTAATAATAGATTTTCGGAAGCTGAATGAATTAACGATAGGCGATTCATTTCCATTGCCTAATATAACCGATATCCTAGATCAGCTGGGAAATGCGAAATATTTCACCACGTTAGATTTAGCATCAGGATATCACCAAATCCCAATGGCTGAGAGGGATAAAAATAAAACAGCTTTTTCAACTCCCTACGGACATTACGAATTCAATCGAATGCCGTTCGGATTAAAAAATGCGCCAGCAACATTTCAACGACTGATGAATTCGGTCTTAACAGGAATACAAGGACTTAGATGCCTGGTCTATCTCGACGACATCGTGATATACGGATCGAGCTTAGAAGATCATAATAAACGTTTAAAGGAAGTACTACAAAGACTGCGAAAAACTAATTTAAAATTGCAGCCGGATAAATGCGAATTTTTACGCAAAGAAGTAATTTATTTAGAAAAATTAATAAATATAAGACTCGAAATATAAAATTAAACAAAACAGTTATAATGGCAATACGAGTCGAGTGTCGATGTTATAACACATTTATTTATAATACAATCAAATAAATATTGATATTAAAGCATACAAAGAGAGGATAGCGAACGTTTCGACCCTATTTTTGGGTCATCTTCAGCGCGAAAGTATATAATAAAAGATAATATAATGAAAAAAATATAATAACAAAGTGTTATTATATTTTTAGTAAGTAAGTCTTATTTCCGTAGTTTTAACTTCTTATCTTTTTAACCTTTTAATTTTTATTTCTTGACTATACGTTCAGTTTATTTAGATCATTTTTAATAAATTGACATTAAAATAATTTCAATCTCGTAATTTTCATGTGTAATTCTTAGTACTTTTTTCTTTCTATGTTCATATTAGTCATATTATTTATTTAACTTATTTATAACTTATTTATTTTATTTCTTTGACTTTATGTTCAGTTTATATTTAGATCATTTTTAATAAATTGACATTTCAATCTCGTAATTTCATGTTTAATTTAGTACTTTTTTCTTTCTTTGTTCATATTAGTTACATTATTTATTTAACTTACTTTACTTTTGTCCTTTGTTTTTACGTAGGCATCGTCAAGATAATGAGATACCGAGACATTTATTATCGCTTTAGACAGCACCCTTTGTAACAGACTCCGATATAAAACACTTTGTTATTATATTTTTTTCATTATATTATCTTTTATTATATATTTTCGCGCTGAAGATGACCCAAAAATAGGGTCGAAACGTTCGCTATCCTCTCTTTGTATGCTTTAATATCAATATTTATTTGATTGTATTATAAATAAATGTGTTATAACATCGACACTCGACTCGTATTGCCATTATAACTGTTTTGTTTAATTTATTTAGGGCATATTATTTCGGAAAACGGAATATCGCCAGACCCATCAAAACTAACGGCAATAAAAGAATTTCCAACGCCGAAAAAGGTAAAGGATATCCAATCCTTCATAGGACTTGCAGGATATTATAGGAAATTTATTGAAAACTTTTCAAGAATAGCTAAACCGTTAACAAAATTAACAAAAAAATCGGAGAAGTTCGAATGGACAACGGAATAGCAAGCAGCATTTGAACTACTTAAGGAAAAATTAATGACTGCACCAGTGTTGAAGTACCCTGACTTCACACAAGAATTCATAGTGACCACCGATGCCTCCGACCATGCGATCGCAGCAGTGTTATCACAAGGAAAGGTAGGCAACGACCGACCGATTGCTCACGCCAGCAGAATATTGACAAAGGCGGAGCAAAATTATAATACCACTGAAAAAGAATTACTAGCAATTGTATGGGCCGTAAAACATTTTAGACCATACGTACAGGGTGACCAATGGGAATGTGTTGAAAGTAAATAGTTATTACTTCGTAACAAATAGGCCGAATAAAATGAATTAAACGCCATTTTGTAGAGAAAACTTGTCAATTTTATTACCATATATATGAAAGAGAAATATAATAATTTAACAATTGAAATACACAAAATAAAAAAAAAGAAAAATTTTGCTTGCGCATATGAATTAATGGTATATGTTTTCAAAGTGTTGTCCATTAGAATTAGCACAGAACTGCAATCGTTTGCAAAAACTTTGAAATACATTATCTAACATAGATGTAGGAATGCTGCGAGTGCATTTTTTAATACTATTTATCAGCTCTGCGGTGTTTTGAGGTTGTACGGCGTAACATTTGTCTTTGAGGTAACCCCAAAGAAAAAAATCACACGGGTTCAAATCAGGTGAATAAGGAGGCCATTCCAGACCTCCATGAGCAAATTTCGGGCATCCTAATCCAATTACTCTGTTGCCATACACTTCATGTATCGATTCAAAGACTTCGCGTGTACGATGTGGAATCGCGCCATCCTGCATAAAATGGAAGTTCTTTACTAATCCGCGTTTCTTTGCATGGGGAAAGAATTTAGTCTCCAATAATTCTTTATAACTTTGACTAGTCACAGTTCCTTCAAAAAATTGCAGGTAGACCCCTTTTACAGAAATTGCAGCCCACGCGGAGACTTTTTGAGGATGAAGAGGAACGGCAATAGACACGTTTGGATTTTCTTGTCCCCAAAACTGATAATTTTGTTTGTTGACATATCCGTTTAACCAAAAGTGAGCTTCATCCGTAAATATTATTTGTTTTTCATCGAGTTCCTCACTTTCAAACATATCGGTTATCACCTTACAAAACTCAACTCGTTTTTCCATCGCTTTCTCCGTCAGCAATTGATGTGTAGTGATTTTGTAGGGATGCAGTTTAATGACGTCTCTCGTAATCTTTCGGAGAGCTTCTCGCTTTAAATCCAAAACCTGAGCAGCTTTCCTAATCGAGGTGTTTGGATTTTCGTCAAAATATTTTCTAACGTCATCAATTGTTTCGTCCGTTGTAACGGTACGAGATGGGCCAGGTAAATCATGTCTACGATCGTTCAAAGTGCCATACATACCAAAATTATCAATAATCCTGCCAAAAAATATCGACAAATAAAAATAAAATCTCACCTAACCAACATTGGAATTATGACGCGATTCCAGGGAGAGGGAGCGTGGGTAAAAAGTATCAAAAACATACCTTCTGAGTATTGTTTCGCTTGAAACTTTTTTAGATCCATATTTACTACGGAATCCACGATACGCCTGACTATAGTTTTTGCCTCTACTATAGAAGCACTCGATGAGAAACACTTTTTCTTCGATGCTTAGCGCGTCCATCCTATAACTCGCAAACCGGTCTATATGACGGTTCAAATGAAATTGACGGGTCTTAGGTAGCGGACCCTAGTCGGTAAAACAGTTACCGAAATCGAGGAGGGGATATATAACCGTTTACTTTCAACACATTCCCATTGGTCACCCTGTATATGGAACAAAATTTAAAATTGTGACCGATCACAAACCGCTAATATGGTTGTTCAACGTAAACGACCACGGTTCAAGACTAATCCGATGGAGATTAAAATTAGAAGAATACGACTATGAGATTATGCATAAGGCCGGACGAGCAAACGCGAACGCCGACGCATTAAGTCGCAATGCGATACCGGGACCCTCAAATGAAAATAAAAATCATGCCGTCTTAATAATAGAAGAAGAAGAAGAAGACGAAGAAGAAGAACAAGAAGACGAAGCAAGCAACGAACAAGCAAAAACATATACAGAAGAGGAGAAAAAGCAAATACTCTCCGAATATCATGATGCACCTATAGGAGGGCATCAAGGAATAGAACGGACAATAAGAAGAATCCGACTTCAGCACAATTGGAAAGGCTTGAGAAAAGACGTCGAACGATATATTGCAAGATGCGAATCTTGCCAAAAAAATAAATTATCGCGAAAAAATAAAGTACCGTTAATTATTACGGATACGCCTAATAAACCATTTGAAAAATGCGCGTTAGACATTGTCGGACCGTTAACGATTACTAATAATGGAAATAAATATTTACTAACGTTCCAAGATAACCTAACTAAATTTAGCAAGGCAATACCGATTCCGAATCAAGAAGCGAATACAATCAGTAAAGAATTTGTTATAAAAATAATACTTGAACACGGAATACCGGAAAAAATTCTAACGGATCAAGGAACTAATTTCATGAGCGAAATATTTAAAAATACTTGTAAACTATTAAAAATAAACAAAATTCAAACAACCGCGTATCATCCGGAAAGCAACGGCGCGTTAGAACGATCACATCGCACATTAGCCGAGTATCTACGACACTACATAAACGAAGATCAAACGGACTGGGACGAGTGGATACCGTTCGCGATGTTTACCTATAATACAACGCCGCATACCGCTACAAGATATGCACCCTTCGAATTGGTGTACGGACACCAAGCCGAAATTCCGACAGCGCTAACAAAACCGCCTAAACCGACGTACAATTATGACGATTACGCGCAGGAATTAAAAGAAAGACTAAGAGCGACAAATCAACTCGCGAAAGAACACTTAAAAGAAGAAAAATATAAGGCTAAAAAACAATACGACAAAAGCACAAAGGAAACACAATTCAAAGTAGGAGACAAAGTATTAGTATATGACGAGACACTACGACGTGGAAGATCAAAGAAACTAGAATCACTATGGACAGGACCATATACAATTCTAGAGAAAAACTCCGATGTTAATTATACAATAAAAAGAGGAAGAAAAGCGATGCGCATGCACGTGAATAAATTAAAATTATTTATAGAATATTAAAAATATAAAAAGTACTTACCCAGGCGAGCGACGATGACCACGACCAATGGGGGGCATCCTTTCCCGCAGCCGGGGAAGAGGCACCACCGGCATACGATGGCCGCCCCCGCCGAGCCTTAAAAGTCGTTCGACACGACGACGTCCCCGCAAGGCGACGAAATCTCGGGCCTCCTGCAGCTGGAAAATTTGGAGGAAGTCCCACACCCAGTGCAGGGGATACCCTCGGGTAGGGCACCACCTTTTTTTTTTTTTTTTTTTTGACGCAGGGGAAATCTCCAAGGAGATACCCAATGCCCGCGGGGACGAAACATTGGGTTATGTGGGTTTTAGGGGCGCTTAAGACACGCCCCCGACCCACTAAAACCCCTGCGGTGACCTGGCCCGGGCCTGTCTGGGGCCCTCCGGGAACGAGCACCTGCAATACTTCCGGAGGGCCCCTGCCTAGCCTTGCCCGAGGGCCGCCATCTTTTTATTGGACGGCGGCCCTTGTCCCTCTCCCTTGTATATTTGGGAGAGGGGGCCTTCCCTTTGTTGCGGCACAGGAGGGTCACACTCCCATGCCGTTCCTCCGGGGGAGCAAATTTCTTCTCCCCGGGGAAGGACGAGGGCTTGGGTCTCCCGCTCAAGCCCCCGTCCTGTTTCGCCTTCCCCCACTCTTTGTTGTAGGAGGGGAGGCGAGAACTACCTATATGTATAGGTGGGGTGATCTGTTTCAGTGATCACCCCACCCCCGTACCGGTGGTGTTATTAGGGGGGGGAAAGACTGTAGTGTTTTCCCCCCAGGTTTATCATCCCCCGTCCTGTCGAACAGGGGAGAGATCACTGCCTCCAATGAGGCGGCGACGGGGGGGGGGTCTCCGGCGTGTTCGCCTTCTTCCTGTTCTTCTACCTCTTCCCCCGTCGCTTTCCGTATCCTCTTCTTCGCTGCTGATTGCGGCAGCAGCCCTTTCTCTCTCGCGCTCCGCGGCTTCCTTCTGTGTCATCGTTCTGACACAGAAGGTTGCCACAGCCCTCCATGCTTCTTCGCTCCCGACCATTTCTTTAACAACGGCCGGGAGCGATAAATCCTCCCCTATAATTTCGGAAAGGACACGGCGCTCCTCTACCCATGCTGGGCAAATCTCGAGTGTATGTTGCGCCGTGTCCCTTTCCGCCTCACAGTGGTGGCATTGTGTCGTGCCTTCCTTCCCAATCTTATGCAGGTACTCGCCGAAACAGCCGTGTCCGGCGAGTACCTGCGTCAGGTGGTATGACATACTGCCGTGGGGCCTCTCTGTCCATTCGTCTAGGACAGGCCCCACGGCCCCGACGACTCTGCTCCCTGAATCTGTTGGGGGAATGGAGGTTAAGTACTCCCCCCACTCCTCCATCATCTGTTGTCGGGTTTGGAGTTTGACGACGTCCCGAATCCTAGCGGTGATCGGTACTTCCAACCCACGGAGCTCCTTCAACCTCTCGTAGGCGCGGGATTGTGCTCGCGCCACAAGCTCCATGGGCGGGAGACCCGCCAGGACCGAGGCCGCCGCGTGCGACACCGTCCGATATCCTCGAACGAGGCGGATGGCCACCCTGCGCTGTATCCTGCGCAGGGTGTCCCTTATATGTTTCCTGCCAACCGTCTCGTCCGCCCACGCTGGTGCCCCATATAGGGCCACCGAATTGACGGTGTGCGCATAAATGCGGCGCACCCGATCGTCTGGCCCCCAAGGTTTGGTAGCAGCCTACTGAGTGCTGCTACCACCTTATTTACCTTCTTAGCCAGACGATCGAAGTGGTCGTCAAAGCTCCATCTTCCGTCCAGCTGTAGGCCTAAATATTTTAAGTTTTTCCCCAGCTGGACAGGGGTGTCATCCACCTGGATATGGGCCCCGGGCGGCCTCCCACGGAGACCATTGTGAAAAAAGATGGCCTCCGTTTTCTGGGGGGCCACCCTCAGACCCATATCTTTAATTGCACGCACGACACATGCCACCGCGAGGTTCGCCGTCCTAATCGCCTCCCCCCAGTCTATACCCCCGGCCAGCAGCAGTGTTTCATCGGCATAACACAACACTCTGCAGCCGGGGGGGAGGGCAGTACGTAACACGCGGTCATATGCGATGTCCCAGAGTAGGGGTCCTAGAACTGACCCCTGTGGAACACCGCAATGCATCGCCCTTTGGCATTGAGTACCGCTTTTGTTGCGGTACTCCAGGCCCCTGCTCCTGAAGTACGACTTGGCCACCTCCACGAGATATTGAGGGATACCGTGATGCAACAAGGCATCCCTCACCTTGCCCCAGGGCAGGGAGTTGAATGCGTTCTTAATGTCTAACGAAACCGCAACAACTACCCTGCCCTCCATTGTGTCAGACTCCACGAGGGAACGGACTCGGATTATTGCATCTGTTGTTGAGCGTCCCTCGCGGAATCCGAACTGATCCTCGTGGAGGTCCGGACCGTCGCTCCTCAGGTGCCGGACGAGTCGGTTTGAAATGATGCGCTCCAGCAACTTACCAACTTCGTCCAGCAAACAAATGGGCCTGTATGCCGAAGGGCAGCCCGCTGCTCTGCCCTCCTTTGGGATGAGGACCAATTTGGCCCTCTCCCAGACTGGGGGGAAGTATCCCTCCCGGAGGCATGAGCTGAAAAGCCTAGCCACTGTGCCGGACAGGTGGGCCAAGGCGTGGACCCAGACCCGGCCGGGTACACCATCAGGACCCGGGGCTTTATTACCTCGGGCCCGTAATCTCTTGATGGCCCCGGCCATCTCGTCGTCGGATACCTCGAAGCCCTCGTCCCACTCCGGTTCCCGCTGGTGGATTTCGGGAATTCTTCCCGCCACCGGGAAGAGGGTAGAGAGGGTGTCTTCGAGGACCTCGGGTTCCATCGACTCCGTTGCAGGGGGCGCCCAATGTCTTAGCTTATTCATAACGAGCCTATATGGACGCCCCCATGGGTCCGAATCTAGCGTGAGCAATTGTTCGTCCCACGCCTTTGCCTTGGCCTTTCTGATGGCCGCACTGAGGGATTTTCTAGCTCCTCTGTATCCCTCAAGTGCTTCTTCCATACTCTCGGAGGGACCGCGCCTCCTTTCTCTGATGAAGCGGCGTCTGGCATTGACCGAGGTTCTGCGTAGATTCGCTATTTCCTCGGTCCACCAGTACGCCGCTCTGCGCGGTCTCGGCCTGGCCCGGGGCATGGCAAAGTCGCATGCTCTCGTTATAATTGCCCCGAGCCATTCCACCTGGTCTTCTGTACCTAGTGGAATTTCCACACCAGGCCAGATCTCCGAGAGTATAATGGCCGTCAACCTGTCCGTATCCAGTTTTTTAAGGGCCCACCTTTTGGGTGTTGGGTCCCCTCTATCTCGGCGGCGATTCAGCACCCCTCGGCGCGTGACGTCGACCCTCATCCGAATATATAGATGATCGGATAGGGTCTCTTGCGGCATCACGCGCCAGTTGTCGATTCTGTCAGCCGCAGAGGGAGACGCCCATGTCAGATCGACTATGGATTCCCCCCGCGGTCTGACTAGGGTGCTGCTCGACCCTTGGTTCATCAGGACCAGGCCGAGTACCGCCGCCCAGTCCTCCATGACTCTGCCTTTGCGGTTTGTTTGCCGAGAACCCCATAGCCTATTCTTGGCATTGAAGTCCCCGGCCACCACAATTGGTTCGGGGAGTCTTCTCTGAATGATGAGTGAGATCTCATCGAGGACGTCCCCGAACTGAGCAGGATCTCTTATGCTGGGGGGGATATAACACCCAACTACCCACAATGGACCCCATTCAACAGCCACATGGCACCTCCCTGCTCCAATTTTGGAGCATGGGGGGGAGCCTAGCTCCTGCCTCCAGGTGATTGCGACCGAGCCGTTGTCGTCTGCCGCCCAACAAGGGTGGTTGGGTGGGACTTTATATGGCTCGGCCGCAATCCCAATCCCACATTTTTCTTCAGCCAAGGCATGGGTGAATAAGTCCTGCGCCCTGGCACAATGATTCAAATTGGTCTGGAGGAGGCCTATCTTAACCATTAGCAGTTTAAGTTTAGACCTCCTCCATGATCACCTCCTCCAGCTGTATCAGATCAGCGACCGGCACCTCATTGGTGCCCTTTTCCTTCTTTCCCCGGGGAGCTTCCTTACTCCTTGGCTTCCTTTGGGGTTTAGGGAGTTCCCCTTCCTTCCTATCTGAGGCGGTATCTGACCTCGATTTCGAGGGTGGGCCGTCTTCCTCCTCTTCTGCCGCTGCCACCTTTTGGGAAGGGTTTGTGGATTTTCCCCCATTTTTGGGTTTCCCTTTCCTTTTCGGGTGGCAGTCGGTTCCCCCTACCCTGTGATTGGCTGGGAGACCAGCTTCAGCACAGAGGGGGCATCTGGTTTTAGCGGTGCACTCATTCGCCTTATGACCTGGTGCACCGCAGTTATAACAGGATCCCTTCCTATCAATAGCGCTTGTGCATTTCTCGCGCACGTGCCCCCTCTCCAGGCATTGGGTAGGGCACCACCTCGTGCACACTTCGCTCACCAGTATAAACGTTCACAATAACACACAATGACAACGGGCCGTTTGAATAGACGCGCAGACACGCTCGTTCAAAGCGGTCGCGCGGCAGAGGCGGACCACACAAAACTTCACTTCGTCGGACTTCGTCGGATACCTCTTCCGACGAGGTAGGATAACTCGTATCAGACATCCTCACTGGTTACTTATAAGCAACGAGTTTCTTAATGAAGAGACAGCGAGAGACTGAAGCTCGCAAAAGAATATAAAGTATAGCAAAGCTAGTCGAGAAAAATTAAAACCAATCCCACACTGATAAAACTAGCAAGAAACGAATAAATATGACACTCGCAAAAATGCATAATATAATACTTAATATATATTATTACAGAACACTAACACTAGGGATCAACCCCGTTCTCACCAAGCAAGACGAAACCCGTCTTCCGTTTGAAATTGAAGAATTTAAGCATAACCCAGGAATCTACTACGAGAAAATCGGAAATCTACATCAAATTAAGAAGACTTGGAAATTAGTAATTAAACTAGATATAACTGAATTAAATGACAAAACCTGGCAATTAAATAAATATGTGCAACAAACGAACGAAATATGTAAAAACATAAAATCCGAAAATTACATTAAAAGAACGTGCGAAAATTTAAAAAACATTATCCACAATGATTCCAATACACTAACTAAAATAATAAAACTAATAAATAATCTATATAAAACATCATCAGACAGACGCAGAGGTCTGATAGATGGAGTAGGCTCAATAACTAAAACGTTATTTGGACTTATGAACGCGAATGATAGAAAACTAATAAATGAACAAATTCAACTATTACAAAATAATCAACAAACACTAAAACACGTCGCGAAAAATCAAATAAAAGTTCTAAACACTACCACAATCCATTTAAATAAATTAGAAAATATGTTAAATTACAATGGTAGGTTAATGAATCACTATATTAGAGAATATACGACGCGAGAAGAAATAGACGAACATTTCACTGTAATTACAGCGATGCTAACAGATCTAATCAGAGACGCGAAAGACATTTTAGAATATCTCACATACATACGTAAAGGCATAATGCATCCGCTACTAACACCGATAAATGAAATAATTTCCCATTTAAAAGAAGCCGTCTTACAGTTACCGCGAGGTTCGTATTTTCCGTTCGAAATAAAATACGACGAATGGTTAACAATAGAAAATTATATGAAAGTAAGCGCGTACTGCGACAAAACAACTATATACACAATACTAAAATTTCCAATAGTCGCGCAACCAATGTATGATATTCTGAATGTAATATCGTTACCAACATATAATTATGTAAATAAATTTGCGTACACAAAAATAGAAAATAAATTAATTGCAATAAATAAAGATATGCGTATATATGTATTTTTAACAAAACAAAATCTAAACGATTGTATAAATAATAATAACCAATATTTATGCGAAAAAAGTCAACCAATATATCACGTAAGCAAAAATACACCGTGCGAAATTAAAATGTATATACGAGCGCAAGATTATCGCGAACAGTGCAACATAGACTATACGATAACGAACCGCACTATATGGATTATAATTATTAAAAATGTCAGACTCGTGAATATAAAATTAAAAGTATAAATTGGTATAAGTGGCAATGCGAGTCTAGTGTCGAAATTATTACACCGCTATTTATTGTACAAAAGACAATCATATAAAAAAATATACATATAGTAAATATACATTTGAGTAAGTTACGAACGTTTCGACCCTATTTTTGGGTCATCTTCAGCGCAAATTTAAACTAAGTAATGAAATGATACAAATTCGGAGTCAAGCATACGAGTGTTGTCTAAAAATACGTTTCAGTTCAATGATATGGATTATGTTACAACAGCCACACTCTTGGCTATATTCGACTGCATCCGAGCAGCAAATTATAATAAATTGCGATAACCATCCTGAGTATAAAAGGATATTCACAAAATCAGGTCGAATTATTTTAAACGACAGCTGTAAACTGACAACTGCAGACATGACGATACAAACAGAAACGATTACATACAGAACTAATATAGAAACATTTTTACCAGAATTCAATATAACAATTTCCCGAAACATTAACGAATCAAATAACGAACGAAAATTCAAAGACGTAATCAATAATCCTCTAGAATTAAAAGAACTAAATAACAAATTAGAAGATATAAATAAAGATTTAAACAATAACAATTTCTTTGAACAAAAGGAAAAATTCATTTACCCAATGGCTTCCAGTGGAATAACCACTATAATTATTATAATACTAATAGTACGGATAATTGTCCAACACAAGAAAAAGAAATCTAAACGACCGACTGTCACAATAATAGACGAAACTGACAAACCATACGGAATGCCTAGAACAATACTAAAAAGAAGCAAGAGCACACGATTCTAGAATAAATAAACTTTAACTTAGAGATAAGAAACGATTATAATAAACATTGTAAACGGGAAATATATTGTGTTTAAAACAGGGATAGATATATGTATAGAAAAACTTCGTTTAGAACCTCCGTTTTTCTTTTCCAACGGGGGAGGGATGTTATAGTCCGAAAGACTATAACTTTATGTTACTTTACTATTAATAAATTTTATACGATTAAACTGCGATAGAATGTTCGCGAACCGCGTAAAACCGCTACCTCAGCGAACCACGCGCGAGTTCACCGGAAACACGAAAATGCCAACGAAGGGATTCGACTTTGAACCTCCTTCGTTTGCACTTGGACTTGACCGCCACGAAAACCTTCCATGACCATATGTGGTCATGTCGCTAGGCGATCCCCTCCAAAATACCCCTAAAAAAGAGATGTTAAAAACCGTCCACCGCGGGTCCGCGGCGGACAGTCGTTAATAGAAAATTAATAAAAGAAGAGTGCGAATCCGGAGCTAACCGCTAATTCACGAAATCTAATTGAATAGTTAACGAGGCGACTTAACGATAGTAAGGGAGAAGGCTTAATTGAAATCGAGCAAATTACTATAAGTGACTATATTTGTAAAAATCATAATAAAGAAATAATAAAAAGTGCAAAAATAAGTGACGGTCCGAGGCATTTTTTGGAATCTCCCGGCTACCCCACATCCCATGCCGCTCCTGGCACAACAACTGGAAGAGGATTTTCGCTCGCACTACCACAGGAGCTAGCCATCCCAAAGGATCGAACAGGCGCGCTGTCAACGAGAGGACTGTTCGTTTGGTCGCTATGGGCATCTCGACAGCCGGGATGGAGAATGAGAAGGCATCGATGCTGGGATGCCATTGAAGCCCCAGCGTAGCATGGCTCTCGTGGGGTTGCCATGAGCGCGAATCGCGCTGCAACCGGTGCTCAGCCGGGATGCCTTGAAATAGACTGTCATGGTTAGTCGACCACTTGCGCAACTCGACCAATTGTCTGGAGCGCCCTCGCTTCCTGGAGGGAAGAGGCACCAGTAAGCACGTCGTCCATGTAGGTATCCTGGCGCAACGCGACAGCTCCCAGAGGATATTTATCTCCTTCGTTGACGGTGAGCTGTTGTAGAGTCCTCATGGCCAGGAACGGCGCACAGGCGAGTCCGTAAGTCACGATATTTAATTCGTAGTCTTTCGCCTCTTCCGTGGTGTCATAACGCCAGACGATCCTTTGCAGGTGGCGATCTTCTGGACTCACCAGGATTTGGCGGTACATTTTCTCTATGTCCGTGGCCAGGACATAGAGATGCCGGCGCCAGTACATCCCCCAATGTCGGCAATAGATTCGGTCCGACCGAAAGATGGCGATTGAGGCTGTCGCCGGTTGCCGTGGTCGCCGAGCCGTTGAAAACGACCCGCAATTTCGTCGTTGAGCTGCCTTCGCGCAACACGCCATGATGCGAAAGGAAGCAGCTTTGGTCATCTCCCTGGCTGGTCGTCGCCGTCATGTGACCAAGGTCCTCGTACTGCTGCATGAAGTCGGCGTACAATTCCTGGAGCCGTGTCGCGACTGAAGCGGCGCTCCATGCTGTTGAGGAGATGCACGGCCGCCCATCTCGTCCTCGAGAAGTCCGGGAGTGGTCCTACCACAGGAAGGCGTACCACGTACCGACCATCGCCGCCTCTCTGGTGCGTGAGAGCGAAGTGGTCTTCGCATTTTTGCTCGTCGGTGGAGAGCGGGACTGGCACGGTCGCGACTTCTTCCTGCTGCCAGAAACGTTGCACCAAGCCGGTAAGTTGATCGTCTACGCGGCACACGTAAGTATGTGATTGCTTGGAGACACTCGTTGTTTCGACGGTCCCCGACAATATCCAATCCCAAGTCGTCTGTTGCGCTACAGGTTCCTGCGGTCCGCCTCGATGTAATCCAGGAAGGAGGATAGCAGCGTAGACGTCGGCGCCGAGCAACAAATCCACTCGATCGGTGGCGAGGAAGTTAGGATCGGCCAACTCTAAGCCAGCGAGGTGGTTCCACGGACGCTTCTCAGCTCGACTGCAGCCGTCGTAAATGGTGAGCTGAGGTAAGATGAGGGCCGACACCATCATTGGTGATCTACCGTTCTTCGAGGAGACCTTCAGGTTAAGCAGGCCATGGGCAACGCCTGTCATTTTTCCACCGACTCCGAATACGGAAATGGAGGTATGTTTCCGCGGCAATTTCAGTCGCTGAGCAAGCGACTCAGAAATTAGAGACGACTCGGAGCCCTGATCGATTAACGCGCGTGCGGTATGCAGAGCTCCATGCCGATCGGCGACGCAAACGCGGGCAGTGACTAGGAGCACTGCTGTCGGAGGCTTCTTGGTCGGCTGATAAGAGACGTGCGAGAACTTCACGGTCGCGGTGGTCAAACACGCATCGTGCAGTGACGTGTGGTGCTGCGCGTTGCACACCGAGCACGTTCTTTTCGAGGCGCAGTCGCGGAGCTGGTGTTTGCCGAGGCAATTGAGGCACAGTCCGTTGGCCTCGACGTGGCTTTTCCTCTCGTCAGCGCTCTTAGCTTTGTACGTGTCGCACAACATAATAAAATGGTCGCGCTGGCACATAGTGCAATGGCCTTGCTTGCCTTCTTGCTTGCGAGCATGCAGCGAACGAGTTGGCTTGGTGGCCGGGCTAGAGCTCGACTTAGGCGGACTTGCCTCCGCCTTAATAGGCTGCAATGACTCGAGCGTACGTAACCGGCGATCTAAGAACTCCCGGAGTTCGTCGTACGTAGGCGGCTCCAGGTTGTCGCCCAGAGAGTTCTCCCAATCGCGCCGCGACCGAGGGTCCAAAAGTTCGACCACGAGGTGAACGAATAGGTCTTCACCTTTTGTTATCGGTCGGCCGATACTCTCAAGCGAGCCGACGGTATTTTTCACGCCGTGGTATAATTTTCTCAGATCAGAGACTGACTCACCCTTTAATTTCTGGAGCGAAGTAAAGTTCGAGATGTAGCTTCTTATGAGGAGACGCTTGTTCTCGTAACAGTCGACGAGGGTTTTCCAGGCGCGCTCGAAATTTTCACTAGTTGTTGGCAAGCTGCGTATAAGTAATTCTGCTTCTCCTTTCAGGCAAGCCTTCAGGTAGTGCAGCTTCTCCACCTGAATCGTCGAGGTATCCTTCCCGATCAGAGACTGGAATAGGTCTCGGAAAGAGAGCCAGTCCTCATACTTTCCCGTAAAGGTCGGCAGCTGTATCCTAGGGAGAGTCGTGCGAGGAGCGGGAGTCGGTGTTCCAAGCATGGCTGCCGACGATCCCGCTTCTTTGGTCTTGGAAGAGTGCATCCAGTCCAGGAGCGTCGTCTTTTGGTTCAAGTAAGCCTCTTCGGTCAAGGCAGATACTTCTTGCTTGAAGTATTCGTGCCCCGCTACCGCCTCCTGATGATCGAACAGCTTGTCGTTTTGGACATAGAATTTAGCCCACAGAGTTTCCAGGTTCTGAAGGCGAGACTCGACGGCTCCAAGCGTGATCTTGGTGGACCCCAGCTTCCGCAGATTCTCAACCGTGCGGGAGATTTTTCCATACAGATCCATTTGAGCGCTCGCCAGCACTTCCATTTCGCGACTCATTTTCTTTCCTCCTATCTTTTAGGTGGTCACACTCCGGAGCACAGAGGAAGCACATCACTTAACTTCGAGGTCACTATCGTCACTCACCCACTGGTTGCACCGATCACCAGGGTTTGCGATCCGGCTCGAAGGACCAATTAATGTTCGAGAACAAGATAAAAACGCGCGGGCGAGCTTCGAAAAAGAAAGGAAGTCGAGAATTCGATAGGCAACAAAAGAGACTGATTTTAATGAAGACGGCACAATTTAATTTAGACGACATGATATGTACACTATTTTACAAAGTACGCTGTTTTAGCGCGAATTTCATCCGTAAGCAACGGAATCACGTTAATTATATCCGCGAGCAACGGAATAACTTTTAAAAATATCCGCGAGCAACGGAGTAGTGAAATATCCGAGAGCAATGAAATAAACGACCGTACTTTCTGTCGCGAAGAACCTTTCGGAAAAGAGCGATCATTGTCATCGTCCGGGGTTTATATACAATCTGTCCTTCGAGAATATTCTGGATTTCGCTCGCAAATCACGCATTTCCGATTCGTTTTTCATAACGGATTTGATATAATTTAGATTTTTCTCGAAGAGCAAAATTGTTTGTTGTTTTATATTGTAACGGGCCTCTTTAGGCAGTAGCGGTGACCGCCTGTAATTGGGCGCCAGTGGCGTAGCGCTGGAACGCGATAGGCGCGAAGTGACGGCACGCAGCAAGCTCGCAATTAGCGCACAGTATGAGTCGGGCGTACGTTGCAACCGACGTTGCAGAGCACCAGGACTCCCCAGAGCTCAGACAGGCCCGAGGATCAACCAGGAACTTCAGGGACCATCCAGAAGGAAGTACCAAGGGAAAAGTCGGTAGAGAGATACCGAGCGACAGATAAAGCGATGACCATGAGCCCAGAGGGAAAGCTCATCCCTTTTAGGACCTTGGACAAGGTGACCAAGGATGACGGGGGCAGGAAGGAGGAAGAAAATATTTCTGATCCCCCAAAGTATAAATATATTTTGTAGAAATAAGAGTAAAATATATATATCGTTATTATATATAAAATTGTCAAACTTAGTATCCTAACCTATAAAATTAAGAAAATAGTGCGAAATGGGGAGCACTTTAACAATAATAGCCCAGGAAAAGCGAAAGTGCAGAAAGTGTAAAGAAAAAGTGCAGTTAAGCATGATAACTTAATAATATAGTTAAAATGTAAAAATGTAAAATTAATATGTTTAGAGTACTAGATTAAGACATATTATACTAATATTACGTATTATTAAGTAAAAGTAACTGTAAAATACTGATTGCGCAGGTATTAGATGACTGTGCATATGAAAAGACGAATTGCGCATGCGTAGTGCGACTGCGCATACGAAAAAGGTGTAAAAGAGTGACTAGGCAGGTGCGAAGCGTCTGCGCATGTGAAAAGACAAAGTGCGCGTGCGCAGTCGCACTGCGCACACCAGAAAGGCGAGTACGCACGAAAAGCGATCCGACCAATAGCGCGTTGCGACTACGAACAGACCGAGCCGCCGAGAAAGCGTTACTGGTAGGGATAGCGAAGAGTGGGGAGGTCTATATAAGGGGCTGCAGAGCTCACTCGAGAGCTTTTTCCCGGGCGTCTTCGTTTGCGGAACTTCGATAACGAACGTAAAGTGAGTTTGTCGGAATTTTCCATAGAAATGGCGAATGATCGAGAATATTGTTCCGCGTACACGGCGATATTGTGTATAATAGGACTTGCATGTCCAAGTACGAAATAACTGTAATAATCCAAAGTTCATTTATATTTTATTTTATTTTAAATATATAATTTGAACGGTAGCAGTTATCATTTATCCAAGCGATAAATTCCAAGATCCTTAAATCCGGTAGTGATTAATCCATCCGGGAGTGATCTGAAAAGAAATATTTGTGAAACGAATATTTCGAAAATAAATGGTGACTTACCTGAGGAGGAATCCATAGCGGTGACGTCATCCTGTCAGCGTTGTTCAGCGGCGAAGTCCATCGTCCAGCGGCGACTTGAAACAGAAAAAAGAAATATTAGAACGAGTGGAGATACGACGGGAATACGTCGGAAATTTCCATCGTTGAGACGCAGTCAGTGGCCATCTTGTAATCCGATACGGTGGCGTGACGCAGCTAGCCGAGGCCAGTGGAATATTCCAAGGATCTCGACTCTGGCGTTGGGCTTATCACAGCCCAAAATCCTTGCTTGTTGGTGGATAAATAAGCTGGCGACCGTAATTACTAAAGGTAAGAGAACTACATCCTCGGATATTTTTACCCAATAATAAGTCGTCCGATCACAACGTCACTAACGCGCCAAATATGATTGTGCTTGTTTTAATTCTATTTGTCGGATGGCGTTTTCAGACATACAGATTCCGCTATCTCATTGTCTGTAACCGAACCATACATTGTACGGACAGCTTCTATAAAAATTATTAAAAATATTAAAAATATAACTAAATGTATACTTATTTTAAATATAAAATTTATATTATAAAATAAACTTACGTATGATGATTTTTGTGAGACTTAAGTCTTTGAAACAACGTTTAGTTTTTTTTCCTGCCCAGCTAAAATCTTGAGCCAAGGTATTTGTTATAATTTTTCTCAATATATTGCGTATCATTATATATCATTATATATTACTTCCTACTAATCTCAAAATGTTAAACTGAAAAATAAAATTTTATAAATAATTTTACAAATAATTTTACAAATAATGACAGAATAAATTTCATTATAATTTATTTATTATAAATTATAAAAATAAGACTGTACCACGTGATTTTTAAATTTTGTTTCTTTCAATTGCCTCTCGAAATATGTTAATTCTGACATAAATGAAAGTGGAAATTGAATATCAAATTCTTCATTAATATAATTAGATATCATCTTGTGTTGAATAATATTTATTTTCTCAAGAATATTTATTTCTCTATTGTCAAGTGTATCAAGTTTATATAAAATTTTATTTAATTTCGTTAATATCTGCTTTTTAAATTCTAAAATAAATATTTCTTTTATAAACTTTTGTTTTTATGACTAGTATTATTTACTTTCAAACATTATATATAAAATACGTATACCTTATATCCCTATTTTATATAATTTAAAGTAAAATTATTAGAATGTATAAAATTAGAATTATTATTAGAATGTACCATCAGAGTAAGTGTTTTCTTGGCTGGTGTTCTCTTGAATAAAGCATCTTTTAGTTTAAGAGTGCTTTGATTATTTGTCAATCTCTCTGTTGACATCTATAAGAAGTATAAATTAATAAGAATATTAATAATGTTGCATTCATAAACATGAGTTATACATTATATGATTTTATGATTACATGATTACAATTATATGATTATTATAGCATGATTGCGTTATTTTTATATTAGTTGCTTACCATGAATTCTATTTATTCTATTAGTAGAATTTCTTTCGGATAATTCATTACCAAAATTCTCTTTACATTTAACTCGCGATTTGTAATTACCCAAGGAACACACTGAAGTCAAAAAAAAGTCAAAATGACTTAATTTTGATTTGAAATAGTCACGCATTTTTCGTGTGACGAAAATTTGATTTATGACATGTGCTGCTCAATGACGAAAAAATGATCGATTTTACGCTGGCCCTGCAAATTTAGTAAATGTGTGAAAATTTTCTAAAAATGATAAAAAATTCTCAAAATTATACAATTATTATTCATAATGCACTAAAATAAATCATTTTTTTTATAATTTAATAGGCTTTCCATTATCATTTTACTTTTTATATGTAAACGTATTTTTGAGCTTGTAGGAGTTCTATTTATGGTGTATTATGTGTATGTAATAATTAATTTCGCAGTGAAACTGTTTTTCGAGTAATGCAGTTGAAAAAATTTTATATAGAAAGTGCAATATTATTGAAAAGGTGCTGTTAACTCATTTGAATTTACCGCGTGTTCATACATTCGCTACAGTAGCCAATCATCTCTTGCTATGTTTTGCTACTTCTGGAAGAGTAGCCGATTGGCCACCGCCGCGCATTTGCAATAGCCCATGTGTGCAACGTGCAAATGCGTGCAACGGCAACAGGCAACAGTATTATTTCCCGTTATTCAACGAATGTTTGTGAAGTGAGCCAAAATAGTCCTGTGAAAGCATTGCTATATTAATTACAGTAATAATAATATTAAAAGAATTTTGTACTGTAATTAAAATAATATTCTTTCGAAGATGGAGGATATCGAAAAACCAGTAAGTATTATATAGCCGTGCATTACAATATTTTGCTTATGTTGTGTTTAACTTTTGTTTATATTCTGTATTTAACACTTTGAAGAAAGTTCAAATTAGCATTAAGCTTCTTTTAAGAACAAAAATTATTCATGCATTTTATGGCATACTGACAGCAAACAGATTAGGGTTAGGTTATAGGTTAGATTAATCTCTTACATTTAAGATTAATCTTGTCAACATGTCTCTGTGCCATGCATGGAAGGAAATAAATATCAAGTCATGTGCAGGGAATGTGCATATAAATTAGATGTAAAGATTTAAGTATGATAAGAATAAAGATAAGAATATTCTATTATATATGTTATAACGTAACATAATTTTAATTAATAAAATTATTATTAGTATGTGGCATATAATAAAAGAATTAAATAATAAAATAGCTTGTCAGTATTAGCAGAAACATTCTGCATGTGTATCACATTTCCAATAAATTTGACAAGTCATTTTATTTGTTATTTAACTCTTCTTATGCTGCGACAATAATAATTCTATCAATTAAAATTATAATGAGTTATAATATATTAATATATACAGGGTGACCCATTTTAACTTAGGCAGCCAAATAACTCGAAAAATAAGCATGATAGAGAAAAATGTTTTAGACAAAAGTTGTATGGTTTCGAGGGGGCCATAAGATGGTATCATTGGTTTGACCTTGAAGAGTCATTTGAAGGTCACGTGAAGGTCACTTCAATTTTTTTAAATGGAATACCCTATATATTTTTGTACATTCTTGTAGCTTATTTCGAGAGCTTTCCAAAACACTATAATTAAGTACATTTTCGTTAAGTACTTTTTGAGTTATGAGGCTTGAAATAATTTCTTAATTTTACATAAACCGTAAAATATCTTGTAAAATATTCATTTTTCGATTACCTTACCTTAATAGTTTTATGTACAAAATAATGAGAGGAATCAATTGGTGTAAAGAAAACACATAGTTGTTTCGAAGAAAAAATATGTAATTTGCAATTAACAATTCCATATTTTTTCTTAAAAACAACTATGTGTTTTCTTTACACCAATTGATTCCTCTCATTATTTTATACATAAAACTATTAAGGTAAGGTAATCGAAAAATGAATATTTTACAAGATATTTTACGGTTTATGTAAAATTAAGAAATTATTTCAAGCCTCATAACTCAAAAAGTACTTAACGAAAATGTACTTAATTATAGTGTTTTGGAAAGCTCTCGAAATAAGCAACAAGAATGTACAAAAATATATAGGGTATTCCATTTAAAAAAATTGAAGTGACCTTCACGTGACCTTCAAATGACTCTTCAAGGTCAAACCAATGATACCATCTTATGGCCCCCTCGAAACCATACAACTTTTGTCTAAAACATTTTTCTCTATCTTGCTTATTTTTCGAGTTATTTGGCTGCCTAAGTTAAAATGGGTCACCCTGTATATATAGAATATCTTTATTTTTATCATACTTAAGTCTTTATATCTAATTTCTATTTCTAATTCCTCATTTTTCTTATTGTGTCTGAATCTTAATCAGTCTGACAATTGCACATGAAATATTTCAGATTTTTGAAAATTGTTTTCATGTTAAAATTTTTATCAGGTGAAAGCATTCTGTATACTTTATATCTTCTTTGTATTTATACAGGATTGTAAAAGAAAAATTAGTCGTAAAGCCAAAACAAAAGCAGCATCGCGATTGCGTGTCATAAAGTTACAGCAGCGTATTAGAAACATCTTCAATCCCTCGCTTTCTTCAAACAGTAGTACTAATAACAGTAATAGTGAATCCGAACACGAAGAATCCGATTCTGATAGGAATAATGTCGAAGAGTTCAACATTGCCGAGACGCAGGAGAGCAGTGACAGTAATATAACTGAAATTTCAAACGGCATTCATGAAGATAGCAGTAATCCAGAGTTGATATAAATCAACTTCTAGAGCAATTTTTACACAGTCTGATTTCTTATATTTAAATTTATTTTTTATTTAGTAAAGTGATACATAGATTTTCATAATTATTAAAATAAAATGCCACTGAATAATATTTTTTCATTTTATTTCAAAAGAGACAAATTTATTAAATAAAATTTATTAAATAATTTTTTTTGCAGCCACTGTTCTGCAGAAATTTGGGAAAACAGTCGATCTAAAAAAACCCGAAGATTATGTGAAACGTTGGTTTAGCACCAGTGCTCAGCGAGTGGTGTAAATGCGCGACATTTTCTATTTTTAAACATTATCAAAAGAATAATTAGTTTTTTTTACTTTTTCATTTTTAGTTTGTTTTCAGAATACTTGGTGCACAGCAAAGGCTAGCTTTAATACTTTTGTTTTAGTACAAAAATTTTAATGTGCAATTGAATTCTTTCGCATTCGTTTTTATTTATTGTTCTTATGTCAGAACTATATTTATATGTATGCTTTTTACTATTAGATATAGACAAGTTTCTTTTTTGCATACGAAATTTTGATTTGAGTTTTCTAGTCCGTGCTAAAAATAATCTTTCAAACAGAATATGATTGAAAATGTCAACATTTAATGTAAAAAATTGCAATGTACAAGAAAAGTAAGTTTTATATATATAATATATATAATGTTTAAAATGTTTATTGTTAATTTTATATTATAATTATATAATTAGTCAAATAAGTTTAATATAAGTTTAATATATGTATATATTATATACAATAAATTTGTTTCATGTTTTACTGGATAAATGTGTTATATTTTCAATCTTCTTATAATATTGTAGTAAAGAAATAAACTTGTATATTATTTATAGGGTTGGAGCACAGACTGATGCTATATTGTATATAACGCATAAGAGAGAATCAACTATCAATCAGAAGCTTTCATTTTCATCCTGAGGATAGAAATGAAGAATTCTGATTCATTGATTCTCTTATGCATTATACGTTATGCAAAAGTCTGTCCTCCGGCTCTTAGACCGCTTTGGTTCCTATATTAGTACAATAGGATTTCTTTTTGATGTTTTCTTGACGTCAACAAACCGTCAAATTTTCAGACCAAAAAGCATCATAGCATTGACTTTTTCTATCATGATGTAATTATGACGTCAAAATGACGTCATTTTGACTATGATGTGTTCCTTGGGTAGGCACAAAGTGTTCTATTTGTGGAAAAGCAGGCAATATTTTATTATTTTGTGTCGTTCGATTTTCTTTATTTTCTTGCAAAAGAAAATCTTCTTCTGATGATGACACTTCTGAGGATGACACTTTTTTTTGCTTGAATTCGTCTTCTTTTTTTCTTGTTTTCTCTTAATTCGTTAGATGAGATGTCAGTATTTTCTATGTTAGATGTATCCTGTGCTAGGACCAATTTTTCCATGCCTTTTTCATAAGTGTCTTATTTATGAAAATAAAATAAAAAAGAAAACAAAATAAAGACAATAATTATACATATATATGTGTACATACTTAAGAAAATACAATTCATTTACCTGCTGTGCCGAAGATTCTCTTGATTGGTAACTCATCCCAATCAAATTCTTCCTGTGGCATTTCTTTGGTTATTATAGCTTTATTTATGCGGAATTTGGTTTTAAAATGGCCAGGCCATATACACGATTGTTTTTCCGCATTGAACCATATTGTTGATATTAACTGCCCATACAGCACCGAAAGATTGCAAAAACGTTGCATAGACCTAACATTGAAACATTGTAATATTGCATAGAAGTTGCGAAATGTTTCTGCAACATTACTGCAAGCTTGCAGCAACGTTGAAATGTCCGCCCTCAGAAATATTACAATGTAAGATTGTAGTAATGTTACGGTGCAACGTATTTGCAATATTAAAACGCGTTTTGCTATTGCAAATGCAGACCGTTTTAAATTTAATAAATAAACTTTGCAAATATAAAAAAATGTTTAAGAAAGATAGGAAAAAAAACATTTACCGCCTTTGAAAAAAAATATCTATTAGTGTTTTTTATCAAATGTGTCTTATTAAATATTTATCTCAATAATATACATACAATTATTTTACATACACTCGGTACCAGAATATTTTAATACGTGCAATAAATGAATTATTTCCCATTTATCGATTCAATGAAGAAAAATCTGTTTAATATTCTGAATCCCAACGAGGGATCTAGATTATTAAACAAATTATTTGTTTAATAATCTAGATCCCTTATTAGGATTTAGAATATTAAATAAATCAAGTCAGTTTATCAGAAATTTAACTGACACAAGACAAAAAATATAATTACTACATTAGTCCTTTGTAGGCCTTATCCACTTTAGATGAAAATTCGAATACGAGTTAGTTAAGTTTGGTGTCGCCACATAGCGGCAAGTAAAAAAACACATGTTATACATTTTCGCTATGTTAAAATGTTGCTGCAACATTGCCAAAGTAATATTACAAAATAATGTCTCTGCAATATTTCTGCAGCATTACACTGCTATGTGCAATGTTGTAACATTGCAGCAATGTTGATGCAAGCTTCTGTGCTGTATGGGTGTAGTCTATCATCAAATTCAGCAATTATGAATCCACTATCATTCATTTTTTTCTGATAGCAGATGTAATAGTTGTACTTGTGTATATTGAATATTAGTATAATATATAATATATAAATATAATATATAATATTATTATAAGAAATATGTGATTAATTCACATATTTAAAAGAGAAGAAATATATGATTAATTCTCATAAAATCATTTAAGCGGAATGATTTAGCGGAAATATTGCGAATGTATTTGATTCCCCTAACAGCACATGTAGATTCTGAGAATGTTCGTAGAATATCACAAAAGTATCTTGCGTATATTCTAAGAACATTCGAGAGACGTACTGTGATATACTAAGGACATACTGAGAATGTTCTAATGTCCCACCTATTATAGTTCATAGTATATACTGTGAATATTCTATAATATATCCATAGAATATTGTCAGTATATTATCAGAATCATGCACACACACACACACACACACACACACACACACACACACACACGAACGCACGCACGCACACGCACACATATATATATACGATGTATTGTATTGATTGAATTAGAGGTTATATTTATTTGTACACTTTTTACGTTTTACAAATATTATATATTTTATAACGTACATTTTATATATATATATATACATATATTAATTTACATTTAACATTATATATTTATATTTTCATATAAAATTACATAAAAATTTATATATGTCATTAAAACAAATTTTCAACTCTTATATAATTATGTAGTCTTACAATTAATATAATCCGAAGATTGAATAATTTTAGATATAATAAGAAAATAATTAATATATATAAGATAATATATATTCTTATAAAAAACTTTAACGAATAAAAATTGCGAAATCTATCGGTGCTTAGCTCTTTCCTTGCGTTCTGTAGCATGGACTAACCAAATCTTAATTGGGGCAGAAATCTGCTCATCTGTCACATCAGCATGTGATTTCCGGATAACACTTGGAAAAGTAACATTTTCTTATTTCTTTATTTCTTAATAAATTATAAAGGCAGCAAAGATTTTTGCATAATAACACATAAAATTAATTAATCAATCAGAGTCCTTTATTTCCCTCACCAGGATAGAAATGAAGAACTCTGTGATTGATTAAATCTTTTACGGGTGATGCAAAAGTCTGTGCTGTGGTCTCAATAATAAATAAGTCTATGATGTAATTTACATTATGAGAATAACAAATATAACTATATATTTTATTATTAATATGTATAAGATAGTTTAAAAATATTAATATTTATAAATATTTTATTAATTATAAATATTACAAATATTTAAAAACATTTTTCAATATATGGAGGAATTATATCAATTATATTGAAAAATGTTTTTTTATAATATTTAATAATTAATAAAATATCAATAAAATTGATAATATTTCTATGGATTAAAAAATGTATGTTAATATATAAAATAATAAAAATTGTTTTAAATATTTTACTTACTCATAATTATTTTGCAGATATTTAATTTAGAAAAAACTTCTTTTTTTTTAGCTCCATACCAACTATAATTTATAGCTAATTCGTTGGATAATATTGTTCTCATCAGTCGTAAACAAGAAGTTTTTATATCTTGACAGGTGACACGTGCCAATTGTTTAATCTGAAATCATTTATAATAATAAATAAGAATAATAAATAGAAATAATTAATAATTAATAGAAAATGATAATGAATAAAATGTTAATTTAAATGAATATATATTTCTTCCATTTTTTTTAACACAACTATTTTTTATATGTTTAGTAAAGATGTTTTTAGTGAAGGTATTTCTACATTTAAAATTGTGTTAAATATTGGACTTACCATTTGATTTCGATAGGCTGGATCGTTTTTTAATTTTTCTTCTATTATTACAAGATCTTGATTATTTTTCAATGGTAAATCTTGAAAAACATCAATTTCTTCCCTTTCTTCTGCTCTCTCAAAAGTATTTGCAATTACAAGTTTTTCTAAGATTAACTTTTGCTTTGTGTATATGTTATTCATTTTTGATTCCAAATTTATTAATTTCGTAATAATAAATCGCTGAAAATTCTCTGTTTCTATAAAGCATTTAGAAAAAATTATTCATATAGGATGTCCTACCAACAATGGCCACTAACTTTTATCTTTTAAAATTTAAAATAAAAAAGATTGACCGTAACAAATTTATATATGAAATTAAATGATTCAAAGTAAACTTTAATGTGGACATAGTATTTGTTTACAAAAATTATGTCTTAAAAATAATATACATAATATTTTTATAATAAAAGAATATTTTGTTATAATAAAGATTTTAGCGTTATTAATACAATGATATGATTTAATGCAAATTTACATATTTATGAGTTTTTGCACTTTAAAAGTGTACAATGATTCAGACAAATATTTTACATATTATGAGTTTTTGCACTTTAAAATCACGGGTGACATCTACCTTTCCATTTTCGGCCGTGCGATATGGTTAATTCCTGACTCGTATATACATTGACAATATTACGATCAAATAATAACATGACATTATGTCGGTCCTCAAATACAAGTCAAAAAGTTGACCATATCGCAGGACTGAACATGAAAAGCTTGATATAGCATGATAAAGCTAGATATTGCTCGCGATATTACAAGGTGAAAAAACTTGTTGTGTATGTAAAATACAATAAATCATACATCGTTATATTCCTTTGAAACAGTGTGCTTAATATAATCTCAGTTATATCAAAATATTCATTTTATTATTAAAAAATTACGTACTTCTCTGTTCTTAAACAGATAATCTTTGTAAGTAATTATAAATGCCCATAATACAGTTTACTTTCAGCCATTTAATTTTATACATATTTATTATATGGAATACCTCTTAATTATCTCAAAAATAAAAAAAAGAGGATAGCCATTCTTTTAGTGGGACATTATATGTATTATTAAAACAAGATGGAATTTTTGAAATATTCTACAAATTAGCAAGATATAAAATATAAAAAAAATACAATTATTATATATATCAATCGTAAATAAAATATAAACAATTTGCATACTTTGTTCATAATTCAGATTTGACTCTGGTTGTTCATCTATTCTCCTTGCCGTGCCACTAGTTACGAGAATGGAATTATCTTCTAATAAGATATCATGCCATTGTTCAGTGTTGGATACATTTCTATTATATTCTGAAATAAAAAAAAACATTGTTACAGTAAGGTTCAAATTTAAAATATGAATAAAAATTTTTTAAATATAAAATTATTTAAAAAATAGTATGGTTCTACAAAATATTAAATAAAAAATAATTATAAAATTATTTATAAATTTGAAGTAAAATTACTTGTATACTAACCTCCATTAGAGAGCAAGATTGGACTTGATGTTGTATTCTTTAACACGTCATTATTATTATTTTCGTTATCTTTTGTGTCTTTATGGAATGAATTTACAGTACATTCTGGATCTAAAATAATAAACCCATGCTAATATATATGTATGTGTACACACACACACACACACACACACACACACACACACACACACACACACACACACACACACACCCACACCCACACCCACACCCACACACCCACACCCACACCCACACCCACACCCACACCCACACCCACACCCACACCCACACCCACACCCACACCCACACCCACACCCACACCCACACCCACACCCACACCCACACCCACACCCACACCCACACCCACACCCACACCCACACCCACACCCACACCCACACCCACACCCACACCCACACCCACACCCACACCCACACCCACACCCACACCCACACCCACACCCACACCCACACACACACACACACACACACACACACACACACACACACACATATTATTTAGATCACTTCTATATATATTTTAAAATATATTATTCTCATTTATGTTAAACACTAGACAATAAAAACCTTGATAAAATAAAATTAAATATTTATAACTTACAAATAACATATATACTATATATGCAAAACAAATAATAACAAATATTTTATTGAATCATTTAGCATTTCAGCCATTCATATACAAACATATAGAGAGGGGAAAAAAGTATCACCATTTACGTTAACGAATTGTGTTTATGCTTCTTTCCAATAAGATTCAAGAAATCCTTAATTACTTTTTGTGATGTTTAATAAAAAAGAAAATATGAATAAAATATCGTCCAATGCAGCATTGTTTTTCGACGTACGGATACCGGCAGGAATGGTATCCGTCGACAACTTCAGCATACAACAGAAATCGGATACGTATACGTATACGTATGTACTATTAGGTGCGCAACTAAGTTCTCGCTGTTTTTTTTATGAAAATGCAACTTTATTGTGAAAAAATGGTTACAAATGAATCATTCAAAGTATTGCCCATCGCTAGCTACAACTTTTTCCCATCTTTCTGGCAGAGCTCGAATATCGTTACGGTAAAAGTGTTCATCTTTTGAGGCTATCCACGAATCAAGCCATTTTTTGATGTCTTCATATGAGCGGAACTGCTGATCAGCCAGACCATGTGCCATCGAACGGAACAAGTAATAATCGGACGGCGCAATATCTGGGGAATATGGCGGGTGGGGTAGGACTTCCCATTTGAGCGTTTCCAGGTAGGTTTTAACGGGTTTGGCAACGTGAGGCCGAGCGTTGTCATGCTGTAGAATCACTTTTTCGTGCCTCTGCTCGTATTGTGGCCGTTTTTCGCGCAGTGCTCGGCTCAATCGCATCAATTGAAGTCGATACCGTTCCCCAGTGATGGTTTCGTTCGGTTTCAACAGCTCATAATAAATAACACCGACCTGGTCCCACCAAATACACAGCATAACCTTCGCAGCGTGAATATTCGGCCAAGCCGACGACGTAGAAGCATGACCGGGTAGTCCCTATGACTTTCTTTTCTTTGGGTTGCTGTAATGAATCCATTTTTCATCACTCGTCACGATGCGATGAAGAAAACCCTTCCTTTTTTGCCGCTGGAGCAGTTGTTCACAGGCGAAAAAACGACGCTCAACGTCCCTTGGCTTCAAATCATAAGGAACCCAAGTTTCTTGCTTTTGAATCATTCCCAACGCATGCAATCGCTTGGAAATGGCTTGGCGGGTAACTCCTAATGCTAATGAAAGCTCTTGTTGCGTTTGGCATGGATCCTCATCGAGCAATGCCTCCAATTCAGCGTCTTCGAAGATTTTTGGCCTTCCTTCACGCGGACGGTCGTCAACATCGAAATCACCGTCTTTGAAGCGACGGAACCAATCACGGCACGTTGTTTCACTTAGAGCAGCATCTCCGTAAACTTTGTGGAGCTCTCGATGCGCTTCAGCCGCCGTTTTCTTCGAATGAAAGAAGAAAATCAACACTTCCCGCAAATGACGATTATTTAGCACAAAATCAGACATTTTCACACAACCAAAAGTATATGACGCCAAAACAAAATCACTACTGTGTCAAAACGGTTTGTTTACTATATGTCTAAGCTTGGTTCATGACGTTTTGGATATGTCGAAATCGACCAACACTTATTGGTGGCGCAATCTATTGACAAACAGCGGGAACTTAGTTGCGCACCTAATAACTTCATGTGTATGCGTGTGATTCTGAAATTGTCGACGGACACCATTCCTGTCGGTGCGTGTACATGATCGAATATTGTATATGGCTTATATATGGCTTCATTTAATGCATAATTCACATTTGTATATCTATCTAATTAACAACGCTAATAAGAAAAAAAAATGACAGTTATCTAATAAAAATATCCTTACACTACTTCACTACATATTATACCTTGTAAATGATCATTGCGTGGTACATCATATATAGTCATAGGATTCAATTCATTATCATAAAGAATAATTTTTTTATGCATTTGTGATTCTGAAACAAAAAAATTCAATGCTTTTACTTCATTTACTTATCATTTATTAATTTTTCATGCTATATTCTAATATTATAAATTAAAGAAAGTTATTTAACATAGGCTTTAATAAAAGTTTTTATTATTAAAAGTTTTTATTATTAAAAGTTTTTATTATTAAAAGTTTTTGTTATTATTTAAATTTAGACTTTAATAAAAGAAACTTAATAAACCTTATTTTTAATTATTAATAATAATACAATTATTTACTCTATATAGAAAGAATCGAATTCAAATTTGCTGAAGAAATTCATTCTATTATTGTTTTATTAATGTAAATATTATAAATCTTCTATGTAGCTGTCCAAAAAATGATTAGATTAGCTAAATAATGAAATTCATCAACTTCTTTATTGACAAAAAAAAACTTCTTTATTGACACTTTTTTATTCGACAAAAAAATATTGAGTTTATACAATAATGTTTTTTTTATCATTTTTTAGACAGTTTTATAGAAAATTATGTATTTATATTAGGTGCGCAACTAAGTTCCCGCTGTTTGTCAATAGATTGCGCCACCAATAAGTGTTGGTCGATTTCGACATATCCAAAACGTCATGAACCAAGCTTAGACATATGGTAAACAAACCGTTTTGACACAGTAGTGATTTTGTTTTGGCGTCATATACTTTTGGTTGTGTGAAAATGTCTGATTTTGTGCTAAATAATCGTCATTTGCGGGAAGTGTTGATTTTCTTCTTTCATTCGAAGAAAACGGCGGCTGAAGCGCATCGAGAGCTCCACAAAGTTTACGGAGATGCTGCTCTAAGTGAAACAACGTGCCGTGATTGGTTCCGTCGCTTCAAAGACGGTGATTTCGATGTTGACGACCGTCCGCGTGAAGGAAGGCCAAAAATCTTCGAAGACGCTGAATTGGAGGCATTGCTCGATGAGGATCCATGCCAAACGCAACAAGAGCTTTCATTAGCATTAGGAGTTACCCGCCAAGCCATTTCCAAGCGATTGCATGCGTTGGGAATGATTCAAAAGCAAGAAACTTGGGTTCCTTATGATTTGAAGCCAAGGGACGTTGAGCGTCGTTTTTTCGCCTGTGAACAACTGCTCCAGCGGCAAAAAAGGAAGGGTTTTCTTCATCGCATCGTGACGAGTGATGAAAAATGGATTCATTACAGCAACCCAAAGAAAAGAAAGTCATAGGGACTACCCGGTCATGCTTCTACGTCGTCGGCTTGGCCGAATATTCACGCTGCGAAGGTTATGCTGTGTATTTGGTGGGACCAGGTCGGTGTTATTTATTATGAGCTGTTGAAACCGAACGAAACCATCACTGGGGAACGGTATCGACTTCAATTGATGCGATTGAGCCGAGCACTGCGCGAAAAACGGCCACAATACGAGCAGAGGCACGAAAAAGTGATTCTACAGCATGACAACGCTCGGCCTCACGTTGCCAAACCCGTTAAAACCTACCTGGAAACGCTCAAATGGGAAGTCCTACCCCACCCGCCATATTCCCCAGATATTGCGCCGTCCGATTATTACTTGTTCCGTTCGATGGCACATGGTCTGGCTGATCAGCAGTTCCGCTCATATGAAGACATCAAAAAATGGCTTGATTCGTGGATAGCCTCAAAAGATGAACACTTTTACCGTAACGATATTCGAGCTCTGCCAGAAAGATGGGAAAAAGTTGTAGCTAGCGATGGGCAATACTTTGAATGATTCATTTGTAACCATTTTTTCACAATAAAGTTGCATTTTCATAAAAAAAACAGCGAGAACTTAGTTGCGCACCTAATATATTATAATATTATATGCAAAAAATAAAAATGTTTAAAAAAATACAACAATACTTACAAAATGTTCCATATATTTTTAATACTTTATGCTCCAACCATGTACACTCAGGCTCTTCCATTAACCTTACTGCTTTATCATATCTTTTATTATTAGTAAAGTTAGGCCAAACAGCTCTCATAAAATCTGTACTCAACCAATTGTTTGGAATTATTTGAAGTCCATCTTCAAACTCAACAATTGCGTAAAACTTTGTTGGGTCGGTCATTCTGATTTAATGAACATATTAAATAAATGATTACATACTGGTATGTATCAATGGGAAGACTACATATTTATCTTCGCCATATGGCAATTGTACATATTTTTTTATAATATTTTTTAATGGCCACGATTTCAAATTTGAGTATGAATGTACAATATAAAGCAATGAAGATGGACAAGGAACATTAAAGAAATCATTTTTTTCTAAAAATTCATGGCCTATTATGACAGGTATATTTTGTTTAGTGCAATATGCTATATTTTTTACAACTACAATAGCATTACAATTTAGGCTACAACAGCTATCTGCAAGAGTCCCAGCTTTTAATGTCATTCCGTTGTATTTTGCAATTTTATATTGTGGGTTGTTGCAATTCGATACAAGTGGACCATGATGATGCAATGATGTTAAATTCCAATGTCCCAGAACAGAATGTGATAAAATAGATGATGACAAATCCGAGTTTATTTCTTTTTCGATATATCTTCTCACTACTTGTTGTAAAGGTCTCTCCGCTTTTCTAATATATTTTTTTAATATCTGCATATAATTTTCATATTTAAAAGCGCTAAATTTATCAAGTGGACCAAATCTTTTGACATCATCAACAAGATGTACAAGATTATGAACGTTGTGTGACATATTCTGAACTCCATAGAGTTTTATAAATGTTTTGATAAAAAAAAGTGTCAAATCTTGCGCGTACGATAAATATTCATATAAATCTTGTGAAGAAAGAATTCTGATAATTACATGTAGTGTTAAAAAATTTATATACACTTTCCTTTTTAATACAGATTGAAAAGCTAATGGACCTGTGTATAACAATATCATTCTATATTCAGTTGCTTTCCATAGTTTTACACTATTAAGTGCTCGTGATTTTCTTGCAAATTCGACAGGTATGGAAGATTTCAACTGTGTCACTAAATATGTCGAAATTTCTTCGACAGCTCTGTGCTGTAAACGATTATGCAGTTCTCCATCAAGCCATAAGTACATTAATTTGCGCATAATTCCTAGACATATTAAGTGCATATAATCCAATGGAACATTTGTAACAGGCTTAAAATGAGGCACTTCCAGTAAAGTACAGGTAATATTTGGTTTGTGATAATTATCATCGATCTTTCGGATAAAATCGTCATCTGTTCGAAGTGGTGCATTTATTTCTGGGAAACATATTCGGTTTCCTATATATTCTCCTTCTGTTTGATATTTAGTGCAACTCGAATATGCAGAATGCCCTTTTATAGATAGAACGAATGATTTCGCTGGTGCATCACAAATTAGAATCTCAAGTCTGCATTGTATATTACGGCCATTGAAGTTAATGCCGTTTTCGCACATATCTTTCATTTCATTGACAAAATCCTTCAAAAAATCATTAGCATTTGCTGGTTTATCATTTCCATGATAAAGTCCTATTACAAAGACATTATTATATGGAATAATAGAACCTAATATAGGCCAGAATTGCTGTGATGAAGATTTTGACAGTGGTAATCCATCAATATTAATACTCATTCTTATACAATCAATATAATCCTTTATAGAAGTCAATATTTGTAATATAGAATGCATTAATCCAAAATGGTAATATGTTCCTGGTGTCACAGTGCGTATCTCTTGTTTTCTTGGTGTTTGTAACAGTGTTCGTGCATCTATCGATAATTTAGAAAAACAAGAATGTTGTTTTAATCTTTGAAGTAAATGTCTGAGAGCAATATGTGAGATTTGATATTTTGTAGCCCATGTAGCAAGATTATCTTTCAAATCTTTGTCTGTTGTTGCATTAGCATTTTCAGAACCCACATTAGATATTAATTCATAAGAAATGCTTTCAGAAGATTCTTCAGAATCTTCTTTATTCAACTGCATAACTGATTCATTTTCATATCTTATATTATTCTCATTTCCAGAAATAGTGTTATTTTCAGTTGCAATGCATATCTCATGATGTTTATCTATTATATGTGAATTATTATCAAAATTATTGTTTAAACATCCTTGATATTCACAATTACGCAATGTTGCAGTATTTAATAAGCTATCACATATAATTTCTGACTCTTGTGCAATTAATCGATTTAAGTGCCTTTTTGATATGCACGAAATGTCTTTCTTAGTCCGTTTTCGAATCATTATTATATTTCTGTTTAGATAAAATACCAATTAATATTGCATTTTTTAAGAAAGAGAATTATCTTAAATTCATTTATTATACTGTATTTTAGATCATTTTTATTATTTGTTATATATTTTTAAAATATATTATAATGTATTTCAATGTAATAAGATTTAATAGTATCGTAAATTACACTGTTTTCATTGTATTATAATAATTTACATTAAAATTATGCATATTATTTTAATAACAATAAAAGTATAGCAATAACAATAATATAAAAATATGCATAATATTTCTTCAATATACTAAATTTTTTATATCAGCAAAATAAAATAAGAGAAGTTTTCCAACAGTGACACAGATAATAAGTACTACCCAATTAGCACACAATATTTTTAAATATGTTTTCGAGAAAATTGTTCAAAGATTTAAAAATCCTTGATAGTCACAAATTTTCTACATTTGTTCAAAAAGTAGACAGCCTACCTTCAAATAATCATTGTAAAAGTTGCAATTAAAGATAATTTGATCAATATGACTACAAAAAATCGCAATTAAAAATATATAAAACATACCTGATTTGTACAGTCTTTTATATAGTCAATGTTTTTTGGTGACAACTTTGGCTTAGATTTTTAGAATAGATTGCTACTTTATAAATTTTTAAATTCTTTTAAATTCTTTTATATCTCTCAACGCTGCAACATAAAAAAATTCCACATAAGAAAAACACAGATATATATATATATATATATATATATATATATATCATCATTATGTACAATATAATCAGAACACACACACATATATGTGTACACACACACACACACACACACACACACACACACGTGTATAAAAAACATAGTTGTTTTTGAGAAAAAATATGTAATTATTAATTGCAAATTACATATTTTTTTTAGAAACTATTATGTGTTTTCTTTACACCAATTGATTCTTCACATTGTTCTGTGCATAAAAGTATTAAGGTAAGATAATGGAAAAATGAATATTTTACTAGATATTTTATGGTTTCTGTAAAATTAAGAAATTATTTCAAGCCTCATAACTCGAAAAGTACTTAATGAAAAAATACTTAATTATAGTGTTTTGGAAAGCTCTCGAGATAAGCTACAAGAATATCCAAAAATATATAGGATGTTCCATTTAAGAAATTCAAGGTGACCTTCATGTGACCCAAATAACTCTTCGAAGTCAAATCAATGACACCATCTTATGTCCCCCTTCGAACCAGACAACTTTTGTTTGAAACATTTTTTCCTTAAATGCTTTCCTAAAGAGATAATCTAGTGGAACTTTTAAAATGGGACACCCTGTATATGCTGCATTTATATTAATTATCTCATAACAATAATCTGTATATAACTTTGCACACAAAAGAGAAAATAGAAAATATTAGAAATAAAAAATATTAATTTTTAGAAAAAAATATTATGTAGTAAAAGAAAAAAAACAATATTCCAAAAGATCTCTTTTTCTTATATTTAATATATTTAATTCCTAATATATTTTTCTTTCTTTGTGCGCATGGTCTAAAATTTCTTAAAAATTATAATTTATTAGTTATATGCGATAATTGTTTATTTTATTTTAATTTTTTTTATTATATTACCTTAATCTTTTCTCCATGAATTTACGAGCACCAACTTTTGCCAAAATGAAGTTGCGATAGTCTCTTTTTTCTGAACATCAGTCTTTTTTTAAAAAGCCACTAAATAAACTTTACAAAATGAAGAAAGTAAAATACGTTAATAATACATGAATATTAATAAATTATTAAAACCTATTTACATGACATTGAATTTGAGCGCTATTGAAAATATTGAAAAACTTTTATTGCTTCTCATTATGTATGAGAGCAGCGACAACATATGTAGATGTTTCTAATTCTTCTTCTTCGTCACTATCGTTATCTTCCATCGAATTCCAAAAAGGTATCCTATAACATTTTGCAAAGACTTCATCCAGACAAACATAAAATATTTCGTTATTTAATGTGGAACATTTATATATTTGGACAGCTGAAGACAACATACCGATATCATAAAAATCCTCTACCTGAGAAAATCTTTTGACTGCTAAACGATAGTTAATATCCATGATAATATTGAAAATGATACAAATAGAGCCATCATGTAAAATGCAACAGTTGTCATGTGTTTCTATACTTAACGTTAGTTCATTACATCGAATCTTACGATATTGATGACAATTATCACTATTACGTAATGAGATTGCGTGAGTAGATGAATCTATATTATGATTATTGCCTGTTCCATGAATATCTGTCTCAATCATTCTATTGAAAATTTGTTGAAGAGGTAGACCTGGCTTTCGACAATATTTCCTAAAAATTGACATGTTGCTTTCATAAGGAAAGGCAGAAAAGGAATCTAAATTACCGAAACGTCTCACATCATCGGTAAGATGGAGAAGACCATGTACATTATAAGAATTAAAAGTTGGACCATATAAATTTGGACTTCGAAGAACAAATTTTTGCAATGCAAGTTCTGCAAAATTTAAATATTTCCTTGAAAACGAGTTGGATACCAAAATTCTTATTGCTACATGCAAGAATAAAAAATGTTTATATAATCGTTCATCTAATATACCGTACATTATAACTGGTCCTGTATAAAGTAAAAACTGCCGAAATTCAGTTGCTTTAAATTTAGAAAGTATATCGAGGGATCTAGGACGTCTTGCAAACTCTAATGGACAATACTTTTTAAGAATATTTAGCCTCGAATTTAAAACAGAAATAGATCTTCCAGATAATTTTGAAAAACGTGAGTATTTACCATATACCCACGCACATAAAAGTTTTTTTGTAACGCCTAAGCATACAAGATGCATATATTCAAAAGGAACTTGTGAAACCATACCTATTGGTAACATTGATAATGGACTATTACCTTTATGATGATCTTCATCTAAACATCTACTATACTCCTCGTCAGTTCTAAGAGAATGGTTTATACCATTGAAAACATAACGACCTTCGTTACGTATACCTGAAACTTTACACTTGGAACAGGGATGACAAGCTACATGACCATGATGATTTAAAATAAAGGCTCGAGCTGGTGCATCAGTTATAAAACATCTTAATCGTATTGGCACCTTATTGCCATAAAAATTAATACCTCCTTTACACATGATTCTTTGGATATCTGCGATAAATTTTTGAAGAAAAATATTTGAATCAAGTGGTTTTTGTGCACCTTTATAAACTCCTACTATTATTGGTCTTGTATGTTGCACATTTGCAATTTTACATTGAATAGGCCAGAGTTGAATGTTACTTGATTTATCTAAGGCGCATCCATCTATATTAAAATCTAATTCTAATTGATTAACAATAATGGTAGTATTACACAGATTTTGAATTATCCCTACTTCGAGATCAAAATGAACATATTCTCCTGGTTCTACATTAAATGTAGTAACACGTGCACGCGATGTATCTAAAAGTGTTCTAATATCTTTCGGTAATTTATTAAAACAAGAATGTGTACGGAGAAGATTCAATATATTATTGCCTTGTACGTGCGTTAAATTATTATCTACGCAATAAGATGCCAAACAATCGCGGAAGGATGGTTCAATCTGAATTGTTTCACAGAATGAAGCATTGGACAAAGAAGATGACGAAGAAAACGAAGATGACGAAGAAGAAGAAGACAAATTATCATCGTCATGTCCATAATCGTCAATGTCATTTACATTATCCACAGAGGAGGAAAATGACGGACCAGGAATATCATGAATATCACGGTTAATGATTGACTTTTTAATAATAGAACATTTTTTATAATATGGAAAACGTAAATTCTTTCTAACCTCTTTCAAAATTTTACCTCGCTGCTTTTTAGACAAACTAAATAATGATTTTCGCGAAATAGAAAGCTTTAAATTATTATATTCCATGTTTACTTTCCTTATTAATATATGCTGTTGAAAACGATGAAACCACGTCTCCTTATTTTTGCTTATAATTCTTCGTTAATCCACTGCTGCTCACCACACCACTGCAATGGTTAACCTAAGAATAAATATTGCTGAAAGCTGCGTGCGGTTCATGCAAACTGCCGGTAAAAGTATGACCAATCATAGAGACTTTGACGTGATTCAGCCTATCCAAGAGCTCTAACTTCGCGCCAAACCTTTCTGTTGCTACACGACAGTTTGAGTTTTCAGTTAACAATAATTTCTGGCGCGAACATAGAAACTTCAGGATAGGCTGATACATCTCGCCTAAGTCTGTGATTGGTTGTACTTTCATTGCCAACTGCCAGTTGCACGAGCTGTTATGTAGTCTTAATCATTCTGAGTTGAACCATCGCCGAAGCAATAGTGATTCTCAGCAGTGGATGAACGAAGAATTCTTTCAAGCGAAACTAAAGAAACATTTGCAATAACATCAATATGGCAAGTATATATAAATATAGACTTAGAACTTTCATTATATTTCGCAAAACTCACTGTACTAATTTATCTAAAAAATTATGAAATATAAGGTTCTGGTTTTATATTATATAAGGTTATGAAACAAAAATTATAGCTTTCATATTTTGATATTTTTTTTTATTAAAAATCAAAGTAAATGTAAATATGTAAACTCCTGGAGAAGAGAAAAAATATATAATAGAATTTGAATTATTCTACGACAAATAAATAAAAAGTATTATTTTTAGGAAATCTAATAAGATCTTGCGTACAAAGAAAGAAAAATATATTATAGGAATAGGAATTATAAATATGTATATATACAGGGTGAGCCATTTTAATTAACGCACGCAATTATTTCGGAAACAAAGCATTTTAGAGAAAAATGTTTCAGACAAAAGTTTTATGGTTTCGAGGGGGCCATAAGATGGTATCATTGGTTTGACCTTGAAGAGTTATTTGAAGGTCACATGAAGGTCACCTTCAATTTCTTAAATGGAACCTACTATTTGTCATTGCATATTCTTGTAGCTTATCTCGAGAGCTTTCCAAAACACTATAATTAAGTACTTTTTTGTTAAGTACTTTTTGAGTTATGAGGCTTGAAATAATTTCTTAATTTTACATAAACCGTAAAATATCTTGTAAAATATTCATTTTTCGATTATCTTACCTTAATACTTTTATGTACAAAATAATGAGAGGAATCAATTGGTGTAAAGAAAACACATAGTTGTTTTTAAGAAAAAATATGGAATTGTTAATTGCAAATTACATATTTTTTCTTCAACTCCCATTCTCTACAGAGGGACCCCTCCTGGAAAGAGGAGGGGTCGTAGCACGATGAGGGAGGGTCGCAGACGAGTGCGCAAGCGATCCCGCGGCCCTCCCGGATGCGTGCGATGTGGTCACTATGGGGTTTTAGCGGGTAGTCGGGAGAGTTATCTCCCGGAGTCCCGCATAACCCCCGCTTTACTTTCTCCTTGGCGGGGGTATGCGTAAATGCATTTCCCCATCCCAGGTAGCAAAATGATATCAAAATGACATTAAAAGGACAACCAAAAAAAGATCTGGATGACTTTTTAGTTGGCAAAAAGATGCCTTTTTGTAGCACAAATAGTATCACTAATGTCCGCTTAAATGACAACTTATTTGTATCCGAACGCCAACTATAAGAAAACTTGTAACTGTAACCAAATTGCCAGCATATGGTCAACTTTTATCAGCTGTCGATAAGTCAACGTAAAGTTATCGAATCGTTAGAATCGAAAGATATCTTTTTAAAGACATAAAACAGACAAATATGTATGCCGTTATCCAATAGATGTCTTATAGACATTTAAAAAAGGTTAACAAAAGGCATCTAAATGGCATCAATCAGTTACCTAAAATAATTTTATTTACAGGATATATGGGACAGATGCAAGCAGATAATAAAAGTTTGTTATCTGAAATACGGATGTATATTATGTATATATAGTTGATTGTTAACTATATATTAATAATTTTAATTAACAATTAACTTCGTATTATATACATCCGTATTTCAAATAACAGACTTTTATTACTTGCTCACTATCTTATATTTCGGATATCAAAAGCTATTTAAAATAATCAAAATATTTTATTCATGAAAAACAGTCTTCATTGCACATTCAAAAACTGACACATTCAAAAGTAAATAAAACTCAAATAAAAAAAAGAATATTTATATTACTTAACATATGAAATAAATATCACAAATTAGAAATAAGTAATTCAATAATATGCAATAAAGCGAAATAGTCGTTTATAAGATACTATATTGCTTTTACATATGAACGAAGAAATTCTATTATTTAAAAAAATAAACTTTATGAATTATTATTATTACTATTATTTAAGCAAACTTATATATAAAAAATAATTATTAATCATTATTATTAACTATTATTTAAAAAAATAACTGAGTGTATGCACTTAAAACAAGCATACTGTGTACATATATATATATATATATATATATATATATATATAATAATAATAATAATAATTATCGTATTTAATATTTAATATTTCTCTCGAAAAAAAAAATATGCCTGAAAATTCTACTTCTCCCCTTCGCCATCCCGAAACAACATATCCATACATTCGCAGCGAATTTTGCGATATTATATTATATATTACAACGAGGATATGTGCCCGATGTGCGAATCTCTATGTCGATCTTTTCTGCGTTGCGTTTCTTTATATCGGTTTAAACATTAACGCGAACATTGGTATACGTGCAATCGTTAACTACATGTGTATATAATCTAACGCGATATTACGTTTAGAATCATGACGAACCACCGGGAGTACTCTTTATCGATTTACTTATCGATAACTCTTGCCAATTCACGCAGCATCAATCACGCACAATCTCCCCCAAATGTAAAAATTAATCTTTACCTAAATATCGCTATGTAATTACGGAAATTCTTCATCGAACTTAGAAAATGCATCTTCGATAATAGGCTTGCTCGACATATCAACGAAGAAAAACTGTTTTGCGTTATTAATACGGAATAAATGTTTTCACTAGTGGTGGCGTTCTCGTCGTTTATCCGCAGCTTTTTTTCTATCGCCCCCACGGCGAAGCCAATCGGCAATTCGATCCTCGACGGTTTTTATCGTTGTCCCGGGAAATGCATTACGTATTACATCTGAAAAAATTAATGGATAAATATTATCAGAATGATATGACGAAACGTAGTAACTTCTTCACGACGAAGAACTCAATAAGGCTGTGAATGAGATTTCATTTAACGTTTGTCGACGTTGTTGGACGTTTTAGTTGATTATTGGATAGGAAATATATGAGATTCTATCAGAATTCTAAAAATTATATATCCAATAGCCAATCGATAAGTCCAACAACGCCGACAAATGTAAAATGAAATCTCATTCTAAAATATTGAAACAATATGTATCATGTATATGTATATATATATATATATATATATATATATATATATGTATGTATGTATATATATATTATGTATGTGTGTGTGTATACGTACCAATAATAAGATACGGAAACGTAAATTTTGATATTTTTTGAGTATTCTCAACTCCAAGAGTCCAAACGACTTTTTGAGTTAAGTCATCTGTCATAATCACTTCCATCGAAAATTTTACCGCTTTTTGAACCGTTTTTCCACCGATATCTTGAATTTTCTGTGTCTAAAAGATACCGATTAAACAATTAATTATTATTAAATAAACGATATATCGCAGTTTCAGAATACTCGTATACTTACAAACTGATTTCGCATTTGCTCATTGTTTTTTAGCTCAAGATCAAATTGTTGTAACGCATTGATATCATTGAATGGCATCGGGGGCAGAAGTAAATAATTGCGTTTTGGTAATTCGAATGGATTAGAATTACGTGCTATTTCTAATAATTCATTTAATTTTCTGAGTATTCGTTCTTCAAAACGTTTTCGCTCTTCTCGACAATCATCTGAAAAATAAAATATATAATAATAATCTATAGATTTACAGATATAAGTGTTATAAAAAGTTTTTTATACTTACTGCAACATCTTGCAGTGTGTAAAGTGTTTTCTCGAATAATTTGATTGCTTTGAGTAGTATCTTCTTCATCCTCTTCATTATTTTCTATGTACATTTGATCCAAAAGATATTCCTCCTCTACTATATTTTCATCTGTAAAGTAAAAGATTTTGGTGTCAGATTTATTTTATTTCGAATATAATGTTGGGACAGTTTATTAATATTAATTTTACTTTGCCCTTCCTCTTCCGTTTCTATACTCTCTATTGGGACGCTCTTGCCCGAGAAATATTTTTGAATATCTTTCGGACTTTGTAACTGTTTCATGTTTTGAGCATAATTGCTGTCGATTATTTTAATATTTGAGATGTTAGCCACGCTTTCATTTTCTACAATATAAAGTACACCATAATTTTTTTATACAAGTAGTAATACTATGAGGTTTCTAACCCAGGGGCTCCGAGGGGGTGAGGGGCGAGGGGGAACCGGCGGGGGGGGTGACGTCACGCGGGGATGATGACGTCACGTGCGGGGATGATGACATCACGTGCGGGGGATGATGACGTCACGTACGGGGGATGATGACATCACGTGCGGGGAGTGACGTCACGCGAGGGTAGGGGGATCCGCGGCGCGACCGGTGGACGAGGGGGTCCGCGCGGGTGGGGGGATCGCGGCGCGAGCGATGGACGAGGGGGTCCGCGCGGGTAGGGGGGATCCGCGGCGCGAGCGATGGACGAGGGGGTCCGCGCGGGTAGGGGGGGATCCGCGGCGCGAGCGATGGACGAGGGGGTCCGCGCGGGTAGGGGGGGATCCGCGGTGCGACCGATGGACGAGGGGGTCCGCGAGGAGAAGGGGGGATCCGCGGCGGGCCCGCGATGTGTCCACGTGTGAGAAGGACGGTGCACTGGTTTGAAAAGGATAGCGTAAAGTGTGTGAAGAGGACAGTGCGACAAGGATGACACGTGACATCATCAACGTGTGACAAGGATGGCGTCAACGTGGGACAAGGACGATGCATTGTAAGATGCTGCATAGGTGGGAGAAGGACGACGCAAAGGTAAGTGAGTGATAGCGATGAGCATATGAATGAGAGAGAACGATAATATCGCGAAGAGAACGCATACGAAAGAGAACTATAATATCGCGAGAACAACGTATGCGAGAGAGAACGATAATAGCTAAGATAACGCGTGCGAGCGAGAACGAAGATATCGCGAGACTTACAACTAACGCGAGACTTATTGTTAGAACGATAGCGCGTACGAAAGAGAGAGAGAACGATATCGCTATACTTACAACTAGCGCAAGAGAGACGCAAGGGATGGGAACGCAAGGAGAGGCGCGTAAATAATCACATTCTTTTTAAATTAAAACATAAAATTTATTTAAATGTGTGCGTGTACTATACAATTTTGTGTGTGTGTGTGTGTGTGTGTGTGTGTGTGTGCTTAATATATAATAATATATGATATAAAATTAAAAAAAAAAAAAATAATAATAATATAAGAAATAAAATTTAAAAAATATATATATGGGGAGGGGGCGATGCACCGGACTAAAGGGAGGCCGCTTCTGGAACAGAAAAAGAGGAAAGATGTATTAATAAAAAACCTAGTCACAATAAAACTTATAGAAGGAAAAATATGTACTTACATCTGTATCCATTATATGTAATGCCATTGGGCGCCCGAATCTCCCCGGGCACCCAAATCTCCTCTTCCGCGTAGGGCTCCTCCCCAAAGAGCCGCCGCAAGTCAAAGATGTCTTCCTCGTCCTGGGGACTCTCCGGGGTGTCACCCCACATATAGGAGAGTTCATATCTCCTTGCCCGACGCTCCGCCCGCACCCACTGCCGGCGCCGGATATTCATAAACCCGGGGATTTCTATATCAACCTGGGACTACATTAAAAAATATAATTAGTATAAATACACGCACATTGTTTTTTTTTTTAAATATTCGCAAATGTAATACTTACCTCCCAATGGAAGGCCAGCTTAACAAGTAAGACACAAAGCAGGTCGAAGAAGTACTGCTTCCACCCTGAGCAATTTTCCAAAATGCTATCCATTTTTTAACTCTTCTCGACTCAACTTCTCGACTCAACCGCTCTCGGAAACTTTATGATGAGGCAACGAGGTCCCGGCACGAGGTTTTATAGTAGAGATGTGACATTATCACCATATCAAAGCACGTCGTAAGACAAAAGTACACGTGGTCCCATACAACTCAGCATGGTATAACGCTATAATGCATCAACCCTGCTCGAACGGTCATCGAACGGAAACGAACGATTGTCGAACGCAAACGAACACCCGTCGAACGCAAACGAACGCTCATCGAACGGCTATCGAACGGTAATTGAACGGTCATCGAACGGAAACGAACGCCCGTCGAACGGTAATTGAACGGTCATCGAACGCCCGTTGAACGGAAATGAACGGTCATCGAACGGAAACGAACGCTCGTCGAACGGAAACGAACGCCCGTCGAACGGTAATTGAACGGTCATCGAACGCCCGTTGAACGGAAATGAACGGTCATCGAACGGAAACGAACGCTCGTCGAACGGAAATGAACGGCTGTCGAACGGAAATGAACGCTCATCGAACGGAAACGAACGCCCGTCGAACGACAATTGAACGGCTATCGAACGGTCATCGAACGGAAATGAACGCTCATCGAACGGAAATGAACGGCTATCAAACGCCCGTCGAACGGCTATCGAACGGTCATCGAACGGAAATGAACGCTCATCGAACGGAAACGAACGGCTATCAAACGCCCGTCGAACGGAAACGAACGATCATCGAACGGAAACGAACGCTCGTCGAACGGGAATGAACGCTCGTCGAACGGTCATCGAACGTAAAACTATATTCAATTATCAAATATTTAAATGTTTTATCATATACCACAATGTAGTATCGAAATACAATATCTGCGGCAGCTGTGTCACGTACGGAAACACGATACTGCACACGTACATAGAAAGAGATGAGGAAAGAAAGGAGAGAAAGACGATAAAAATATATTGCATCATCAATTTATTATAAATATGGATTCGATGAATCACTATCATGATGTTTCAACCACCAATTATAAATCTTAAATACATTTTCTAAAGCGCAATTTTTTACATGATTTTCACAACGTACAGTATTCTTAATATCTAACTTATTTAAAGAAGCTACATCCTCATAGTCTGCATCCAAAGTTTCGATAATCACATCGTTTCTTGCATCATTGTCCAGTACATCAGCTAACCATTGTCGTTTTTCGTGCCCTTTAACGTACACGAGAGGTGACGCATCATCATCCTCCCCCATTGCACCCATCACCGCTGTCGTAATTAAACGTTTCGATTTCCAATATGAAACGTGTCCATCATTCCACGATAATCCATGGTGATTTTTCATCAACCATAAAACCTGACATCTCTCAGATTTTGTGAGCATGTGCCATGGTTCGGGACATGTAAAAATATAATGAGAAAGTACGGATCCCTTTCTCAGAACAGCAGCTTCCTTCACGACAAAATTTTTGTCAACGATAAATCCTTGTAGATCCACAAACGTTGGCACAACCATGATGACAAGATCTGATCGCAGACTGATGTCGATCGTCAAACATCTCAATCTTTTATATTTTTCATATGCAATGGAGGGGGTATTTGCTGACTTATGTAATTTTGCGGACTACATTGGTCAATGGATTATATTCGACAACCCGATCGTGCAAGATCAGACAGTAGGCGGTAGTATTCGCCGGTATATTTTCCCTGCATTCAAACTCTATTCTCACGTCCACGGTAGCAGTTTTGACAGACTCGTTTTGTCGTGAGCAATCAATGACCGCGAGAGGACCGCAATGTAGAAACTTTGAAATGGTTAATAGCGTGGTGCTGTTATCGCATCCGTAATAAGATTTGCGAAAACGAGAGTACATGTTGAATAGGACGGCGAATCTATTTTTTTCAAAATCTAAATTTAAATCATCATAGGGATAAAATTCCGAGTTTAAATAGAGTTTAACGTTGGTCAATTTGCAGTCATCGAACAATGTAACATCTTGTGGCACTGAATTCTTTTTACCAGTTTGCAATGCAAAGATCACATACCGTGGTTTCTCTAGCTGGGAGGCGGCTTTCACGGTCCATGAATGCTTAGTCGTGCTATGCAGCAGAGGAAATTCGTATAGATCCCAAGATCTGAAACTCATGTTCAAGTATCGTCCGCTTTCCAACATTCGCAACATCGACAATTTATTAATCTCGTTCAATATTACATGAGGCATACGCCACTGTATCTTGAGTAATTCAATCTCTGCTTCCGACGATGGGTGTCCGAATAGACAATTATTATCGTTGCGCGAACGTATCAAAATCAATTCGTGACGAGCGTTAATCACAACGCGTTTATAATCTTCGCAAAATCCCAGCAGCATGTTGAGCGGTACGCAATAGTTGAAATAATTTTTGTCACCATTGTACGTCAAATCCCATGCAGCGTTCTTCAAGTTTATACTTTTCTGGTGCGTTAGAGAGACATAATTTTTGAGCGTCGAAGTTATTCCAACATTTCTGTTGCGATCAATCTCTACTCCGTCGAGTTCGTATCGAAGCTCATCAAACATGAATGCGACGCAATTGTTTCCCAATACAACCTTCATTTCGTCATTCGCTTTACGCACATTAAACCTTCCCTCGATGTAAAGAAAGCTTTCGCACGGTAACGTGTACAAATCCTGATGTTGTATAGGTATTCGTATCTCGTCGCTGTATCCAAGCGTCGTATTGGCGTACGGATTGTATGTATGAGTCTCAATCTTGACGATGCGATCGTCAAAGACTGGCTCACCTCCGATATTCAAAATATCAATCATTCTTTTCGTACGATGAATCCCAATGATTTTAAAAATTCACGATTCAACGCGCTCAGCTTCTTCTTAATGGCTATCTTATTATTGTCACCCGATACCGCAATAGTATTGTCCCTCGTAAAAGTATTGTCTCTCGCGTGCTCCGTTTCGTTCAGCACGAGCATACTATGTTTGTCGCCGCCGTATATGCAATCTTACGGTAATTTCCTCTCCTCGAAAATCGAGCAATCAACCTCTTTGATCCACAATACGTATCGTTAAATCCGTAATGCTCCGTACGATGATTGGCAGGTAAATGATCTGTGCCGTCGTTTCCGATATCTTATATCCTGGTGGTACGCTCGGTGAAAATTCATGTATTGTGTGTACGCGCATGCCATTGCTGTACGCACCAGTAGTCACGTTACATTCTATACGAATAATATTTACGTTTATAATATTAACTGGTTCGTCCGATTCGTACCACTCGCGAGGTTGCAATATACGATTCGATGAGAATCCAAGCAAGGATCCTACATTGTCGGGTTTGGTAAAGTTTATTCTGTAGGCACATTTGATTTCGCTCTTTAGCGTGCTATGATTGGCGCGAAGCGCTATTGGATATTCCTTATCATAATCGTTTTCAACATCTTTGGAAAGGTGTTCATCTTGCAAAATTGCACGTTTGAGATAGTCATTTATAGCGTGCAATTCGTACGATCCTTCGGGAATCGTAATTTCTTTGTCGTCGTTGCCAAAGTAAAATTTATTATTCAAAAAATTTACGTTTGGAATCGTATGATAAGTTTCAAAATCCGTTAATCCAAGCTCGTAATCGGCATCAGTCAAATCTATAGCGGGAAAATAGCTTACAGCGAGAACGCTGCTTCTGCCAGTCAACGTAAGTGTCAGTGACATGTCGAACGAATACTGAGTCGTGACGATGGATTGTCAGGCTTTAAATTGATCGTCGACTGTTTGAAGAAATTTTAAACACAACTGTCCACAGATGCTCTGATTGTAACTTTGATAAGATGCATAATTGTATTCAATTTTCACTCGTCCGAAATATCGCACAAGTTCCTTGGGTGGTCGAAGGTTTCCAAAACTGTCGAAATATACGACACGATCTCCCCTCTTTGCGTATGCTACCCAATGAGTACCGGGACCATCAACGTCATCCAAATTGACGATACCGCTCTCGTTTCGTCGTACACCGCTTATTGGTAAATTATTGCGCATGAAAACACCTCTAAAGAACGGTATGTGCATACGTTTCGCCAATTGTTCCAATTGCACGTTAGTTGTCGCACCCGTAGGCATTTTTAATGTTTTTTCGACGTTTTTTTTTTCTCTTAGACTTTGTTGAGAATCCCTGTCCACGCTTGTACGGAGCGAGATAAAGTCCGCGACCTTCCATAGCGTGATTGTGACGCTGCAACTCTTCCAGCTGACGTTGCGCCGCCTTGCTATCGTTTACCGCCTTTGCGATTCCCGCCGCACCGCCGGCCAAAGAACCGACAACTCCCAACAACGGTAAAAGTGGTAAAATACCACCGCGTTTCGCTACTGGAAGTATTCGTTTTTTCCTCCTCTTTGTCGTCGACGGCTTTTTCATCCCCATGCCGAGTTTTGTCTTTGCCTTCATTGCCGCCCAAACAGTCGTAGCGGCTGCTCTTTCACCAAGAGTCGAATCCCTCGCGGTAATGCGTTCTCGCGCTCTTGCAGCTAGTATGCGATCCGCGACGTGTCGTTGACCGAGGTCGTTGCTTCGCGAGTAAGCAATGTCGTGCTCGCGACAAGCGGTGTCCAATGGATTGATGCCTCGATCGCCTCTAGCCAATCGTTTCTCTAATCGAGTTCCCGGGCCGCAAAACTGATAACCGGGAATATGTAATTCGATGGGAAGAGCGTTTATCGCACGATTTAAGAGACCGCTACCTCTTACGATTCTCGCTGACATTCGTAGCAATTTTTTATTAACGGTGGTGGACCGTCGATGTGTGTTCGCATCCACGGCTGATTGTAATGTCGCATGCACGAACGATATTGTCGAACCTCCGAATCAGCCTTTATATATTCTGGAAGCTTGTCCCACAATCGTTCCACGTAATCACCAAAATTTTGCAGTAAAACAATCTTTGGGATATACTGCAGTTGTTCGGCGGTAAGCCGGAAAATGTCTCTTTCATCCGACAGAAGGAGAAACATTTTGATACTGAACGGTTTCGAGTTGAGACACCTCTATAAATAGGTCTCCCCCCTCGTGATCATTCGCAAAATTGATTCGAAAGAGAAAACATGCGGTTCGTGCGACAAGCGCGGATAATCAAAGTATCAAATTTCGACGATAGACTAATATCGGAGAAAAAAGTACGCAAGCATGGAAACATGCTACCGACTACTATACGCGGTATCGTTTGCGGCCCTTCAAACTGCGGTAAGACAAACGTGTTGATTAGTTTGATAGAAAGTCCGTACGGTGTACGTTTCGAGAACGCGTACGTATACTCGAAATCGCTTCAACAACCGAAATATAGATACTTGGAAAATTTATTAGCACCTATAGACGAAATTGGTTATTTCACATTCTCTAATAACAGCGATGTCATTCCACCGAGCGAGGCGCTTCCGAATTCCATCTTTATCTTTGATGACGTGGCATGTGACAAGCAAGATACGATAAGAGAATACTTTGCAATGGGTCGACACTCGAGCGTCGACTGTTTCTATCTTTGTCAAACGTATGCCAAGATACCTAAGCATCTTATACGCGACAATGCGAATCTTTTGATTTTATTTAAACAAGACGGCACAAACTTGAAACATGTATACAACGATCATGTAAATACCGACATGTCTTACGACGATTTCCGCGCATTGTGTCAGAAATGTTGGCAACGCAAATATGGCTTCGTAGTCATTGATAAAGACAGCACGTTGATCAATGGACGATATAGAAGAGGATTTAATGATTTCGCGATACCGTAAAGCGATCAGTCGTCATCGACACATCGATCAAGCATCATGAACGACGATCGTGAAAAGATTGCGATAGAGATTGCAAAAATGAGCGAATCAATTCGCAAAAAATATCCCGCTTTGAAAACTGGTAAAATGGAGGAAGACGTTGCATTGGAAAGACAATTTAAGCCAATTACCGAACCTTTAAAACAGCTTATCGAAAATACTGTGGAATCTGATGCGCCGAAAATTGAACCATTGAGTTTAACGTTTGGAGAGAAGCACGAGGAAAAAATAAAAGAGTCGAAGCAAGGAATAAAGCGAGCACGGATAAATATGCCGATAAACGATTCGCCGATATATTCGACACCGAATCGATCGAAACGAAGGAAACAATTTTCTAATATGGCTACTGTTTCTACTCCGATAAAAGTACAACCGCGTCAAACAATACCATCCCCGTCCATCGAAGAAATTTATGAGACCACGCCCGATTCGTTTGTAACATCGGTCCGACATGAATTAGAAACGTCCGAAGGTCAGAAAACGTTCCGAGATCATTTTGGTCCACTAGCGCAAAAATATATAGGAGCTATCATGAGTGTTGATAAAAATAAGAGTATGGATTACGTCTACGGTGTTAAATTTACCAGCGAAGGAATGATGCTCGGTGATAAACGTTTCGATGTGGACATGGAAGATAATATAATTATCGATGGAATAAAATATACGGGATCCGAAGGTATCTACGATTTGATTTTTAGAAAATTTCCCAATCATAAAAAATACACTCAAGACGATTTGTATAAATATCAAAGTATATTAAAAGCAACAAATGCGCATAAACGTGACAACAAAGTTAATAATCCTATTAAAAGTAACAAAGGATACAAGTACAAATATATAATTGCACCATTATTCCCCGATAGAAAGGTGGGAAGAGGTATAGACGCGCCGCACACCATGACGCTAAGCGACAACATGATCGATTACGTGCATTGGAACGATCCCAACGAATTGGTAGATCGTTTGCGATTGCTGGACGCCTCGCGTCGAGCCGGCAACAATGCTCACGACAATGAAATCTTGTCAATTATCGAAGAACTTCGCGAGGCTGGCATTATTATAAATTAAACTATGCGTCAACGATACATGTCATTCCGTCAAAGTTCTCGGTACCGAAATGTCGATTAATAAATTTGGATTATCGCTCGGAACGTCGAATAATTTGTACTATCAATGGAATGGATTATTGAGAAATTACGTTCGCGATAACGCTCTCTGCCAGACTACTACCGGCTTTGACGCAAGGTCGCGCAAGATTCAACGTGTAGCGCAACCGGAAACTGATACTGACGCCGTCAACAAACGATACGTGGATAAACTTTTGAGAGATCGACAGGGAGAAATTGAGCAAAAAATTATCACGCTTGAAACACACGTGCAGGCGCTACGAATAATGATGGACGAGATAAAGAATGTGCTGAGATATGCAACATCTGACTCGACACAGTAAACGAGACATACTAATATCGCAATATTAATTATGCCTCGATCAAACGTGCGAAAGAAGATAAACACCTCCGAAAAGCGACAACTTGTCGAGGAACTACATGCTCCGGCGAGAAGAAATTTTCCACGAAGACGCGTCATTGTACGCGGATACGACGATCTGTGGCAGGCGGACGTGGTCGACATGCGTTCGTATTCTCGACTCAACAAGGGTCATAAATACATACTCACAGTTATCGATGTGTTGAGCAAGTATGCGTGGGCCGTACCGCTCAAGAGCAAGAGCGGAAACGAAATGTCCGAAACGATCGCAAAGATTATTGGAGACGATAAAAGGTGTCCGAAAAATTTTCAAACCGACAGAGGAAAAGAATTTTACAACGCGAGTGTGCAGAAACTCATGAAGAAACACAACATTAATCATTACTCGACGTATTCCATTATGAAAGCCTCGGTCGTGGAACGATTCAACCGTACTTTGAAAAACAATATGTGGAAAATGTTTACGCTCAACGGAAATTACAAATGGATCGACGAGCTATCTCGACTCGTTGCAGAGTACAATACGCGAAAACATCGCACCATCGGTATGAGACCTGCCGACGTCACTCCAGCGATCGCCGAAAAACTTTTAAATACGGTGTATAGCAACGTAAAAATTGCGGCTCCGACAAAATTTAAAGTAGGCGATTCGGTACGCGTAAGCAAATACAAGACCATCTTTGAAAAAGGTTTCACACCTAATTGGACGACCGAAGTTTTTAAGATTGTCGAGGTGCAGAAAAAACTAATCCCGCGACATTCATACTCCAAGATTCGCGTGGAGATCCCGTCGCTGGAGGATTCTACGAATACGAATTACAACGCGTCGCTAATCCCGACGTATATCTCGTGGAAAAAATTTTGCGGGAAAAGGGTGATGACGTATACGTGAAATGGTTGGGAATGGATAAATCATACAACTCTTGGATACATAAAAATAGTGTATTATAAATATTTATTAAAATAATATACATATAAACTATATAAATAATTTAATATATAAATATTTAATAATATAAAAATATATAAAGTGTATTAAATATAAAAATATATACATGGTTATGTACAAAATATACAATTAATAATAAATAAAATATACATTTATTTACAATGGTATTCTATAATGTCCCCACGGTAACGTATCGGTGGTTTCGGGTACGATATACCGCTTATCGTCGTACGGACTCAGAGCAATTTTCGTCTCGCAGATCGTGTATACTTGGTGCAGTTTAGATCGTATACACGACTGCTGACGCGTCATTTCAATTTCTTCTTTCAAACACCGCGTGTAGTCGTCAAACGTTATCGTTCTCGCAACAACGTTACTCTTGACACCTTTAACTTTCTTCGTGTCCTTTTTTCCATTCACTCGTAACGCGTACATCTTTGCTCTGAGCCCGACGAATTCGGTCATTATGGTACCGTTGTTTTCGTCCTTCATCAGGCCCGGTACCTTTTTATTTACAAGCGGTATACCGTACGCATTATCCATCGCATAATCGCTCGTGTCGAATCTGATGATATCGCGCTTCATATTCTCATACACATCCGCGCACTCAATGTGATATATGAGACTATCCGTATCGGTGTACATTACCTGGCATTTGTCGCGATACATTGGCGTCATATACTCGTGATGAAACTCGTACAAACATGTCTTGGATATGTCGAGTATGCACATACCCACGTAAATCGGTTTGTAGAATTTCACCTCGAGTTTGCGCAATTCCACAGCGATTAAGTTTTCTGAAAAAACGCTTCTGCTGTGGAAATTTGGTTTCGCGATCATTGCCTCTGCGCCATACCGACCATCCCACTTTGTTAATAATTTAACATCGACACGATTGCGTACATTTTCCATCGTTTTACCAAACACCGCATTGTTCATTAATTTATATAAATTTTTTTCGAAATCATTTTTAGCCAATGTTCTAAAATGTGTATTTAATTCTATGTAATTTCGAAGCCAGGGAGATTGTGAAAACTGTAAAATTCGATGTATTTTTGTAACGCGAAGATCGTGACGCGTACACTGCTGCAGGTTGCGGTAGTGTATCACGTAACGCTTCTTATCATATAACGTTGCAAGCAGTTTGAATTCCCGCTTGCCAGGTGGTTTGTCGCGTGTCGGGCAAAACGGTAGGTCAGTGTGCGCATCGTGAAGATGTTGCGGATACTCGAGGTCCACTTCGAGGACATAGCCTGTAGGCGAATCTTGCGTGATGGATGATACGTCAAAATTGATCACGTCGTCGACCCATTGAAAATCGGCGTAAGGTAACGGTTGACACATTGCCCATCCGTACAAATTATTTACATCAAAGTACATCAAGTACGATGCTGGTTTCGATGTATCGTACGACTCCATGTACTTTTTATTAGCGCGAGCATATCTACCCGAACATTGACTCAGACCGCCGCGTATACCACGTTCGATGAACATAACCATGTCGATGTTAGTAAGCAACTCGAACGTAATTTTCGTATGCTTCAACATGGCGTCTCACGTGTATCCGGGGAGAGTATAGTAATACGCGGGGTCGAGTCCGTAACTTTCGATACATTTATCTCGAAAGTTTTCGAAAATGTCGGTTAATAACAAGACATCAATTTTAAGGTACAAGTCGCTATATTCGCCTAGCGTCCGAATGGAGAATCGCGTCCAGATGTTCTCGGCGTGCGCGTAATCGCTCTCGGATACAGTGTCACCGGTCAAAGAACTGTAAAACGATTCGCGCGGTGGTAAACACGTATCTTGCAACCTATCTACCGAGTCGATGTATTCATACGGAAATACACCTTTCCGCGTTAACAAATTGAAATGTTCGATAGATAAATTTTGATATTCTGATTTTAAAATTTTGAGTTTGTCTTTATCCAAAAACGATGCCAATTTGTCGAGACTCGATGCGAGAAATTTGTATAAATCGATGAAACGTAATTTTACATGATTTTTTGATTCTTCATCCATACAAACATTTTTTGTGAATGAAATATATTTCTCTTTTGTTATCGGAAGTAACTCGATTCTCCCTTCGAACGATGTGGCTATTTCCTCGATAATAAAGTGTGAATCATAACCTGATAAATTATGAAAAACTATTGGAATACAAAAAGATTCTTTATAATTTAAATTGCAATTTGAGTGTGCTGGATCTCTGTACCGCCCGGTCAGATGGCAATGATCGCGAACGTGTGTATCGTCTTGCACGAACGGTTTTTCGCATATATGACATTGAGTGGCGCTATGGAATTTCTCCCACTCTTCGGGTGTTAAATTTACCATGGGGACATTTGTCTTTAAAATATTTTTTACACGTAACGCTAAATTTTTGAGGTCTTCGGCGAACCAAGCTATACAATCGGCGCTACGACGCGAATGATATGCCGATAAAGATTCATCGTATGAACAATGTACATAATAAGCTAAACTAAATACTTGGTGATGTTGATATGCGTTTTTCTCTTCTTCCATCTTGGCCAAAACGCATTCCAGGTCGGCGTAGACCACAAATGGAAGCCGCTCCTTCCGATTAAAGTTGTTGAACGATAACCACTTGTCCTTATCGCTCGGCAATCGGACAGCGCAATCATTCATCTTTCCACAGTCGACCGTATGCGACTGCAACTTGGTGTCCGAATTAAAATAATGCAGGCATCTGTAAAAGAAAAATTTTTTAGATTTATATACAATTTGCTACATAACTTATAATTATTCAAATTAAACTTACCGATCGCAGATATATTTTGGATTCTTGTGTTTGCTCAATTGTGAGCTCACGAGCCGGGATAAATTCTTAATCCAAGTGAAATGTCCGACGCTGTTGTCGTCTTCAATGTACAGCAAGTTGATATGCTTATCCCGCTTCTGCTCCGTAAGACGCATCGGGACAATGCTGTTCTTGTCTTCGATGCTGTACACATTTATAGAAATGTCATTGGCAAGTTCAAAATTTTTTATTTGGTTCACAGTCACTGGAAACTCAATGTTCTGGAGATTCAGCACTGTCGTGTAATGCGGGTACGATGATTCCCGTTCCGCCTTTCTTTCGGCGGGGTATAGTGCGGCGACCACTGCCCACGCGAAACGTGCATTGTCCTTTGATTGTACATTAATCACCGCTCTTTTCATCATAATGTTCCGCAGTAATTTGATGTGACATCCCGCACGCAAAGGATTATACTTATTTATATTTACAGTTAAATTTAATATTCGCGACAAAGCCCACCCGCTGTCGCGTTCCTGAAACTCTTCCAGAGACGCTAGGGTGGGTTCGATAACGCGCCGTTCGTACCACTCGCGTAAATCGGATGTGCGAAAGAGTTCATAGTTTTTCGTGTTTATACTTTTATTGGCGCGTTTATCCCCAGCCACAAATTCACCGTTAAATATTGTGTTCACTTTCACATTATAATGTTTTTTCATAACGTCCTGCACATGTTCCAACACAATGTCTTTGGCATCATCGAGAAATTGGCGCGGTTCGATGTGATTATAATTTATCACTGCACCAGTCAATATACGACTCTCGAACGCCGCATCAATCTCGCGCCACGCAAGTCTATTTTGACGCGCACTACATCCGGCACCCGCGTGTACGAAACGTCCACGTACCGAATTTTTCAACCCTTCGAGGCGCGCGATCCGAGCAATCAGCGATTGTCGATATCCGATCGATAATCGCTTGATGCGACTTTGCTCTTCCAACGACTCGATATACGTATCACATCGTTGCTCCCACACAATGTAGTCTTCCAATGAATTCACCAAAGTGGATTGCTCTCGCAAATTTTGTTCCTCCATATTGTATCAGACTTGCGAAATGCGCTTCCCAATGATAGTTCTGGATGTACTTTAGCAAAAATACTGGTGGGGTGTGCCTCTTGATCATGATTTATATACTGTCTCGTGCATATCATCGAACATTCTAGAATGATTTCATCTTAAAAAATTCCCCGGAGCAGCGTCTGCAATTTAACCTTGATAATTTCGCGTTTTGTCACGTACATTTGAAAAATCTGATGTGGTTGCATCGGGAGCAGCCGTAAAACGGCGCTTGATTTTAGCACATTTAGCTAAATCTTTGTCTAGGGGTGATGTGCGTTTTAACCTTGGCGGTTAATCTTTGTTCCGATGCACATCTTAACCTTGAAAATTTCGCGTTTTGTCACGTACATTTGAAAAATCTGACGTGATTGCATCAGGAGCAGCCGTACATCGACGCTCGATTTTAGCGCATTCAGCTAAATCTTTGTTCTGATGCGCAATTTAACCTTGATAATTTCGCGTTTTGTCACGTACATTTGAAAAAATCTGACGTGGTTGCGTCGGGAGCAGCCGTACATCGGCGCACGATTTTAGCACATTCAGCTAAATCTTTGTCTAGGGGTGATGTGTGTTTTAACCTTGACGGCATGATTTATATACTGTCTCATGCATATCATCGAACATTCTAGAATGATTTCATCTTAAAAAATTCCCGGAGTAGCGTTTGCAATTTAACTTTGATAATTTCGCGTTTTGTCACATACATTTGAAAAATCTGACGTGGTTGCATCAGGAGCAGCCGTACATCGGCGCTCGATTTTAGTGAATTCAGCTAAATCTTTGTTCTGGGGATGATGATGTCATCGCAGCCGTATATCGGCGCGACAAAATTTTAGAGGAAATTAAAATGTCGTGTCAGCAATAATCCCCTCTACATCGCAATTTGCGATACTATTTGAATTGATATTAATTCTAATACGATCAGTATTGCATCAATCGCGCGTGTGAAAGGTTCGCTGAAGAAATCGATATGAATTTTTACGTTCCGATTCGAAACGGTGAAACTCCACCGTGTAAGAAGCAAAAATGTGACACGTAAGTTTCGATTGTTTAAAAATTTTATTTATTATTTAATTATTTAATTTTTTAAATATTGATCTAATTTATATATTTTTATAGCATTCAGCCTCGTCGTGCGACTCGCATACTTGGAAGAAGATATGCTCTAACCCCAACGTCGTACAAGTATTTGGACATTGGAATAAGCGTTGGAGCTGTGTCGTACGTGGAACTGATTCTCGGTGATAATCGAGGTAATCAAATAGTGTTGCCTTTTTCAACATGAAATTTGTTGATGCAGAAGCAAGCAGACATTGAACAATTTCTACAATCGACTGCTCTCCCATTAAGGATTGGAGATTTATCGATTGAAATGTATCAATCGAAAATTGTAAAACTCACATTATGTGACAATTCTTTGTACATGAAACCACTGACATTATTACATTTATTTAATTTTGAAAATTGTATCGATCATATGCACAATTGGTTATGTGAGAATACGTATCTCGTAAATGAAAAATTTAAACAATTTGAAACTGTTTTACGACGTAACAATATTACTACTGTATGCGATGCTGTAAAAACGATACGTGATAGTGACGTCTTTAACAGCGAATCAATAATCGATTGCGAATTATTAACATGTGCTGTAAATGATATTCTTTACGATGCGTGCAATAAATAATTATTTTTATTCCATCTATGATTTTAATTCTTTCCTTCCATACGAATAAGAATAGTTATACTTTTCTCAACACGCTCCGCTAAAGATGTAGAGAAATGCTGAGGTAGATGAGACGTGATGCTCTAGTTGGAATGAGACAAAAGATATTAAAAGATATATAATGAAGAGGAGCCTGCGACATTAGAATATTATTTCTTTCGTTGTTCTGTGCTTGTCACAAAGTTGTGGAGAGTGTGTGAGGAAGAAAAGTGAACAAAATTATGTGTATTCCTAAACCATACAAACCGAGGTCCGATCCTCGCTTTTACTCTGATCTCCCGAGAATACACATTGCAAAATGTTTCTGGACCGAATCCTACCAACGTCGAAACCGACACTACTGCAAGGATTGTCGGTACGGATTTTATCGAAATTATGCATTAAAACATAATTATTTCCACGGGTTCTTCGAGGGACCGTTTACACCGTTTAGGTGCTGTCACTGCGGCACGGAGGTAACGGTGATAAGATCTGTCCTAGACTGCAAGGATTGTTACCAGGAATATTGTCATACGTTCCGTACCCTCAAGAGACAAGGATATGATGTAGATAATATGTCCATCATAGTATATAATACTGACCGAATGGAAATATGGAAGATACATTTTTTACCATCTGAACCTTCTAGTATAGAAGAGCAACGAGAGGAGTTGCTGGAACCTTATTACATGCTGCCTACTCAGAGCGAAAATTCGGCGACGCGTAACGAACTCTTCTTTCAAGAAACATAATTTGTAAGTAACTTTCAATTTATAATATATCAAAAGTTCTAAAATAAATTATTAAAAACTATTCAAATGTCTTTTTCTGTTCCAGGAGCGGCTCCACTCAGCCCGGCACATCGACCCCTTAGCATTCTAGGAGCGGCCTCCCTTTAGTCCGGTGCATCGCCCCCTCCCCATATATATATTTTTTAAATTTTATTTCTTATATTATTATTATTATTATTTTTTTTTTTTAATTTTATATCATATATTATTATATATTAAGCGCGCACACACACACACACACACACACACACACACACACACACAAAATTGTATAGTACACGCACACATTTAAATAAATTTTATGTTTTAATTTAAAAAGAATGTGATTATTTACGCGCCTCTCCTTGCGTTCCCATCCCTTGCGTCTCTCTTGCGCTAGTTGTAAGTATAGCGATATCGTTCTCTCTCTCTTTCGTACGCGCTATCGTTCTAACAATAAGTCTCGCGTTAGTTGTAAGTCTCGCGATATCTTCGTTTTCGCTCGCACGCGTTATCTTAGCTATTATCGTTCTCTCTCGCATACGTTGTTCTCGCGATATTATAGTTCTCTTTCGTATGCGTTCTCTTCGCGATATTATCGTTCTCTCTCATTCATATGCTCATCGCTATCACTCACTTACCTTTGCGTCGTCCTTCTCCCACCTATGCAGCATCTTACAATGCATCGTCCTTGTCCCACGTTGACGCCATCCTTGTCACACGTTGATGATGTCACGTGTCATCCTTGTCGCACTGTCCTCTTCACACACTTTACGCTATCCTTTTCAAACCAGTGCACCGTCCTTCTCACACGTGGACACATCGCGGGCCCGCCGCGGATCCCCCCTTCTCCTCGCGGACCCCCTCGTCCATCGGTCGCACCGCGGATCCCCCCCTACCCGCGCGGACCCCCTCGTCCATCGCTCGCGCCGCGGATCCTCCTACCCGCGCGGACCCCCTCGTCCATCGCTCGCGCCGCGGATCCCCCCTACCCGCGCGGACCCCCTCGTCCATCGCTCGCGCCGCGGATCCCCCCTACCCGCGCGGACCCCCTCGTCCATCGCTCGCGCCGCGATCCCCCCTACCCGCGCGGACCCCCTCGTCCACCGGTCGCGCCGCGGATCCCCCTACCCTCGCGTGACGTCATCATCCCCCGTACGTGACGTCATCATCCCCCGCACGTGATGTCATCATCCCCGCACGTGACGTCATCATCCCCGCGTGACGTCACCCCCCCCCCCCGCGTGACGTCATCCCCGCGTGACGTCACCCCCCCGCGTGACGTCACCCCCCCGCCGGTTCCCCCTCGCCCCTCACCCCCCCTCGGAGCCCCTGGGTTAGAAACCTCATAGTATTACTACTTATACATAATTTAGATCTTATAAAATTTTTCATAAGATATTTAATATATAATGTATATACCTATAAAATTTCTAGGCGGAAGGTACATAATCTTTGAATTAGCTGCAAAAAATGAAGAAAATTTAATGTAGAATATTACTATGTATATTGATAATCAGTTCAATTGTGATGAATACTGACATATGATCAAATACTTACACAATTCTTCACATATTTGTTTTGGATTTAGTCTCTTTTTTTTCGTGATCTTCTGAGTAGATGTCATATCCTACACAATATATATAAGAACGAATTTAATAATGATACTTCTTATTTTTAGTTTAATTCAATATAATATTTATACGCATGATAATTAAGAAATAGCACCACCCATATCTACTGGAATCCGTAAGAGACATCTATAAGAGACACGACAGAGGGGAGCAAGACAATCACATCAAAACTTAGTAAAATAAAAATGGAACAATGTTATAAAACGATAAGGACCATTGAAGCCAGACAATATCAAATACATAACAACATAAATCTAAACAAAATCAAAATGAAATCAATCTGTTGTATGCAAATTAAAATAAAATTATAATAAAATTAAATCTACACAATCTCATTCATATATTTATGTCAAATTTGTGAAATGATCAATATGAAATATAGAGTAAATATTATAAATATTATAAAAAACACCATGAAGTGGATAATAAATAACATAACATTCAAATAAAATAAAAATAATATTAAATAACATAAATCAAAATAATATTAAATAATATTTAAATAAAATCAAAGTTAAATCAAGGCATACAAATCGAAATAAAAAAACACCATGAAGTGGATAATAAATAACAACATTCAAATAAAATCAAAATAATATTAAATAACATTTAAATAAAATCAAAGTTAAATCAAGGCATATAAATCGAAATAAAATTAAAATCAAATCAAAATTAAAATAATTAAATTAAAATTAAATCTATCATCTCAGTGAAATGTGCAAAATGATCAGTATATAAAAATAGAGCAATATTATAAACCGATACCGAGAAAACCATGAAACCAAATAATATCAAATATATAACAACAATTAAAATCAAATCAAAATCAAGTAATCTGCCATGCAAATCAAAATAAAATCAAAATTAAATCTGCACTCTCATCCAAGTATTTGTGTCAAACCTGTAAAATGACCAGTAAAATATTGTAGAATATCATATATTGTTGTCGGGAAAATGTAACATATCGTGAGCGGTTACAGCGATTCCTTCGTACAAGATTGGATTGAAAGATTGGCAACCATTTCCTCCGACGTCTCATGATGTTAAATCTGTAAATGGAAATATATAATTACATGTTCTAAATATCATATGATAAAATGTAGTCTCATGCAAACATACGGCTATGCGACAATCAGTCAATGTGATTCTTACCATGCAGTCAGATGCAGATAAATAATATTAATAAGGAAGAAATAAAAAGCCAGAAGATATATTTTTATGTGTCACTGTGAATCATAGGGAAAATATATACACAATCAGTGTTATACGGAACAACGAAGCCTTTTCTGTCAATGTAATCTATGTTCCATGTCTGAGATTCGGAAAGCTCGCGACCTTCAAAAATACCTAAACTGCAAGAATCGCACGGATAATTAGGAATAGAATGAGTATTAATAAATTTGCGACCAATAATAACAGGAATCCCTTCGTGGTAACATATATGTTGGATGAGAACAACGCTCTTATCCGATAGATAGCAACAATTATTAGGACTCTTGTCAGTTAATAAAAAATCTCGAAATTGAATCTCCCGATGGGGATCAGTATATCCTTCTGGAAATTGATTATCTAACCGATTCTTCCTTTTGTTTAAATTGTAATTAGTTTTAATGCAGTTAGTTGAAGGTATAAAATGAATCGATCGTTCTGTTATTCTTTTCATTATTTGCGCTACAGGCTGAGCACCACCTTTGATCATTAATTTAATTTTCTGCAAAAAATTTTCAAATAAAAAACAACTAAAAGAATCCAGAGGTCCATGATTTAAAACATCCATCGGAATGTGAATTAAATTATGAATGTTATAAATTAATGTTTCTTTGCCATACAAAAGTTCCATATTATTCACGAAATAAATCATAAGATCTTGAGCATATCTATTATTGCGTACACATTCCCTTGGATCACAAAGAATTCTAACGGCACAGTTAAGAGCATTAAAATGTATGATATAAGGTTTTTCCAAAAAATATTGTAAAACCGCAGGACCCAAATACAATAAAAACAATCGAAACTCTGTCGCCTTCCACTGAGCAACTTCTTCCAAAGAACGCGGACTTCGTGAAAATTCTGCTGGAATAAATTTAGCAAAACTACAATAAAAATTATTAAATGCGGCAAATTTAGTTAATGCGTTGACGGATTTTCCCATAACACGAATCCAGATTAAAATAAGTTTTTTCATCGTTCCTAAACACAACAAATGCATGTAATCAAGAGGAAATTGCTTAATCATATCAACACCTATGGTTTCAAAAGGAGAGATAACATTTTGATATGCAGCAGGTAATCCTTCTCTAAAAGAAGCATTAGTTCTCAAAGGCGAATTTGTTTCTTCAAATATTCGTCGTCCATTAATAGTTTCACCGGATTGAACACACTTAGCACAACGACTGTTATGAGCAGGGAAGCAAGCGATGAAATTTCGTGCAGGAGTATCAGCAAGAACTGCGTTCAATTGTACAAAATAATTTCGATTTTCGTACATGAAACCCTCACTGTTTAATTTTGTGTATTCTGCGATAAATGTTTCCAGAAATTGAGCAACAGAGGAAGGCTTGCTATTTCCATGAAACGCACCAATAAGAAATGGTTCGATAAATTGATTCTGAGTTCCGACAACTTTACCCAATATAGGCCACAATTGACTCTTTGAACTCTTTGACAGAGGTAATCCATCGATATTAATATTAATTTGAAGAATCACAGGAATTCTTGTGTCAGAAATACGCTGTAGGAATATATATCGCAATTGTTCTTTCAATGCCTTCTCTAAGCCATAATGAGCATAAGTACCTCCAGCGAGAGCTTGTATATTGATTCTGTTTGGCGTGTTACATAATGTCCTGCTATCAGATGGAAGCTCAGGATGACCAAATTTCTGCAACCCTATCAAAAGATTATTTACAACAGATTGAGGTACTTTATTTTGAATTGCCCAATGAGCAAGAAAGCTCGAAGATTAGGGGGACGAGTATCAGTCAAATGAGTCTGAATCACTTCTACATAAGAAGAAGAAGAAGATTGAGCTGAAACATTTATTTGAGCATCTTTGTTAGTCAACGCTGTGGATCTTTCATTGACCAACGCATTAAGATCTGCAGCATTAAAATGCTCAGGATTATTAAAAAACTGACCGATTTCATGACGAACGTTAAGAATAGGTGCACCAACTGTTGATGAACAAGGAGGACATATAGGATTAGACACAATATTATTTGCAAGATATAACGAATTATTATCAATTTGCAAAAGAGCGCGTATTCGTCGTCTTTGCTGTCTTCGCGAAACCTTAAGAAATGGTTTCAACGGGGGACCCATAATCATGTATTAGCTATTCAACCGTTAAATAAAACAGAGAATATATTTACAAAAATATTTGTACTCACTTAAGCTTCCCGAGCAAATTTGTAGTAGTAGTAATGTAGTAGCAAATGTAGTAGTATAATTGTTCCAATATAACCTAAAAAGTACACGTGTTCTTTATGAATTTCTAAAGTATATAGCATATATTCGTATATATTAAAAATGCGAATGATAATAAACTGATAATAAATTAATAATATATACTTACGTGTATATCATAAATGTTTTTAAAATATTTTTATACTCTATAACTTTTTCCTTCTGCAAAATACGCAATTCGAGAGGCAAAGAAGCAGCACAATGGACTCAACCGTTAAGTATATACAGCAATCGAATGATTGGTTTCTACTTTCAGATCCGGCCAGTCAGCGTCGAATTACATTGGAAAACCTATAGTGATTTGCCCAATTGTCGAGTCCGCTGAATGCGATCATTATGATATCTGATTGGTGACATCTTTCGGACTGTAATAAAATCGAAAGATATCTTTTGGACAACTTTCATAGAGATATTTTGGATAACAATAAATTGATAACTTTTTGATGTATTAAAATAGACATCTATCAGATTTAACGATATGCTAACTTTTAGACAACAGTCTTTCTCTTTGTTAAGATATCATAAAAAAGACACCATTAAGGCAACAGTTAAATAGATATCGATTTAAAGACATACATAGGTTATCTTATAGTAAAATCGTAAAGGCAACCTTAAAACGATAACTTATAGACATCGAATGGACATTAATGCTACCTGGGATGTTAAAAAAAAAAAAAAAGGTGGAACAATCAGACTATAGGACAATGCAATGTAATCAGTCAGATAATAATGAAATATTACGGAGCAACGAAAAAATTAATCGGTAAATTTATATTGTATTTATATTATATTCTATTTATTATATATATATATATATATATATATATACAGGGTGAGCCATTTTAATTAACGCACGCAATTATTTCGGAAACAAAGCATTTTAGAGAAAAATGTTTCAGACAAAAGTTTTATGGTTTCGAGGGGGCCATAAGATGGTATCATTGGTTTGACCTTGAAGAGTTATTTGAAGGTCACATGAAGGTCACCTTCAATTTCTTAAATGGAACCTACTATTTGTCATTGCATATTCTTGTAGCTTATCTCGAGAGCTTTCCAAAACACTATAATTAAGTACCTTTTCGTTAAGTACTTTTTGAGTTATGAGGCTTCAAATAATTTCTTAATTTTACATAAACCGTAAAATATCTTGTAAAATATTCATTTTTTGATTATCTTATCTTAATACTTTTATATACAAAATAATGAGAGGAATCAATTGGTGTAAAGAAAACACATAGTTGTTTTTAAGAAAAAATATGGAATTGTTAATTGCAAATTATATATTTTTTCTTCAAAACAACTATGTGTTTTCTTGACACCAGTTGATTCCTCTCATTATTTTGTACGTAAAAGTATTAAGGTAAGATAATCGAAAAATGAATATTTTACAAGATATTTTACGGTTTATGTAAAATTAAGAAATTATTTCAAGCCTCATAACTCAAAAAGTACTTAACGAAAAGGTACTTAATTATAGTGTTTTGGAAAGCTCTCGAGATGAGCTACAAGAATATGCAATGACAAATAGTAGGTTCCATTTAAGAAATTGAAGGTGATCTTCATGTGACCTTCAAATAATTCTTCAAGGACAAACCAATGATACCATCTTATGGCCCCCTCGAAACTATAAAACTTTTGTCTGAAACATTTTTCTCTAAAATGCTTTGTTTCCGAAATAATTGCGTGCGTTAATTAAAATGGCTCACCCTGTATATATATATTTATTTATTTATTTGCGTCATTAAAAAAATAAAAATATATTTGTAATATAAGTATATGTACTGTACAAATAGTATTAAACATCAGTTGATATGTTCGCAGATCTATAAATTTGTTGCAAAAAAACGTAAATAACATCGAGGCAGAATTGAAGTAAGTATAATATACATATAACGCTATATGTATTACGAATCAATTAAATGTATGACATACCTTCGCAATACTAATTTTGCATTTTATTTACAGGAGGATGAATACCGTACTCGAAAAAGTCTTAAAATCCATCCAAGATCATCGAGGTGTGCCACGTAAGCCTGCAGTCCTCCCGATATCATCTCTAGCAGAGACCCCGTAAGCAAAATGTTAGCAGTATGTCGGCAGACTGGTAACAGATTTAATCAAAGTATATCAGCAGACTGACATCAACTGCGTCCTCATTCAGCTTATATTCTGCTGACAGAGCCTGCTCACAGAATCTGACAGCAGATTGGTAGCAGAAATCCAGCAGGATCTGTTAACATGACTTAACGCTCGATTGGCGGCAAAAACCGATCAGAATCTGTAAACATAATCTGACAACAGATTGTCGGCAGAAATCGAGCAGGATCTGCGCACGCAATCTGATGGCAAATTGACAGCAGAAACCGAACAAGATTTGGGCTTACTTATATTAATGTTGTATAAATGCAATAAAATTGATTATTACAGGTGCTAAATAAGAGTATTATCGGTGAGTTATCGATTAATTACAATTTTTTCTGATATGACATAATGTATAATAATATATGTTATATCGTAATTATTCTCACATAACGAAGGACTAGTTCAATTTAATTAAATTAATAATAAAGTAAATGATAAAAGTAAATGTAACTTGTAAAACTGGAGATGTAATTTATTTAGAATTAAATTCTTGTTTTATGCTTCAAATAGGCAGTAAATGAATAATTTACCATTTATCCTATTGATTCCAATCAGTTTAATATTCTGAATTTCATCTGTTTGTATCAGATGTCAGAAATTAAAGTGATAGAAATAGTTACTATATTTTTGATCTTTTATTAATAATCGCGACTTTATATATATTTTTGACAGAGATTTGATTGCGAGAAAGTATATCACATAGCGGTAAACGAAGGAACTATCGAATCATGCAAACCCTGTTCTGCTTCTGCCGTCAATCTGCTATCAGATATTGTGTGTGCAAATCCTGCTCGCTTTCTACAGGCAATCTGACATCAAATTTCGCCGCACAGATCCTGTTCCATTTCTGCCATCAATCTGTCGTCAGTTACATTAGCAGGCTCTACTCGGGTTCTGCTGACAATTTGATATCAAATTTCATTGCGCAGATCCTGCTCGATTTTTGTTACCAATCTGCTGTCAAAATTGCGCCGCACAGATCCTGTTCAGTTTCTGCCATCAATGTGCCGTCAATTATATCAACAAGTTCTGCTCGGTTTCTGTTGATAATCTGTTGTCCAGTTATGTGAACAGATTTTGTTATATTTCTGTTGACATTCTGCCGACATCACATGATATATCAGAACCTGCATCAATTCTGTAATCTTTCTGTCGACAAAAATTTGTAACAGATTACCTGACAAGATCTGCTTTAGCAAACTTGGCTATTGGGGGATGGATAATTTTGAAAATATAGAAGAAAATAGTTACACCGATGTTGTAAGTAAAAAAAAAGATAATATATTTCTTGCGCTCTTCTTTCCTCTCTCTATTTGACTGTCTGTTCGTCTGTCTGTCTCTCTCACATACACATAAATAGAATATATCCACACATTTTCATTCTTATTCATTCAATTTTAGATGTTACATTATTTAATCAGTACTTACCTTCTTTGTGTAGGTGAACTATTTACACTTTATAGGCGGCTTTAATTTGAAAGAAGCAATAAATCTTTGCTTCAAGGAATCTTTAAAAGATTCTTTAACGACATCATTTACATGGTGGGGCCGCGAAGGAGGACCGAAACCATTATATAACACACGTATAATGTTTGCTATTTACGGTATGATATTTTTCAGATCTTCACTTTTTTATGACTATTATTATCATATATCAATTATATATAAAACATGTATTTTGCAGAGGCCGTGTGTAATAATAAACATTTTCCGAAACCGACTCGTTCGGAATATCAAGTTCAGGCTAAGGAGGCTCTCCGGACGGCAAAGGAAAGAGCGAGGAGCAAACTGCGTGGTCCACGCGCGCGACTACCTAATCCGAGAAATCGTAATGTTTGGAATGATGAACAACAAGATGAACAAGATGAACAAGAATTGGAAGAAAATGATACATAATTAATGGTAATTAATGTATAATAAAAAAATAGTGATTATTATGCCTGCAGACATACACATATATAAAATGTTTTAATGATAATGATATTTTTATGTAATTACAGATGCATTTACAGGACAACGATTACGTATAACTATGAAGGAGAACAACACATGCAAAAAGGAGGACAGAGGACGATGGAGGAAAACGAAGGAGAATGAGGACAATGGAGGAGAACATAAGACATCAAAGAACGGAGAAAAAATCAATCTGCATTTTTTAATGCAAATCTGGTCTAGTGGATACTAAAACTGTATGAGAAAGTATTTAGTCTTGAGATCTCGATACATAAATCGATTTTTAGTAATAGTTTGTTATAAATTACAGAATGATTATGAACCCAGTAAGCAAAATGTTAACAGTCTGCTAGCAGCATGCGAGCAGATTCAAACAGAATGTTGCGGCAGATTGGCATCAACTGCGTCCGCATTAAGCTTGGATTCTGCTAGCAGAATCTGTCAGCATAAACCGACAGCAGATTGACAGCAGAAATCGAGCAGGATTTGTGCGATGTTATTTGACGTCAGATTGGCGGCAGAAATCGAGCAAGACCTGCGCAATGCAACTTGACGTCAGATTGGCGGCAGAAATCGAGCAGAATCTGTGCAGTGCCATTTGACGTCAGATTGTCGGCAGAAATCGAGCAGGACCTGCGCAATGCAATTTGACGTCAGATTGGCGGCAGAAATCGAGCAAGATCTGTGCAATACAATTTGATGTCAGATTGGCAACAGTAATTGAGCAAGATCTGTACAACACAATTTGATGTCAGATTGTCAGCAGAAACTGAGCAGGACTTGCCGTCATAATTTAAATGGAATAGAGCGACATTGAAATGCTTCACTAAATAATTTACATTGCTTGTTTTGCTAACTAATTATTCGTTACTAATTACTAAAATTAGTAACTAATAATTAGTTAACGAAACGAGTAATGTAAATTAGTGAAGCATTTCAATATCGCTCTATTCCATTTAAATTATGACGGCAGATCCTGCTCAGTTCCTTACTTTTTAATAAGAGAAACGAGCAATATAAAGGTAATATGTTATATATATAGTGCAATATATGTTTATTGAGACAAAAAATGTCATTTTTTTACAAATTTTAAAAGATTACATATAAATTATAAAAGAATAAATTAGAAAAGATTACATTTTATGCCACTAATTATAAAGAAAAGTTTATTTTACAAATTCAATAGTTCTACGTACATATATGTTTTATGCGAGAAAATTGCTGTATTTGTAAAAGAAAAATAATATAAAATTTTCGTATTTGTAAAAGAAAAGTAACTAAAAATTGTGGATAAATATACATTTAACTATAATTTTTTAAATCATAAACAAAGTATAACATATAAAACAAAAAGCAAAACATATAGAAAAATAATGTTGATGAATCTACATCATGGGAAATGAAAATTTATTTTATTAATTGAAAATGATTAATATTAATCAAATTAATATATGGCGTATTGACCTGATTAATAATGTTATTGAATAAAATAAAATTGAATTTTCATGATATTAATTCAACATTTTTTTCGATATACAGTCTATAACGCGTCTGAAACTATTTTATATATATATATATATATATATATATATATATATATACATATATATATTTTAGACATATATTTAAGTTTAAAAATAAAAAATCATAATTTTTTAATAAATAATACTTATAAGTATTACATATAATACTAATATACAATATATAAAAATAATACTAATCTTAATAATAATTAGGCAAAATTTAATTTTAGATTTAATTTGAATTTAATGTCTTATAAAAGGTTATCTATAATTAATAACACACACACACACACGTCTGAGTACTTATTGATGACCTTTTATAAGACATTAAATTTCAATTTAATCTAAAATTAAATATACAGGGTGATTCAAAATAACCCCTGTGTCCCTGAAATGACATATTCTTGAATCAATTCTAAGACGATTTTTCCTTCGGCAAAATTTCGTCCGAAGCTTAGTTTTTGAATTATTAAAGGAAGTAGTTAACGTATGACGGGTCGAATACAAGAGGCAGGCAAGGGTGGCGCGATTCACCGTCAGACGCGGGGCGCCTGCTGCGATCAGCTGATCGCTATACACAGACACACATGCGAACACATACATTCTCTCTCTGTCTGTCTGTCTGTCTGTCTGTCTGTCTGTCTGTCTCTCTCTCTCTCTCTCTCTCTCTCTCTCTCTCTCTCTCTCTCTCTCTCTCTCTCTCTCTCTCTCTCTCTCTCATTCGCTCACTCACCTGTAATTTTTTTTTTTTTTTTTTTTTTTTTTACGAGAGAGGGGAAAATGCATTTTATGCATACCCACCGGTCGATCCAGTGAGTTATGTGGGACTCGAGTACCAAGTCGAATTACCAACTCGGTACTCCCTACCCACTAAAAACCCCTCTCTTTTCACGAATTTCCTTTAACACACTGTCCCTCTGACTTCCCGAGATCTGTTTTCACATAACGTCAAAAAATAGTTATTATTACCTTGTTCGATGACTTTTGATGTATTGCTGTAATTGCTTGAAGGAGAAATGAATTTTCCGATAGATCGTACGTTCTCAAATTTAACGTAGATATCACGTTGCAAAAGACAAGAAATCCACACTAAATTATTAACTGAAAGTTTTTCTTCTTTCATGAACTGTATTCTTTTATTAAACTTTAACGTAATCACATTTATTTACTCACTCGATGAGACGAGAAATTTACTAATGACTCTATCACTAATCACTATTAATCACTGTCGAATAATAATTGTTGGCGATTAAAAATCATTCGATGAAAGAAACACGCGCGGACACGTTATTACACGACGCGACGACGCGACTACGCGACAATGCGACGATAATTACGACTCGGCGACTGCAAGCAGTTTTTTGTCATGGTAGGTTGCGGTAGGTTAAGGTACTACTGGCGCTATCGAACGCGATCATGTGTTCGATTGAAGAATGCGGTAAACATAATAAACATTTAACATATTAATATTATTATTATCATGAATGTGTGTGATATCCATACATCGTATGATATCTATTTAAAAATTAATTAGATTAAATAAGTGTTTTTAAAATATTTATTACTTTTACTATTATCATATAAAATATTAATATTAAATATTTATTTAACTATTTTATCTATTTATTTATCTATTGCACCTATTTATTTTTAACTATTTATTATCAATGATCGAAAATCGGTCATTGATAATAAATAGTTAAAAATAAATAGATGAAATAGATAAATGAAAACATATTAATTAATCGCGTTTTATTCTCTCTCTCTTTTTCTTGTGTTTTTAATTGCAAAATAAGATACTCCATACGTTAAAAAATTGGTCGCTCTGAAAAGAGCGGATTGTTTTTGATCGCCTTAAAAAGGGCGGATTAATTTTGAACATTTATAATAAATGTTCGAAGTGGCCCCCATCCATTCTAACGCAAGCTCTCATGCGTTTCAATAAATTTTGTTGAATATTTTCCATTACGTCTTCTTCTATGGACCATATGGAATATCGCAATCTTGTTTCTAAATCTTCTACATCTTCAGGGAGCGTTTTGTAGATCGTTTCTTTGCAGTATCCCCAAAGAAAAAAATCCAATGGATTTAAATCCGGGGATCTTGCAGGCCAACGTATCGGACCATATCGGCCCATCCAACGTCCAGGAAACTTGTTGTTTAGAAAATTTGTCACAATCCTGGCATTGTGTGGACCAGCACCGTCTTGTTGAAATATAATTTCTTCTCTTTCCAATAGCGGCACTTCTTCTAGGAAATCTGGTAAATTATTCTCCAATAATTCCAGATATGCTCCGCTGGTTAAAATATCCGGGAGGATAACAGGGCCCAGTATTTCTGTTCCCATAATTCCAGTCCAGACATTGAGCTTCCAACGAGTCTGAAAATTTCTGACTCGTGTAGCTCTGGGATTTTCTTCGCTCCACAAATGCATGTTATGTGGATTAAATATTCCTTCTCGTGTAAATAGCGATTCATCGCTAAATATTATACGAGAAGGGAATCTAGGATCTCTATCCACGCTCCTGAGAAAATTTTCGCAGAATGTTCTTCTCAGAGGATAATCTTCTGGTCTTAAATGTTGCACGCGGGTATAATGATAAGCGTGCAACTTTTCTTCTCGTAATATCCTCTGTACCGTTGAATATGAGAGATTGTGCTCTCGAGCAATAGTCCGAATACTTGTCTCAGGCTCTTGCTCGACAGCACGAATCACTTCTTCGGTATTCCGCAAATTTCTTGCGGTTCGGTTTCTTCCAACGTTGTGTTTATTCGGGAGAACATTGCCCGTTTCGAATAATCTTTGGGCTGCTCCGAGTATAACATCAGGCATTGGATGTCTCGCCCGATTTGGGTATAATTCGGCGTATCGTCTTGCAGCAACGTAATGCTGCCCGTCGGATGCACCGAGTGACATTATCATGTCGTAATATTCTTCAATCGTATAGCTTGCCATGTTCTCTTAACTCTTCTTCTAATAATCGAGCGATTATTGATTTCAATATCGATCGTCTCTCCGTATTTATACGATCCTCGCGGGGGTCCATGCCCCCTCCGCGCCTCCCGCGACGAATCCGCGACCCGCGTGTCGCGGGTCGCGTGTCGCGTGTCGCGGGTCGCGGATTCGTCGCGGGAGGCGCGGAGGGGGCATGGACCCCCGCGAGGATCGTATAAATACGGAGAGACGATCGATATTGAAATCAATAATCGCTCGATTATTAGAAGAAGAGTTAAGAGAACATGGCAAGCTATACGATTGAAGAATATTACGACATGATAATGTCACTCGGTGCATCCGACGGGCAGCATTACGTTGCTGCAAGACGATACGCCGAATTATACCCAAATCGGGCGAGACATCCAATGCCTGATGTTATACTCGGAGCAGCCCAAAGATTATTCGAAACGGGCAATGTTCTCCCGAATAAACACAACGTTGGAAGAAACCGAACCGCAAGAAATTTGCGGAATACCGAAGAAGTGATTCGTGCTGTCGAGCAAGAGCCTGAGACAAGTATTCGGACTATTGCTCGAGAGCACAATCTCTCATATTCAACGGTACAGAGGATATTACGAGAAGAAAAGTTGCACGCTTATCATTATACCCGCGTGCAACATTTAAGACCAGAAGATTATCCTCTGAGAAGAACATTCTGCGAAAATTTTCTCAGGAGCGTGGATAGAGATCCTAGATTCCCTTCTCGTATAATATTTAGCGATGAATCGCTATTTACACGAGAAGGAATATTTAATCCACATAACATGCATTTGTGGAGCGAAGAAAATCCCAGAGCTACACGAGTCAGAAATTTTCAGACTCGTTGGAAGCTCAATGTCTGGACTGGAATTATGGGAACAGAAATACTGGGCCCTGTTATCCTCCCGGATATTTTAACCAGCGGAGCATATCTGGAATTATTGGAGAATAATTTACCAGATTTCCTAGAAGAAGTGCCGCTATTGGAAAGAGAAGAAATTATATTTCAACAAGACGGTGCTGGTCCACACAATGCCAGGATTGTGACAAATTTTCTAAACAACAAGTTTCCTGGACGTTGGATGGGCCGATATGGTCCGATACGTTGGCCTGCAAGATCCCCGGATTTAAATCCATTGGATTTTTTTCTTTGGGGATACTGCAAAGAAACGATCTACAAAACGCTCCCTGAAGATGTAGAAGATTTAGAAACAAGATTGCGATATTCCATATGGTCCATAGAAGAAGACGTAATGGAAAATATTCAACAAAATTTATTGAAACGCATGAGAGCTTGCGTTAGAATGGATGGGGGCCACTTCGAACATTTATTATAAATGTTCAAAATTAATCCGCCCTTTTTAAGGCGATCAAAAACAATCCGCTCTTTTCAGAGCGACCAATTTTTTAACGTATGGAGTATCTTATTTTGCAATTAAAAACACAAGAAAAAGAGAGAGAGAATAAAACGCGATTAATTAATATGTTTTCATTTATCTATTTCATCTATTTATTTTTAACTATTTATTATCAATGACCGATTTTCGATCATTGATAATAAATAGTTAAAAATAAATAGGTGCAATAGATAAATAAATAGATAAAATAGTTAAATAAATATTTAATATTAATATTTTATATGATAATAGTAAAAGTAATAAATATTTTAAAAACACTTATTTAATCTAATTAATTTTTAAATAGATATCATACGATGTATGGATATCACACACATTCATGATAATAATAATATTAATATGTTAAATGTTTATTATGTTTACCGCATTCTTCAATCGAACACATGATCGCGTTCGATAGCGCCAGTAGTACCTTAACCTACCGCAACCTACCATGACAAAAAACTGCTTGCAGTCGCCGAGTCGTAATTATCGTCGCATTGTCGCGTAGTCGCGTCGTCGCGTCGTGTAATAACGTGTCCGCGCGTGTTTCTTTCATCGAATGATTTTTAATCGCCAACAATTATTATTCGACAGTGATTAATAGTGATTAGTGATAGAGTCATTAGTAAATTTCTCGTCTCATCGAGTGAGTAAATAAATGTGATTACGTTAAAGTTTAATAAAAGAATACAGTTCATGAAAGAAGAAAAACTTTCAGTTAATAATTTAGTGTGGATTTCTTGTCTTTTGCAACGTGATATCTACGTTAAATTTGAGAACGTACGATCTATCGGAAAATTCATTTCTCCTTCAAGCAATTACAGCAATACATCAAAAGTCATCGAACAAGGTAATAATAACTATTTTTTGACGTTATGTGAAAACAGATCTCGGGAAGTCAGAGGGACAGTGTGTTAAAGGAAATTCGTGAAAAGAGAGGGGTTTTTAGTGGGTAGGGAGTACCGAGTTGGTAATTCGACTTGGTACTCGAGTCCCACATAACTCACTGGATCGACCGGTGGGTATGCATAAAATGCATTTTCCCCTCTCTCGTAAAAAAAAAAAAAAAAAAAATTACAGGTGAGTGAGCGAATGAGAGAGAGAGAGAGAGAGAGAGAGAGAGAGAGAGAGAGAGAGAGAGAGAGAGAGAGACAGACAGACAGACAGACAGACAGACAGACAGACAGACAGAGAGAGAATGTATGTGTTCGCATGTGTGTCTGTGTATAGCGATCAGCTGATCGCAGCAGGCGCCCCGCGTAAGCTCCCGCGTCTGACGGTGAATCGCGCCACCCTTGCCTGCCTCTTGTATTCGACCCGTCATACGTTAACTACTTCCTTTAATAATTCAAAAACTAAGCTTCGGACGAAATTTTGCCGAAGGAAAAATCGTCTTAGAATTGATTCAAGAATATGTCATTTCAGGGACACAGGGGTTATTTTGAATCACCCTGTATATACACAATGTAAAGGAAATAAATGTCACAAAATGAAAATACTATAAAGTATAAAAGAAATATAGATAGAAATATAGAAAAGTATTACATGTAAATATCCGTTGCAAAGCAAGTTTTATGTTAGGAAGATACAATCCAGATTCCGAAGATCTCCTTTATTACTGAAGTAACCTGGCAACACACAAAATAAAAATTAAAAGACGCATGTGTATGGGGAAAAATATATAAATATTTTAACACTGAAACACTGAAAAGTGTTTATAAAAATAGAGGTATTATTGGCACTAAAAAGTGCTGATTAATATTATATAATGAGAATTATTGACACTGAAAAGTGCCGATTATTATAGTTGTTGCGAACAATAATTATTGGCACTGAAAAGTGCCGATTAATATGATTATTGCGAACAATAATTATTGGCACTGAAAAGTGCCGATTAATATAATTATCGCGAACAATATAATTATTGGCACTGAAAAGTGCCGATTTATATGTAAACGAGATATTTTCCAACATATTATACAATTAAAATGGCACTGAAAAGTGCCTTTCTTCGCAACCACAGCGAAGTCTGCTGAAAAAAAAGCTTAAACACATAAAATATATAAAAACAAATCAATACATATTATAAAAATGTATGAAAAATATGTAAAAGAAAATTTAAACCTATCTTTTTTATAAAGATTGTCCGCGCGTCTTATTTACTCATCTTTACTCGTCTATTCTTTCTTCCCGAACGTCATCGCTCCACAAATCACGTCTATGATTGCCTGTGCATCCTTTACGTTGTATGAGCATTTTACTCCTGCATCTCTCTTTAGCTGTTCGAAGAGCTTCTCGCATCTGGCGTTGGAATTCTGACCGAGTTGGTTTCTCGAAATAACGATTGCTGCTCACTGCCTCTGAAAAAAGAACATACTAATAGTAAGTAGCATTATTATAATTAGCATGCATAACATTAATGTATAGATTTTATAAATTCACATAACTTATTATCTTAATGTTTTAATTTATAAGATACATTAATGTTATACATAATACATATTAATGTTAAATATATCTTGAGAAATAGATTGTACCATAAATTGCAATAACAAAGCGAGTATTATAAAACGGTCGTTGATCTTTTTCGCGACCCCACCAAGTGAATGACGGTGTTATCGAGTCTTGTAGTCCATCCTTCAGGCACAGATTTATTGCTTCTTTCAGATTGAATCCGCCAATGTATTTGAAGTAATTTATCTATATAGAAAAAGTATTAAATAATATTAATAATATTAATACATATAATAATATTAATACATATTTTACGCAAATGATAAAAAATTTTTATATCTATTTACTTACTACTTCACGGTAATCGTCATCGTTTATAGCTTCAAAAGCATCCATCTCGTCCACGGATGAAATAGGTAAACAGGTTGGCTTACGCGGTATGCGGTCGCGGTCATTGTTACTTTGCACGCATCTTAAGACATTTTGCAGCAAATCATTCATTCTTCTAAATAAAAAGTATAATAAAAGTTATATATGCAGATCATGTGTTAATACGATACATTTTACATACTTGAGCTCAGCATCAATGCTACTAAATTTTTCTTGCGTTATCCTGCAAACATTGTAAGTAATGTTTATATTCTTGCAAATATAAAGAATCTCTCTTTGCTTAAAAAAATCATTATTTTTATAAATATGTATAAATTTACCGAATGTAGTCCATTTCTCTTGTAATCTGTGTTTCAGCGCGATCCATCCGATACTCGTTTATTTGATTTTGCTGTGTCGGCCACGTTTTTAAATTGTTCTGAAACTGATGTGTATTATTTGTATGATAATTGGTCATAGAAGATTGTGCGGGTAATATATTATGTATTGAGTGTGTATTGGCAGTATTAAATGTTTGTGCAGGTAATGTTAAATGTGTTACAGTAGAAGTATGAGATGGAATGTTTGTGAATGTGTGTGGATATGATGTTAAATGTGTTTCATTGGATGTATGAGATGGAATGTTTGTGAATGTGTGTGGATATGATGTTAAACGTGTTTCATTGGATGTATGAGATGGAATGTTTGTGAATGTGTGTGGATATGATGTTAAATGTGTTTCACTGGATGTATGAGATGGAATGTTTGTGAATGTGTGTGGATGTGATGTTAAATGTGTTACAGTGGATGTGTGAGATGGAATGTTTGTGGATGAGTGTGGATGTGATGTTAAATGTGTTTCATTGGATGTATGAGATGGAATGTTTGTGGATGTGTGTGGATGTGATGTTAAATGTGTTACAGTGGATGTGTGAGATGGAATGTTTGTGGATGAGTGTGGATGTGATGTTAAATGTGTTTCATTGGATGTATGAGATGAAATGTTTGTGGATGTGTGTGGATGTGATGTTAAATGTGTTACAGTGGATGTGTGAGATGGAATGTTTGTGGATGTGTGTGGATGTGATGTTAAATGTGTTATTGTAGACGTATAAGGTGGAATGTTTGTTTGTGATTGTGTGTGGGTAAGAATGTGTGATTGTGTGTCTGTGTATTCTTCTGTATAAATATTATTAGAATTATTTTCGTCCATATCGGCAGAATTATCTGAATCTGAAGTCTCAAAAACTTCTTTCAGATGCTCGATATCCTCATCGATGTCTCCAGCTGTAATCTTCTTTGGGACTTTTCTTGGGCGTTTTGATGATTCATCAGAGGAAGTGGTTAAAAAGCGGGCAGGTCTTCCAACGGTGCGCTTTGGTCGTTTTTCCATTAGCTTGTAAGTAAAAATATATACATATGATTATAGTACAATATACATAATATTTAATCTATTTAATATTATTAAATCTATTTAAAAATTATTGCAAATATGTATACTATGTATGTATAATTATAATGGAAATATATAGTATACATTATGAATTGAAAGCATGCAGCGAAAGAAAAAAAATGACCAAAGGCAAAATTAATGCGATAATGATTATAATAATATACTACTTTTCAAACTAGGAAACATTTTGAAAAAAGAGACAGACTAATAAAGCAAACAAAAGAATAAAATATTTTAAACCACAAAATGTTAATGCAGAAAATAAAATAATTATCATTTAATTTTTTACAAAGAATTGCCAAGATTTTTACAAGAATATATCTTACATCTTCTCGCTATGTATAATAGTTACGACAATATATTGAAGCGAATGATCTTCTTCGTTATTGTCACTTTCATCCAACGATGTAGAATTCGAGAAAGGCATTCTATAACATTTAGCATGGACTTCATCTAGATTAATATAAAAGATTTCACTCAACGTGGAACACTTATATATCTGAAGAGCCGAAGATAATACACCAATGTCATAAAAATCTTCAATCTGCAAAAATTTTTTGACTGCCAAACGATACAAATTATTATCTAAAACAATATTGCAGACAATGCAAATAGATCCATTATATAAGATACAGCAATTATCACGTACGTCTATACTCAACAATATTCCGTTAAATTTAATTTTACGAAACTGTTGATAGTTACTATCATTATTATACAATGCGGATACACGAATGGGTAAATCAATGAGAGGAGCATCGACTGTTCCATGAATTTCAATCTCTTTCATTCTTTTGAAAAATTGTTGAAGAGGTAACCCTGGTTTTCTACAATATTTTCTAAAAATAGACATGTTATTTTCATAAGGAAATGCAGAAAACGAATCCAAACCGCCAAACTGTCTTACATCATCCGTAAGATGAAGAAGACCATGGATATTATAAGTATTGAAAGTTGGACCATAAAGAGAATCACTTCGAAGAACAAATTTTTGTAGTGCAAGTTCTGCAAAATTCAGAAATCGTTTTGATGATGAATTAGAAACTAAGATTCTTATTGCCACATGTAAAAATAAAAAATGCTTGTATAATCTCTCATCCAATAGACCATATGTTACAACTGGTCCTGTATAAAGCAGAAATTGACGAAATTCTGTCGCTTTATATTTGGAACACATATCGAGAGATCTAGGACGTTTTGCAAAATCTGACGGACAATATTTTTTAAGATTATTCAATCTCGCACACATGATAGATATAGATCTTCCTGATAATTTAGACAGACGTGAGTATTTTCCATGTACCCATGCAGATAACAATTTTTTCATGACACCCAAACACACCAGATGCATATACTCAAAAGGTGTTTGCGAAATTATTCCTATAGGAAGCATTGATAATGGGCTCTTACCCTCTTTATGATGATCTTCATCTACACATTTCACATATTCCTCATCAGTTCGAAGAGAATGATTTATACCATTGAAGACATAGCGACCTTCACAGCGTATACCAGACACTTTACACTTGGAACAAGGATGTAAAGAGACATGACTACGATGATTAAGAATGAAAGCTCGAGCTGGTGCATCAGCTATAAAACATCTCAGTCGTATTGGAATTTTATTGCCATGAAAATTAATTCCTCCGTTAGACATGACCCTTGAAATATCTGCAATAAATTGTTTCAAGTAAGTATTAGGATCGCATGGTTTATGTGCACCTTTATAAATTCCTACTATTGGCCTTGCCTGTTGTATGTTTACAATTCTGCACTGAATGGGCCAAATTTGATTACTACCTGATTTATCTAAGCTACATCCATCTACGTTGAAATCAAGTTCTAAATAATTAATAATAGATGGTATTGAAATATTTGAAAGATGTCGAACAATTCCTGCTTCAAGATCAAAATGGACATATTCTCCCGCTTCTACATCAGAAACGACAACACGTGTATTTGGTGTATCAAGAAATGTTCTTATATCTTTAGGCAAAGTAGAAAAGCACGGATGTGTTCGAAGAAGAGATAATATGCTATTACCTTGAATATGCGTTAAATTATTATCCACGAAACAAGACGCTAAACGTTCGCGAAAAGATAACTCAATCGAAGTATCGTTAACTTTTACTGAATGCCGAGGAAACAAAGAAGAAGTAGTATCGTTAAAGGATGATATAATTACATCATTTTTCAAAGTTGCATCGTTATTATAATTATCATTATTATTACAATTATCATTATTTGTAAAAGAGCGATATTTATTAACTAATGAAATAGAAATATTTTGAACATCACGATTATTTTCATCGGTAATATTGTTTTTTGAATAATGTCGTAAACGGTTCTTTATTTCGTACATAACCCTGCTTCGTTGTCTCACAGATAAATTGTGCAACGATTTTCGCGAGATAGATGATTTTATTTCTATTCTTTCCATATTTATAAGTAGATATGGGCCACTATGGTGCGTCAAAACAAACCCCCACCACTCGGCCCCTGGCGCCGTGGGCGTGGCCAGGTGAAGTGGAGGGAGGCGTTCTGATTGGTGGAAACAATGCCCCACCTCCCGAAGTCTCGATTTTGATTGGCTTGCACCATAGTGGCCCAGAGTTTGATTGGCTTGCACCATAGTGGTCCAGAGTTTGATTGGCTCGCACCATAGTGGCCCAGAGCTGCGATTGGTCGACGCCGGCTGTGTCGCCGATTTATCAAATTTTTATTTCCCTACCTCCGCGGTACTAGACTCGAAGAAGCAATCCTCCTCCCACTCCAGCCCTGGCCCACCTGTATAGGGTTCCGAGTCAAATTCCCGTTACCTAGCCCTTAGTCGCTCTCGCTACGTCTTGGCAGAACGAACCCCCCCCCCACCTACCGACTTTCGGAGGGTAGCCGGCGGTATACCATATGTCTCGAGGAAACAATCCTTACCTCCCCACTCCGTCTCGGGGCCCGCTATGGAATATCGAAACAAGCCCCTTCGCTCGAACGGTTCATGACGCACTTTATCGGAAAAAGAGACAAAGCATCTCAGTAGGAGACAATAATTATTATAATTATTATAATTATTATAATTAGACTACATTGCACTACAGAGGTAAAAAGATGAACATGCGGATGATTGAACGCAAGGCGGGGGTGTTATAAAGGAAGAAGGGAAAAGTTAAAAGTATTAAACACGAATTAAGATAAAAAATTTTCACATTTATTAATATACCCGCATACAATTCGTAGTACTTCGCAAAAATTTTTTTTATATCTTCTTACAATTAAACACGCTATTAATTAACATTATATTTTTCATGTTTTTTTTCGCGAAGAAAAATTTTATGAAATAATTCTACGATTAAATGATCGTTATATTTGCAATTTTCGGAAAAAAGACTAAGAAATCCATCGAGATCGTAACCGCTGCACATATAATATAAAAATACACAACTGTAGAGTCCGCAGGTTTGAGAGAAAAGCCCTTGTAGTTGTTCGGTATTCCATCGATAAATGTTGGAATTTCGCCGGAGACGTAGGAAAAAACCCGGATACAAGGGCGGTATTCCGTAGCTATCGAAGTATGTCCCTGTACCGTCTTCGTCGAGGAAGAAAGCGATCCAGTGTTCTCCAGGGCGATTATGATTGTCCGTATTAGCGACGATGGCCGTCGACCTCGTCCACGCCATCGGCAATCTGTCGGCAGGATAGACTCCCACATGTTTGACATCTAGCTGGCGCAATGCTTGCAGAATTTCGCGAGAGTCCATTTGTTTGCAGCGAAGACGAGCGAACAAGCGGTATTATTTGAATAATTTCTTTTGGTGGCTTGTTTTCGGGTTGTACAGCTAACGGATTTTCTGTTTGCGCGGGGCGGTTAATAGCCGCACGTTCGATTTTTTGCAGATTTTTCTTCTCTATTTTATTATTTGATTGTGCTTTAATATTTTCATTTTCATCGTCGTCGTCGTCGTCGCTTACTATCAAAATTTCGGGAGAACTGCAAGTCGTTTGAGTAATGCTGTCTCCGTCGCTGCTGAAATTATTTTGCGCAACAATCCAGCTTTTTAATTTGTAAGCGTTGCGTAATGCACAATGAAAGATTCCGAATTTTCGAAATCCGTGATGTCCGCACTCTTCTTCTACCGTCAGATTTTTGAATGCCGGTGAGATGCCTTCCAAATTATATATATTTCTAGAAAGTAGATTCCTCAAATAACTCGCTTTCTCGTTTCCTCTAACATAAATGTGACGCACGCATCTTGTAATTTGCCGCAGTTGCGATGTAAAATATTTCGGATTAGTTTCGCCATCGAACCATTCAATGCCGTGATGATTTCTCGTGAGCCAGTTGTTTTCTTGTCTTATTTTTTCAGGTAATTCGGCAAACGAATGCGTCGGTATCATAATCCAATGATCGACGATTGGAGCGTCAATCGCTACAACAGCAACCTCCTTAGGGATAAACTTTTTCTTCGCATCGCGGAAACCCTGAATATCGACGACTATATCCATCTTACGAAAAAACTTATGTGATTCGACGCGAGGCTCTATGTAAAACAACGACGCCGAGCGTGTCTCCAACGAAACTGAATATTTTTCGAAACGTTGCGCACTGATGTCGGAGTTTTGAGCGAAGTAGAGGGGGAACAATTTTAAGCGTCTATAAAAAATTTACCCCGAAAAATCGACGATGACCTGACGAGACGAGTCGATTTCTATGACATTATCGAATTCGGCATAGATAATACAATTAATCGTCTCGGAAAGTGCTCTTACGAATCGCACTTCTAATCGTAAACTACCATGTTTGACGAGATTCCAATGTCCAGCGCAATTAGCGGATAGATCGGGAGTAAGATCAAAAGCGAATAAAGTATATCCTTTGAAATAGTCGTCTCTGCTTATAGAATTTCCCTCGTTCAAAAAATGAATACCTGTTCCCGAGAAAAGCGTTTGATAAGCTTCGATGTAAAGCGGTTCCTCCTCGGAGAAAGCTGGTTGCAAAGGCCTACTGGGGATTTGCGTGCCATCGACGTACAGCGAGAAGAAATTTATTCCGTAGTTCTTGAAATTAAACGGATTTAATTTTCTGTCACCGTTAAACGCTTTATTACTAACGAAACCGACTATTACTCGCTTCGGTAATTGACCGAGTATTACATTATCTAACGATTCACCCATAACGCCGCTATGAATCGTGAATGTTTTAACCTCGACTCTCGTGAGCGGATACTTGGCTGTAACTTTACTCATCATTCTAGCATGCGCGAGTAACAAACCCGAGCTTATTTTCGCCCTTCTAACGAGCAAGGTAGCGTCGAGAATGTGAATTTTCGGTGTTCCGTTACTTTCCATGAGACAGAACGAATCTTTCGAACGAACGAATCTCAACCGTACTTCTACACCGTTAATTAAAAATTTGTCTTGATTGAAAACGTCGCAATGGAGATGTCCTACGAGATCTAACGCCTTTCTTCCGGAAATGTAACGAGCGCGTCTCGCGAGAGCGGGATTGCCGGGATTTGTTTCCAACAGATCGTCCATGTGTCCGGGTGCATCTATGTCCCATAGACAGGAAGTTAGATGGGAAGTTTTTGCGGGTGAAGAATAATTTAACAACGCCTCTATGTACGCTCGGTACGCGTAAGCGTTGTTTGGAGGCGACACGAGCTTTTGATTGAAATACACGTCGATTTGATTGAAGATAGAATGAAGCAAATGATTTACAGGGCCTACGGCTATTCTTTCGGCGCTTGTTCCTGAAGCCTGTCTCGCGGAATCGGCGTTTGTTTCTACACGTAGACGAAGACTCAGCATGGTGTGCGTGAGATCTAAATATTCTTCTCCGTGTCCGGGGATGACGAATTCTATTGGCGAGTCGTCCGAGAGAGAGGTCACGGGTTTGTAATGAATCCATTGCGAATTTTCGATGCTAGTTTGCGTAGGTGGTAGAGAGAAGAGATCTAGTTCGCTCTTTAAACACTCGCTCGAATGCGTGTGAAGAAAAGACATATTTCTTTATCGCAAATTGCTCGCTGTCGTCCGTCGCTCGCCACCGTCGTTAAATTAGAATGCTCCGAATATAACCGCTTAAGAAAATATATCGGATACGGTACGTTTTTTACCGATTTTACGTCGTTTCGCAGACGTCTTAAGTCTTTTTTTCACAACCGTACGACTTTTCTTCTTCTTTTTATTTCTCTGCGCTTTTGTACTCGTTCTTTTTTTCCCAACCGCTTTGATTTTCTTACTCGTCCGTCGTCGCTTGCGAGCCGATGTTATTGCGGATCGTGCGATGTGATTATCAAGCCCGACAAAAGGGAACTGAGCTACATGCATTTTCGCATCAGACTTATATCCCGAACCCTTCATTAGACTACTTATTTTTTCTTTGGCTTTTCTCTTGAGTTTGTCTCGCGATTCTTCAAAACGGTGTTTGGCCGCTACCTTAAATGGCGTATTGTTTTCGACGTCTTCGATTACATTAACGCCAGCCCGTAAAGCTTCTTTTCCCACAGCTCGCGCGGCTTTACCTAAATATGGTAGTACGCGTCTGAATAATCCCCCGAGAAAACTGCCGATTCCGTGACCGCGCTGATAGGGCGATCCGACGAAAACTCGCGGGATTCCGCCGCCGCGTCCGCCTCCGTTCTGTAATTCGTCGCGATATACCGAGTAATAGTCCATTAATAATAATAATAATAATGAACGGTCAAATGCGTTTTTCTCTTTCGCGGATTCCGTGTATTTTATAATATCTAATCGATACACCTAAAATGCAAAGTTACCGTCAGCGTTCCGAATTCGAATAGTATGCTCTTCCCCAGCTGATCTCTTATATCTATTTCGATCGTACGGAAACTCGTTCGCCGCAGCGCGATGTATTGCGCGGGCGAAAAATGCTTTATCTGAGTGGATGCAAACGGATAATCATTTCGTGCATCGTGCGCGACTATTCGAAGAAGAGGCGATTGTACATCGCCCGTAATATAAGGTTCGCAAATGTCGCAGTAGACGAAAAGTTTGTCTGGAATACCTCGCAACAAACTAGCTGGTATGTCGGCTATTATATAGTCGTCACCCGTGAGTACAAAAGGAAATTTTGGAAAAGCAATGCTCGAAGAAGGAGGAATGTCAGGATTGTAATAGATCGGTAGTAGATCGTTCGAACTTCCACAGCGTGAATCAAAACCGAGCATACGACAAAGCTTGTCGGAAAAATGCACATGATGTTCCATATCGCATTTCCTCTCTTTGCAGGAAAGTCTCATAACAACTTTACCACCAGCTTTTAATTCCCAAACGACATGGGCTTTTACGGGTTTGCACGCGTCATTCATTGTCTCTATAATATCGCGTACGCTCGAATAAACGCCTGGTGATACTTCGACATCCGCATGAGAAAACGCATCGATGCTCTTATTAATATCGATAAATTTTATTGTTCCTTCTCCAGGGCGTATATGTAAAAAGCTACACGGAAACTGGATCTCCGTGAGCGCTACTTCCCAACGACCGCTTAAGTCTATACGCTGAGGTAATTCGGTGGTGAAACACGTTGTTTTATTTTCCGGAAAGTAGCGCATGCTACTATTACTCGGGAGGATTATGTGAAATTCTTCCCCTCTCATTTTGATATTAAACTCGAGGCTGATATCCAAGAATCGAATTTAGAAGGATATCCCCGCCAACTAACTAGTAATTGTTTATTGTCGCCCCGTCCCTTGGTTTTTATCACGTGGTCTACGATAAATTCTCCCTCTCGTAAGTCTTTAATAACTTGCGTTAATTCCTGCTCGTAAAAAATCCCGTCTATAACCTCGCCCTGTAAATCGCTTAGTTCGTATACAGGAGGTCTTCTCCATTCGAGAACGCGATGAATTCGAAATATTTCTTCACTCCATCCCGCCTCGTATCCTTTCTCAAACGCTGCTTTTGCTCTACTAATGCGTACGAGCTCGCCCGCTCTGTATTTACACTTTTGTTTGCGCCCGCGATTTTTTCTTCCTTCAGCATCTTCGGCATTGATATTCCAACGTCGATTCATATTTTCTCGCGCGATACGCGCATTTTCCAACGTAACGATCGCTGGTTGCATTTTAATGCTAGAATGACGAGTATGATTGTAAGCGTGAACAATATCCTGCAAAATATCGATATAACGGCGAGTATTTTTATGTGTAAAATAGCGCCACATCCTCTCCTTAAGTGTTCTATTGAAACGTTCGACTATAGCTGCTTTGATATCGGGATTTCGCGCTACACGAAATCGGATGTTTTTTTCTTTTAAGAATTTTTGTACAGCGCTCGCGATAAATTCTTTACCTTTGTCGGTTTGTAGGTAAACGGGTAAACGTTTTTTGTTTCTCGAGAATATGTTTTGAAAGGCCTTTATCACGCACGCCGAAGTTTTATCGCGCAAAGGTTCTACCCAAGCAAATTTGCTAAGTACATCGATAACCACCAGTAGATAGGAATATCCGTCGTTATAACTCTTAAGATTACGAAGATCGATTAAATCAGCCTCCCATAAATCATCGATATTTGTCACGTTATAATGTAAACGCGGAAATTTTCGTCGTACTGGACGATGCAGCGTGTACGCGTCTTGCGATTTAAGCCAGTCGACAACCTCCTTACGCGAGAAATTCGGCTTAGCCGCTCGTGATAAATTGACCGTCGCTGAATAACCCGCGTAGTGCGAAGGATCGTAATATAATTTTTCGAGTTCCATCTTATTAGAATTTGCTCCAACCGAATAAACCTCTTGCTTTCTTCGTCGGGGAATTCTCGTCCTTACTTGCTAATGTTTTATCGGCCTCATCCTCATCCTCATCGGCAGATATAAATACCGTATCTCCTTCGGATACAACTGTCTCGTTTAACCTGCTGCGTGAACGACGAGTTTTCGGAGTGGAAGTAACAGCTGCTAATTCGCTGCTTTTAATACGACGAGCTATTTTGCCTACGTGTAAAAAACTACGATTTCCTATGAGACTGGAAGGTGTGTTTATGTCCTGCAGTAATCGCGCAAACTGAACTCTTCCGATTGCTTTTACTGTTTTTCTCTCGCGTATCGCGTCATTTATGAGATCGCTAATATTCGAACCCGTTACAACCGCACCGTTTATAGTCACGAGTCCTTGTCTATCCCAACCGATCTTTGACGACGGAGCATCGAGTAAATATTTCAATAGCGTGTGAGCTTTGTAGCGATAAGTTTTCGGCACACTTTCGATTATATTTTTAATCATTTCCGCCGATTGATCGCGTTTTTTTCCGAAACTATTAGCGTCACCTCCTCCTCCATCTTCAACGCTACTAATTAAAGTACGCGTAAATTCTTCGGTATCGTCATCTTCCAAGTACATGTCCTCGTCTTGCTCAGTTTTATCATCGGCGTCGCCGTTTAAAGCCCCACGCGAATCTTTGCGAAAACACTTTTTTGCATCCCGAACAAAGTAAAGATAACGTTGAAGTACTTCTTTATACATTTTCCATCTTTCACCCTCGTCGGCGGGAGTCGAGAGATTGAGAATACGACACATCTCCGCATCGAGTCGCGATAAAGGGGTTCCCGGTGTCCGTACAGATTTATTATTATCATTTTCCGTATTATTAACATTTTCCGACTGTTGATTTTGCTGCTGCTGCTGCTGCATTCGTTGCATTTTTTCGAGATTTTCCGTAGAAATTAAAACCATTTTTTTAGCCTTTTCCATTTTTAATACTTTTCCAAATATTATTATTTTTCCTCACAAAGAATATAAAGAATTGTATTTCTTTTCACTCGCCGATAATCCGTGATAATAAAGCTCCGAGTATAGGACCGATAATATAGGGTAAAAATCCTCCGCGTTGTACCAATAGTTTTCTTTTAGTCTTCAAATTATCCCGCTTTGCCGCGATGCGCCGTAAAGTCGTTTTATGCTTGGACAAGCGCTTTTTTTCGCTAGATTCGAGCGGTACGTTACCTTCGAGCGTATTGAAAATACACTCCTGAATACACTTTACAAATTTATTGTCGGCATCGCGTAAGAACGCCGCTCTTTGATTTTTTTTCAAATAGCATAGAGTTTTTAAGAGACACAGGTTCCTCTCTCCGATGCAACGTTTTGCAGTCTTTATTGCGCTATTCGATAAATTTATCCTCGATGTCGCTGTCGATGATGTTTTGTTAGAGTCTGCTTTTTTCACCATTGCGTCGTAATCGCACAACTACAACTCGCGGCTGCGAATACCTTTCTTTTATACGCTTCCGGCTCTAATGACAGATTTACGTGGTATGTAGACGTAATGTAGAGTATCCTCCGGAAAGATACACGTGCGAAATCGGTATTCGTCTGGAGTCGATTGTTTCAAATCGAGCAATAAATATCCATGCGGCTTCGAGGTAGCGTCATAGTACGCTTCTTCCATAAATTTTGGATCGTCGGGATATACCTGACGCGCTAAATGACGAATTTGCGCACGATCGCGCGGATTTTTGAAAACTACTATATAATTCGCGTTGAGAGATATGTCGCGCTGTCCACGTCCCTGATGGAAAAGATTTTGCGAAATGAGTATAACGCTGAGATTCTTATGATGACTTCCTTTCGTAAATAGATCCACGATAGCGTCGCACGAAGACGATTCCCTCATAAGATCGTCGATTATCACCAATTTCGGAGAAAGCGCATCGTTAGAATAATCCTCCGGACGCGGTAACCCTTCGCGAAATTCGATTATATTTTTCCTCGATTTTATTAAAGCATTATCGCTATATTTGCTCTCGCTTTTCTCTTCTTCTCTCTCTCCCGTGTCGCAATGTAAGCACTGATACGCATCTTGCCACTCGGCGTAATAAAATAAAATTCTCTCGAATCGGACATCGGACATGCGGGATAAATGTCGAAGAAATGTTTTCACGAAAATTGTTTTCCCGCATCCCGTAGGGCCGCAGACGATCGACGTCCAAGGATGTTTCCAGCGCACGTCCATTACACAAAATAATCGATTTCGCGTTTAGGAACAATCTCATAAATAAAAAAGTAAACGACGATATTTAACAACAATAATCTAAGAAAGAAAAAAATGCGCATGCTCCTCGAATATTATTTGCAGGAATGTAAGAAGAAAATAAGCTTATTCGCGTGGGGCCCCATCCGCGCCGGCCACGTGCTCGCGCTAGCGTTCTCTGTTACGCGTGCGAGCGGAAAGCACCGCTGATTAGATGATACACGACGCGCGACCGCGAGTAAGCGTATTCGCGCGAGGGTAGGCTCGCATCGGCGACTTTCGCGAGCACCAACGCTAATGAGCTTATAATTGATTCTCCATATACGCTTATAGTAAAAATAAAATGCTTAAATTCTGGAAAATATATTTTAAATCGATGTATCGCCTAAATTACAAAATACCTGTACATACTCGTATTTTATGAATCACCCGATAGCTGACTCAGACAAACACTATCCCCCCGTGATATAATAATAATATCTAGAGATTCTTAAAACCCTAAACACACGTTAAAAAACTAGAGACATTCAATAAAATAATCTCATCTTAAGATAACCGTCAATGGTTTTCATTTTAAAATAACCCCGCTATATTTGCAATAGTGATTAAGAAAACAATTCTGTTTCCAAATAATTTAGGAAGATATGGAAAATCTTTCTCACCTTGAATCTACCCTAGCGAAACCCTCATCCTAAATCCTCAACCTATTTTTTTCTCATGCTGAAACAGCATATATACCGTATCGATTAAGAAATCTGATAAGATTTCACATTTTTTTTTAAATTAAACATTCAGATATACCCCCGCCCGTAATATCTATAAATTTATCATTCGAATCTTCCTTAATAAAACATCCCCTAAATATTTTTCCCGTGGTGAATCACTCGAGATATAGCTTAGAGAAAATTTTTAGAAGTTTCTAGAAACGTTTATAGAAGTTTCTCGGTATTTTTCTTTGATTATTGTAAAATATTTTGTTTGAATACGCATTTATGCTCACTTCTGCCCATATTATTTCCCCCCACTCTTTTTGCTTAGATTTTTTTTTTAGGTGGGAGAAGCAGTAATATAAGCGCGAGGACAAACCGTGTATTCATTCGAATTTCGTCGTTAACAGAAGTTAAGTCTCGAGCGAAGAAGAAAAATTCTACGCAAATACGCTAACGTTGTTGTGATTATTTTTTGCACAGTACATTTTTCGAGTTTGTTTCGAGTGGTTAATAGTAATGGCTGGAACGACCGAAATAGCCAGTTTTGTGAAATCCTCGCATGTTTGCGATATTAAGGAACCGGGAAATGGAGACAATAAAATCGGCAACGGTGGAAGAAACCGACATTTGTTGCTATCAACAACATACGGACTTAATTTATCCTTCACTAAGAAGATACAAGTGGGATTGCAATCGACGAAGGAAGACTGTTTTGTTCCAATTGTTAAATTAACGAGCAATAATGCCGATGGGATTTGTCTCGACTCCGACACGTGGCAGCAATTTCAATCCTGCATGGAACATATGAGACAGTATTTGAACGACGATCAAAAAAGAACGGGAGGAATAAATCCGATTATCATTAACAATATCACCATCAACTTTACCAGCGCTTATGGCTCGAGGGCTATTCTAGTGGTATACAAGGAAACCAACGAATATTCCGCGAGTAATGTCGAGAAGGAAGAACAACCTCCGTCGAAGAAACGAAAAACTTATAACACCGCTATCGTGATGCAGAAAGTTACTTTCCTCGGCTTGGAAAATATTATAAAATGCATAGATACGCATTTGTCGCAATTAATTAATATCGTTGATACTGTCAATACATGTGCTAACTATATAATAAACGAAATAGAATTAAAACTTCCCTCATCGTACATAGATTGCGAAATTATAAAACTCACAATTAAAGGAAATTATGAACAAATCGAACAAAGTGTTCGAACTCAAATTAATAATTTAACATTTTTAGATGTATATTTCAGCATTATATTTGTAGAGATACTTTCGCTTAAATTTAATGAAATTTCTCGTGCGATTTTACAAAAACGAAAATTTTATGAAAACCAATAAATAAATGTACATCGATAAAATATAATAAATAACATAACAAGTTTTTCTTAAAAAAAAAATTCACAGAGTACTTTTTACTACGTTTTCAACATATTTCCCGATATCTCCTTCTGTCCTTTACTGCGAACACGCAGCAACACGTCGTGTATTATTATTATTATTAGCATTAAACGTGTATTTTTTCTTATAAAGAAACAAATCATTTTAAAAATTTATTATATTCGAGCAATAGCTATGGTCGACGCAAAATAAAAATCTTTGACAAATAAAATAATTACAAATTTTTTTTATTACGCCTAGTTTTTAAGAAATCATATGCGTAAACCATTACTTAATTAAGGTAATTAGCAAAATGTTTAGCGTCAGTTGCTTTCTCGAAAAACAAAATAAGAAATGAAATAGATTATTCGCGCTACGGTAAAAAATATAATTACAATACGGTATATACGACTACAAGAAATTTCAAACTTCTACATTTTTTATGGACTTCTCCGTGCGCTGATAAAGGTTTGTTTGATTTTCCTTTTTGAGTGGGGAGGAAAATATATAAAATGGACAACGCTTAACCGAATATAAGCATTTTCGAGATTTTCTTTGCCCGAGGAAACTTGTACGATTTTCACTCGCGTGTTATTCCTTTAAGAAAAAAAATGGCGTGTAATAAAAATTTGATATCGAGTTGTGCAAAGTTGGCTGCGAGTTTATCTCCAAAGATAAATTCCGCGAGCTACATTTCCAAATTAACGGAAACAAGTGAACATAATTACAGCGTATTTTCGAATTTCGCGTGTGCCTGCTCCGATACATTGCTTGCAATTTTATATAAATTGGGGCATTTCGGCGGCGACGCGAAATTACTAAATATTGCCGGCGAAATAATTAGTGCACGAAGAGCCTTGAGCGAAGATGAAAAATATGAAGAAGAGGAAGATGTAGGTGGACATATAACCTACCTACTTCAAAACTACAGTAGGATCCAGTCGACGGGTAATTATTTTACTTATTTTATTTATTTTTGCTTTCAAAGAAAAAATACGAAAAATCGCGATTATAAAGTTAAATATTTAATTACTAATTAATCACAGGAAACAATAATCTCGCGAGAACAGCGATAGTGCGACCTTCACGTAGACGCCGCGCAGAGGAAGAACCCGAGGCAGGTCCTTCGCGTAAGTTTTGCACGTAATGAAAACGAGTGCTAATTTTTCTCGGATAGAATGTTCGGTAGTAATAAAAATAATCAATACTAATAAAAAATATTCTACATTTCAGGAAGACCGCGATTACTCGAGGAAAATCCGGCGATTCCCGTTGTCGTTCTTGACGACGACGACGACGACGAGGAAAACATGAACGCTGACGACATCACATATGCAATCAGTAGCCCTGATAGCGAAGTGTTCTCGCCGGGTAAAGATGATGATTATGTAAAAAATAGGCTAAAACGAAAATTCAAATATAAAAATAATTTTAGAACTGTTTTAAATTTTGTTTCTATAATATTAAATATTCGAATCTTGAAATATTATTAGAATTTCCGCGAGAGATGGAGGAGCGCGGGAGAGTGGAGATTAACGAAGAAGAGCCAGAAGAGAGTGGGGAAGAAGAAGAAGAAGTGCAGGAAGAGGAAGAAGTGATAGTGCTGGAAGAAGAAGAAGAAGAAGAAGAAGAGACTGTGAGAGAGGAAGAAGAGGAAAATATATACGCTCCCTCCAGAGAAGGTAACTTTAATAATTTATTTCTCGATATATTTTTATGCTCGAATTTAATCCAAATTCTTAATTTTTCTTTAGAAACTCGTCGCTGGGGGATTAGCTATTCCCCAGAATATTAGTAGCGGAATAAAAAACAACAAATATTGCTAAAAAGGTGAGATTATTTCGTTGTATTATAATATTTATAGTACGGATTACATTCGAGTATAAAAATATTAAAATAATAAAAATAACAAAAATAGTATTTATAATTTATACGGTTTTTTAACAGTACAATACGGAGGTGGTGTTGACGGCCAACAAAATTCTGCGCTCTCCCACACCAATGAGGAAGAAGAAGCGGAAGAGGATGAGACTGAGGGGGAGGTAGCCGAGTTACCCCGCTCGGAAAATATTTCATCCGAGACCGAGGAGGGTGAAGAGGACGAGGAGGAGGAGCATGAGTACCAGCAGCAACAGCAACAATAACAACAGCAACAACAACAACAGCAACATCAGCAGCAGCAGCAACAACTTCACCAACAGGTCGGAAATAATAATTTTAATTTTGTAAATTTAATATCGGAAAATGCGCGACAATTTAGAAGATTCCGGGTAATCGGTAGAGAAGCGAGTTTCGCGATACGTCCGTTGACTGAAGGCAACGATATATATCACTCGTTAGAAAACGCGTTTCGCGAAATTCACGCGTATGCGTTAAATTCATGTGAACCGGGCGATTACGTAGGATTATCGTTTGATTCGCCGAATTTATCGCATGGTCCTGCGGGTATATCTTTTCGTCCGGCGCGTGATTTGAGTTACGAGGACATTTGGAGACTTGTGAGTTCGTTAGCACAGAGCGCCGGCGGTCTCGATATCGCCGACCAATTTAACATACGGGTTTATAATGTCTCGATGCCTTCGGGTCGCGGTCGCGTCACGTTAACACGGGAGGATGTCGCGAAACGTTCGATAGTCGAAATTAATAATTCCGATAACCTGTGCTTCCCTCGAGCTCTCGTAGTAGCTCAAACTTATAGCGAGCGCGGTAATATCCGTACGGGTGAGCTGCATGAGAAATGGAACGCAATAAGATATCAGCATTCTTCGTTACAACGCGAATGTGCATTGCAATTAACGAGAAATGCCGGTGTCGCAATACCGGAAGAGGGTTGTGGAATTCGTGAAATCGAACGTTTCCAGCGTTATTTCGCCGCCGACAATATCGCGATTATTGTGTATAATTTTAATACTTTCGGTCGCGGCGAAAAACCGATGTATGACGGTGCCGAAATACTCGCTTCTCTCGGACGCGAGTCCTCGCGGCGATTAAATATCATGTATTACGAGGATTCGCGACATTATAATCCTATTTTAAATTTAAAAGCCGCCGCTGGTACTCGCGATTATTGCGTAGCGTGTAATGTAGGCTTCCGAAACGATAGACCCAATAGTCACCGGTGCTTAAATAAATGCCCGCGATGCTTATCCGCACCACCGTGCGATTCCACTTACGCCGAAATAAAATGCGACGCGTGCAATCGGCTATTTTACGGTGCAAGGTGTTTCGAGCGTCATCGTAGCGAGAAATCGTACGACGGTAGAACACGCGCTAATGTTTGTAGCATCGTGCGATTTTGCGATAGTTGCGGGCGTATCGTTAAATCGAATTTAAAACATGAATGCGGCGTTTCTTATTGCAAATTATGCCGTTCACAACAACCGCGCAATCATATGTGTTATATGCAACCTCTTCGACAACGTGTCGATATTTCCTCTGCCGGGCCATCTTCATCAGCGATGGTACCGGATGAGGTAGATATATCTAGCACGAGAGAAGAAGAAGCACGGAACATATGTGATAACGCGGAAAAGAACGAACGTGCATATGAACGCGGAAAGGGACGTGTGGCTTTCGTATTTTACGATTTCGAAACGCGGCAGGACGAGACGGTCGAAGGAACGGGAAATATAAAAAAACATATTCCGACGCTATGCATCGCGCAACAGATTTGTGAAGCATGCGTGGGGGAAAATAACATGCCCGTGTGGTGCCGTTGGTGCGGAGTGCGAGAGTTCGTATTTCAACGCGATCCGGTTAAACAGTTTGTAGATTTCGTTACGCGTCCGGTAAAATATTTTAAACACATAATTTGTATAGCGCATAATGCGAAAGCGTTCGACGCGCAATTTATTTTGAAATATATCGTGGAAAATTGTAGGGATATTGAACTGAAAGTAATTTTAAACGGCACAAAAATTATTCTTTTAACCGCGGGACATACAAAATTCATCGATAGCGTTAATTATATGCCGATGCGCTTATCCGAATTACCTAAGGCTTTCGGGCTAAAGGATACTGAGGATAAGGGCATTTTTCCGCATTTATTTAATACTATCGAAAATCAAACGTACGTCGGACCGTTACCCGATGTACAATATTATTCTCCGGATAACATGAAATCGCAAGAGCGCGAACGCTTTCTCACATGGCATACCGAAATGAGGGAAAAAAATACCGTGTTCGACTTCCAACGCGAGATAGTGCGCTATTGTCGTAACGATGTTGATATTCTTCGACGAGCGTGCGTAGCGTTTAGAAAAATTTAGCGGAAATGTATGCCCGTTCGAGGAATGTACAACTATTGCTTCGACCTGCATGACGGTTTTCCGGAAAAACTTTTTGCAAGCCGATACGATAGGCATTATTCCTACGGGGGGATACAGATGCGCGAGCAATCATTCGCGTAAAGCCTTACAATGGCTGATATGGATGGAGCGCGAACTCGACCGCCGTATAAATCACGCGGGGCGTGCGCGGGAATATCGCACGATCGAGGGTACGCTCGTCGATGGTTATTTCGAAACGTCTGTTGCGGGAAAGACGCAGCGTCACGTGTTGCAATTTCACGGTTGCTTTTGGCACGGATGTCCAACTTGTTTCCCTGTAAATCGCGATAAAGCGCTTTCGTCGGGGGAGGATCGCGGAGATACATTAAATTCGCGATATGAACGAACTCTCGCAGTTTCATGGCGCCTTCGTCAGCGGGGATACATAGTGTCGGAAAAGTGGGAGTGCGCCTTCGACCAAGAAATGCGCGACAATCGCGTAATGTATGATTTTCTCGCGAACCATCCGATGGTAGAAACACCACCGCTCGATCCTCGCGACGCGTTTTTCGGTGGGCGTACGGGAAATATCGCAACTCAATACGAAGTCACAGGTACGGAGAAAATACGCTACGTCGACGTATGCTCATTATACCCGTTTGTATTGAAGACGGGCGCTTTTCCGATCGGTCATCCGGAAATTTACGTCGGCGATGAATGTAGCGCGTTAATCGGAAGGTCACCGAATTATAATTTCGACTCGCTCGAAGGCCTCATACGCTGTAGAGTACTCCCTCCTCGTGATTTATTTCACCCCGTACTTCCGCATCGCGTACGAGGAAAATTACTCTTCGCGTTATGTCGTAGTTGCTGCGAAACATTTTCTCAGACACCGTGCACTCATAATGATAGCGAGCGTGAATTCGAGGGTACCTGGGTAACCTGCGAATTACGCAAGGCCGTCGAGAAAGGTTATCTCGTAACGTCGGTAAGCGAAATTTGGCAATATAGAGTTAGCCAATACGATCGCGCGTCGCGGCAAGGTGGATTGTTCGCCGAATATATTAATACGTTTTTACAGCTTAAACAGGAAGCCAGTGGTTGGCCGAGCGAATGCGGGGAAAACGACGATGAGGCAAAAGAGCGATACTTGAGGGAATATGAAAAACTGAGGGTATCGTTCTTGATAAGCGAAACATCGCGCGGAATCCTGGTTTACGCTCGGTTGCGAAACTATGCTTAAATTCATTCTGGGGAAAATTCGGCCAACGATCCAATTTGCCGACTACCGAAATCGTAAAAACACAACAACGTTTCGCGACATTACTAACGAGCGCCGAATACGAGATAACCGACATATTACCCGTGAATGACGAGGTAATGTATGTTTCGTGGCGACTGCGACAAGAGGCTCTCGTTCCCTCGCCGATAACAAACGTCGTGATAGCAGCGTATACGACTGCACTAGCGCGTTTAAAATTGTACGAGTACCTAGAACGTTTAGATCGTCGTGTATTATATTACGATACGGATTCGTGTATTTTTATAAGCACCGGTGATTCGAACGAATACATGCCGCCTACGGGAAATTTTCTAGGCGACATGACGGATGAACTCGAAAGCTACGGCCGCGGTAGCTATATCGAGGCGTTCGTGTCCGGGGGCCCGAAATTTTACGCCTACATCGTGCGAACACCGGAGGGTAATATTCACGAAACTTGTAAAGTTAAGGGTATTACTCTCAATTACGAGAACTCGCGACGAATTAATTTTAATGCTATAAAAAAGCTACTATTAGCGAGAGAAAAAGACACACAGGAAAACGAAGAAGAAGAAAATAACGAAACTTCGATAAATCTACGCTTTAATGCGATTCGACGTACGGCGTTTCATGAAATTGTTACGCGAAGTGAAACAAAAATATGTGCGCCGGTATTAGTAAAGCGTAGATTTATCAATAGCAGATATTCGCTACCATACGGATATGTGTCGGTATAACAATATTCTTATTTCTTGGGTGACTTTTTCTTTTTTAAATAAAAGTCGCGCATTTTCCGATTTTATTTTAAAAAATAGAATTATAAATATTGTAAGTAGCATAAGAAAAATGTAAAATTTATAACAATATAAATATAATTCTTCTTTGTATATATTTCTGTATATTAATAATAAGCAAAAATTTTATTAAAAAATGGCTGGTTTTGAAAAATATTAATAAATGTAAAAATTTTTTATCTTAATTCGAGTTTAATACTTTTAACTTTTCCCTTCTTCCTTTATAACACCCCCGCCTCGCGTTCAATCATCCGCATGTTCATCTTTTTACCTCTGTAGTGCAATGTAGTCTAATTATAATAATTATAATAATTATAATAATTATTGTCTCCTACTGAGATGCTTTGTCTCTTTTTCCGATAAAGTGCGTCATGAACCGTTCGAGCGGAGGGGGCTTGTTTCGATATTCCATAGCGGGCCCCGAGACGGAGTGGGGAGGTAAGGATTGTTTCCTCGAGACATATACCGCCGGCTACCCTCCGAAAGTCGGTAGGTGGGGGGGGGGGTTCGTTCTGCCAAGACGTAGCGAGAGCGACTAAGGGCTAGGTAACGGGAATTTGACTCGGAACCATATACAGGTGGGCCAGGGCTGGAGTGGGAGGAGGATTGCTTCTTCGAGTCTAGTACCGCGGAGGTAGGGAAATAAAAATTTGATAAATCGGCGACACAGCCGGCGTCGACCAATCGCAGCTCTGGGCCACTATGGTGCGAGCCAATCAAACTCTGGACCACTATGGTGCAAGCCAATCAAACTCTGGGCCACTATGGTGCAAGCCAATCAAAATCGAGACTTCGGGAGGTGGGGCATTGTTTCCACCAATCAGAACGCCTCCCTCCACTTCACCTGGCCACGCCCACGGCGCCAGGGGCCGAGTGGTGGGGGTTTGTTTTGACGCACCATAGTGGCCCATATCTACTTTTATACTTATCTTTTCGATGACGTCTGTTGCAAACGATGTTTGTAGCTATAAATCCTGCCGAATCACAATTGTTATATAATATTCTTTGTTCGCACTAGTCACTGCTGCAACGGTTGAACTCAGAATGATCGAGAGGTTCATCGTTAGCCACATGGCGCATGGCGCCGGTACAAAGTGTACTGCGCATGCGCAGCACATATACGCGTTCGCGTTTGTATGTATCTGCTATTAGGCGCTAAACGTAGCGTCTATGCCATTGGGCTCGTGAAAAATAGCGGTAAAGATGCGATCGCTGTAACCAATCACTATAAATTGGTTTTGGTCAAGCCAATTCAATCATAACTAATGATCGCATTCACAGACAAACCGCTTACAAGGGAACATTTTTCAGGTGTAAATAATCGATTTTGTTGAAACTTTGCACATATGTAAAGGGGACAAATAGATAAACTTAGAAATTTTCAGTTGCTACTCAAAAGCGATTTTAAAGGGTGAAATCACCCCTCATGTATTGAACGGTTTTTTTCTCTTTTCTTGATAATATGTCTCAAAAATTTTTCAAGATATCAGAAAGTTTTATACAAAAGTTTTATAATAAAAGTGCCTTATACTTATGTTATATGCATATCTGTGCATTTGTACATACATAGATGACTTCTCATATTATAAGACATCTATAATTAATCTTTTCATTTAATAAATTATAATTAATCTACATTCGGCAAATTATTATTAATAATTTATATATAAAAGTATTACAAGTATTATATTATTTAGGAATACTTTATGCCTATTTATTTTTAAATTAAAAATATGCATATAATGTATGTGTGCGTGCGTGCGTGCGTGCGCGTGTGTGTGTGCGTGTGTGTGTGTGTGTACGCGTGTGCGTGTAAAATAGAGTTTCAGATGCGTTTTAAATTGCATATAAAAAAAATGTTCAATCAATATCATAACAGTTGAAATTTATTTTATTCAATATTATTATTTAGGTCAATACGCCATATATTGATTTGATTAATATTAATAATATTATTTTCAATTAATAAAATAAATTTTAACTTTTCATAATGTTGTTTAATCAACATTATTTTTTTCTGTGTGTGTGTGTTTTAGTTTTTTTTTGTAAATTATTTATGATTAAAAATCGTAACGAAATAAAATCAATATTGCTCCTTCCTTTTAAATAAATGAAATAAACAAATGTTTATTAATAAATTAGAAGCATTTCAATATCGTCATTATTACATTTAATAATGATGCCAGTTCCTGCTCGGTTTTTGCTAAAAATTTGATATCAAACTGCATAGCACAGATTCTGTTCGGTTTCTGCAATCAATCTGACATCAAACTGTTTTGCGCAGATCCTGCTCTGTTTCTGTCGCCAATCTGTTATAATAATTTTATACAACTTCTGCTCGATTTCTGCCAACAATCTAACATCAAACTGCATTGCACAGATTCTGCTCGATTTCTGCAATCAATCTGACAACAAACTGTTTTGTACAAGTCCTGCTCTGTTTCTGTCGCCAATCTTCTATAATAATTTTATACAACTTCTGTTCGGTTTCTGCCAACAATCTGACATCAAATTGCATTACTCAGATTTTGCTCGATTTCTGCAACCAATCTGATATCAAACTGTGTTGCGCAGATCTTGCTCGATTTCTGCCACCAATCTGCTATGATAAGTTTAAACAAATCCTGTTCAGTTTCTGCTATCAAATTATGTCAGCAGGTTTTGTAACATTTCTGCTGACATTCTGTTATCATTATTTGATATAACAAATTTTGTATGCAATCTGCAATCTTACTGTCGACAAAAATTTGTAGCAGAAATTGGCAAAATCTGTTTGAACAGACTTTGCTGACTGGGAATGTATGTATTATAGTATTTAGTTCGAAATTGAGACTTTCTCGTACAGTTTTAGTGAGACCAATCGGCACTTTTTAGTGCCATTTTTTTTATCTTACGGGAATTATACTCAGTTTTCCCAATGTGCATTTCATATCGGCATTTTTCAATGCCATTCTGTCTCCGAGGAGACCAATCGGCACTTTTCAGTGCCTTTTTTATTGATCCTACGGGAATTACACTCGGTTTTCGCAATGTGCAGATAATAAATTTATATTTTGTATATTTTTATATATATTTTATAATTATTTTATATCATATATATTTATATGTGTATATATATATTTTGTATAAAAAAAGATTTTATTTATTTTGTAATAAAAAATTATCGTCAGTAAAATCTTTCCATTGAAACAAAATTTTAATAAAAAAGAGTAAATATACAGGATGTCCTAGACCACCAGTACACCCCTTTTCTTTCAAAAACTAAGCATTTTAGAGAAAAACGTTTTCGACAAAAATTGTATGGTTTTGAGGGGAACATAAGATGGTGTCATTGGTTTGACCTTGGATGGCATCGTTAAGGTGAGGTCAAGGACACCTTTAATTTCTTAAATGGAATCACCTATTTTTTATTGCATATTCTTATAGCTTATGTCGAGAGCTTTCCAAAACACTATAATAAAGTACCTTTTCGTTAAGTACTTTTTGAGTTATGAGGCTTGAAATAATTTCTTAATTTTACATAAACCGTAAAATATCTTGTAAAATATTCATTTTTCAATTATCTTATCTTAATACTTTTATGTACAAAATAATGAGAGGAATCAATTGGTGTAAAGAAAACACATAGTTGTTTTTAAGAAAAAATATGGAATTGTTAATTGCAAATTATATATTTTTTCTTCAAAACAACTATGTGTTTTCTTTACACCAGTTGATTCCTCTCATTATTTTGTACGTAAAAGTATTAAGGTAAGATAATCGAAAAATGAATATTTTACAAGATATTTTACGGTTTATGTAAAATTAAGAAATTATTTCAAGCCTCATAACTCAAAAAGTACTTAACGAAAAGGTACTTAATTATAGTGTTTTGGAAAGCTCTCGACATAAGCTACAAGAATATGTAATAAAAAGTAGGCGGTTCCACTTAAAAAATTGAGGGTGACCTTCATGTGACCTTCAAGTAACTATTTAAGGTCAAATTAATGACACCGTCTCATGTCTCCTTTATAACCATATAACTTTTGTTTGAAAAATTTTTTCGTATCGCATATTTTTCAAAATATTGCCTGTTAAGATTAAAATGAATCACCCTCTATATATACATACACACATGTATAATATGCTAAAAAATAAATAAATATTTAAATATATTGCTTAAATTATAAAATATGTAAGAATTAAAATTTCTACATTTCAGATTTTAAGATCTATTTTAGGAGAACCTATGTGAATTTGACATCCTACTTTTAATAAGCAAAGTTTTTAGTATATAAAATGATAATATTTCATTTATAATTGTTTATAGTAACAATATTTTCATTGTTATTTGTATATTATAAATATCGTATTTTTTATGGTATGATCCCAGGTAGCGCAGGGAGTTTAAAAAGAATTTATTTTTATATCACAAAATCTGAGTTCACTTTCAGGTGCAAAAAGAATTCTTTTACGTAAAAGAATTCTTTTTGCAGCTGAAAATGAACTCAGATCTTGTGACATAAAAATAAATTCTTTTTAAACTCTTTGTGCTATCTGGGAACTACATACACACATACACATGGAAATGTTGTTACAAAGAAACAAAATATTACTTTGTGTATTGCGCATATAATTTTGTGTACTAAAACTTTATTAAAAATAGAGTACTAAGTTCATGTAGGTTAACCAAGATGCAAACACATATATATTTCATAGATTCATTATTTATAATTAGTCATCTAAAATCTAAAGAGAAATCAAATAAAAAAAATATAGAAAAATAAATTTTTCTCTTTTTTTCTACTTACCTTTTGTCGTTGAAAAATATTGTCAATAATTTGTGTTTATAATTTTAAAATATCAGAAAAATCACTGCCAGGTATGTATTTAAGCCTCTTCTTCGACGTAGATATAATGTCTGTACTTGAGCCTCTTTATTTAATGATACATAGAACATCCAATATCCAAAACTAATCTGAAAATATCGTTTCAACTTTCAGACATCGCACATAGCATATACTCACAAACAAATTAGCACAATAGAGCGAATAATAATATATAGATATAAAGTAAAACACAGTGAAAAGAAATATAAAATTAACAATAATTACACAATCGAAACGTGGCACGCAGGACGATCGCCATATTGTTGCACTTATTTATTGCCACTTGTTACACCGTGTATACATGTATATCGTGTCGATAGCAGGCGCCTTTATTAAGGAGCCTTTTCATACTAGCACTTTGAAAGACAATTTACGGTTATGAAAAACACAGTAAAATTTATTTAATAAGACTGAACCAGACTAAATCGATCGATTACTGTTGAGAATTCTCTAATTAATAATGACTGGTCTATTTGCCTATTAAATCTTACTACTTATGTTTTTTAAGTATTCTTAAATGTATAATATAAACTTTTTAGTAAACAAGAATTTTATTATTTATGTTGTATGTGTATGTAATGCATATATATATACATATGTATAAGAAACTTTTTAAATTAAAAGAAACAACAATTATAAAATATGCCTGCTTCTGTAATGTTTCTGAAATGTTGCTGTAACATCTCTCATGAAATGTTACACTTGTATATTCCTGCAATGTCTCTACAATATTACATTGCAATCTGCAATATTGCAACATTGCTGCAATGTATTTGAAAGGTTCTGTGCTGTATGGGAGATATAGTGTACGTTCATTAGTGTTAGAAATACGTAGAGACGTAGAGTTTACAGCATTAGCGTTATAATTATATAGAAATTGATTTTGAATTCTTTCGCGAGTCACCTATCCGACTAGTTTTTGTTTTGATATATTTGTTGCGCGGCAGGACGCGCTAACGTCGAGGAAGATTGTCGACGCATAGGATAGCATTGTTTTAGTTTAAGCTTGGTTTTTATTTTTTGTGTATTCTTTATTTTTTAGTTTTTCATTTTTTATTTTATGTAATAGTCTGTGGACAGTTTTTGTTTTGTTTATTGATTGAAATACACGTAATATCCATGTACGAGCATTGTAAGATATTAATCGCGATAGAAAGAAACATTCAGCACATGGCGATAAGCACAAGTCGAAGTCTGGGTGCGCAATGATGCGATTGGCCGCCGAGGCGAAGAAACGAGCGAGCGACGACTGGTCGGATCGAGAACGGTGTGACCAGCGCATTGGCCGAGAGCTTGAGAGGGGATATCCAGGGAAGCGAGAGGATAAAAGTGGCGAGCGAAGACCGAGCGAGAGGGATTCTCTATCGTAGCACGAGTGGTGAACGTCGGATGTAATCGCGAAGACCGAGCGAGGAGATAGATCCTAAGCGTACGAGCAAGGCGCGTGTACGCAAGAGTACGCAAGAGAAAATCGCGGAGCGTAAAAAGTTTATACAGCCGGATGAGTATTGTCCAATAAAAAGACTTGTGTGCTAAGAGTGCAATGTCTTTTAACTTACCTAGCTATTCGAGTATCCCGGCGAATCCCGAGGGCCAAACATTCTCCCAGAGAAACCATCCCGAGAGATCGTCCATCGGTGAAGGGGATCAAGGTACGCGAAGGGCCGTAGAACGTACGGGAGAATCACGATTGATAAACACCTTGGTGCTAGTAGAAGACAAAACACCTAGCGACCGAACACCAAGGACGAAAGCGTTGCGGTCTGCGACCGGTAAGTCTCGCGATTTATCAGTGGGATAAACCCTTGTCCGGTCACAACTTAACCTATCAGACCAGACTCAGCAGGAGCCTTGCTGCGAAACACAGCGAACCGGAGTCCTAAGGCCAAGGAGGGAATCATGGCTCCGAGTCAACCATTTCACAACACTAAGGAGCAACCCGAGGCGGTCCCATCCCTACACATTTGTAAGAGTAACAGGAATCGCCTCCAGCTGCTCGCACTTATTCATACATACACATAATAACGGACGAGCGGTGAAAAGGAGAGTGAGAATGAATGAGTGATGTGAAATTGAAGACTGAAATGAAGTGAGATGATATGAGTGGGACCCGTTTGACCACGTAATATATTGACCACGGTGATATTGACCACGGTGATATTGACCACGTTGCGATTGATCACGTTGCGATTGATCACGTTGCGATTGACCACTGTCCCGATTGACCACAGTCCCGATTGACCACAGTCCCGATTGACCACAGTCCCGATTGACCACAGTCCCGATTGACCACATATGTACACACATACACACACACACACACGCGCGCGCGGGGGGTGTAAGGGGGGCCTTCGGCCGCCCTCCCGCAACCACCCCGCCGGTAGGTAAGGTGGACAATCGCAACGTGGTCAATATCACCGTGGTCAATACCACCGTGGTCAATATCACCGTGGTCAATCGGGACTGTGGTCAATATCAACCGTGGTCAATATCAACTGTGGTCAATCGGAACTGTGGTCAATCGCAACGTGGTCAATATCAATGTGGTCAATATCACCGTGGTCAATCAGGACTGTGGTCAATCGGGACAGTGGTCAATATCACCGTGGTCAATATCATCGTGGTCAATATTAACGTGGTCAAATGGGGCGCTCCCAGATGATATGAATGAATAGATGAATGGATGAAACGAAGTGATGGGCAAAACAATGATAAATAGCAAAAGAGAGAAAGAAGAAAAGAAAGAAAAAATGAGTAAGTGAATGAATGTGAGATGGGTAAATGAATGAATGAGTGGACTTAAATGATTAACATGGAAATGAAATGAAATGGCATGATAGGTAATACTATGAGTAAAACACTAACTATGAAGACGAACAGACAAACATATACAGCCAACTCACAAGATTACATGTAGCATGCGTCAGGGAAACACACCTGACCCGCCCATCCTTCGCAGAAGATGGAGGAGAAGGAGAGGGAGGGAGGCCCACGGTCATCTCTCGACGTCTTTCATCCTCTTCTTTTTTTTCCTCATAACCTCTTCCGCGAATGTAGAAAAGGCCAACCATGCTTCTTTAGTCTCAACTATGGATTCAATTATATCATCGAGCGTAAAATCCACTTCTAGGTTCAGCGCATCCCTAAGTCGAGTCTTGAGTAGATGTGTTATGTCGTCTGGGTTTACGCCATAGAAGTCACACCTTGTATCAAGCGACACGGTAGCGTCGCGACGCCAAGTACATAAAAAACAGGATCCAAGCATTGAGAGTCACTGTTCTCGACGCGGCGTTACTAACTAGCTTATCCGGAATTTCACGTCAAGTAAACTTTCGGTTAAGATATTTAAAGCCGTAATCAAAAATCTAACGACACTTTTATTATATAATGTGAATATAAGCTTTCGATTGCGACCAGTTTGAATAAAATCGGCGCAGTCAATCCTGAGAAATGATGATCGAATATCAGAATTGTGACATTTTTCGTTCTTCTTTTTTGTCCTTTTCCAGATTCAGACTCACGTACATAAGTTCGCACGCACACACGCAAAGCGAGTTTGTTCCTCAAGCGGCGTTCACACCGCTGCGTATACGATTATTGCTTCGATATGTACAATGCTTTAAGAGACAAAATCATATGCGTGCGTACGTGTAAGAGGTTAATTTATCGTACAGTAATAATTTTCAAAACTATCCCTTTGGGGTGGAATGTAATATTTTAGAAACAGAGCCGTAAAAATACGGAACTTCTGCTGTTAAATAAAATAAAAAAAAAAATAATTTATCGTATAGCAACAATTTTCAAAAACCATCCCTTATAAAAGCAAATTTCAAAAACCACTCCTTGAGGATGAAAAATAATATCTCGAAAATGATGCGTTGCAGAAATATGGGACTCACGCCGTTAATTAAGGTTTCTTACAAAGATTAATTTACCATATAATAATAATTTTTAAAAACCATCCCTTGGGGGTGAAATCTAATATCTCAGAAACGGTGTGTCACAAAAATATAAAACCTGTACTATTAGTTATGACTTGTGGAAAGACTAATGAAGCATGTAATAACAAGGTAAATCTTTACTTTAACTTACCCACTTCCAATGACTTTGACCTTGACATATGTTGTCAAGGTCACTACCCTGAGTGACCTCCAAAAAGTTTTAGCCGTCGGTCATTGTTTATTAAAAAGTTATAAACAAATAAAATTTCATGAATTTCACGTAATTTTCGAACATATTACGTACTTAATAAAATGTATTTATAAGAAATATACGTTTATTTAATTATTTTTTATTTTTAATAACAAATATTTTTAATAAATTATTTAAGCAAAATAAAAAAAATATCAAAACAACAGTATCTCTATCACAAGTGAAATAAGTAAGCTAAATCAGAAATATATAAACATGTTATTACACAGTGCTTCGCAGTATATCAAACATTCAGTATATTCAAAGTTGTCAAATAGTGAACATGTTGCTTCACGAATTTCTACATTTAACATATAATAAGAATCAGTTATTAGAATTTTTATTCAGTCATAATGTAATTCGTCAAAAAATAATGTGCCCTCGGTGCAAAACATACCTGTTTGTGCAATATGAAACAACTTCGTTTATGTTTCATTGTACAAATAATTACAACAAAATTATTCGTAACCGAAAGAAAAGAAGAGTAAAATGCAATTTTGCTTTAAGTGCACTTCATGGATCTTGGTTCTCACACTCACGTCTAGATATTGCAAAAACTTGTAGATTTATTGCCTACTTTCTCTTTTTGCATCCTCCTCGCCATTTATTTTTAGAAAAAGAATTACAAATGTCATCAAAAACTGTAGTGGATTGGACAAATTTTTGCCGAGAAGTATGTATAAATTGTTATTATTTAAAGTTATTATTGTATTATTATAATATTAATGTAGTTTACTTTCAGTTATTATCTCAATGGTTACACAAGGATGAAAAACAATTTGGTGGTTCAAATGTAATTGTTGAAATAGATGAAGCAAAGATTGGAAAACGTAAATATAATAAAGGCAGAATTGTTAATGGTCAATGGATATTTGGGGGTTACGAACGCGGTAGCGGTCGTATTTTTGTTCTTCCTGTCCCTGATCGAACAAGTTCAACTTTAATAAATATCATTAAAAAAAAATAGCGTTTGGTACAACTATTTATAGTGATAAGTGGAAAGGATATGATTCATTGAATCAGATGAACTACAAACATTATACAGTTAATCATAGCACTAATTTTGTTGATCCAAAAACTGGTGTACACACACAGAATATAGAACGTACATGGCGTGATCTGCGATCAGCAATTCCAAAATATGAGTTATCTGAACAACATTATGAACATTATTTAGCGGAATTTTTATTTAAAAAAATGTATGATTATCCTGATCGTTTGGATGCATTTTTCAATATTATGTCTCAAATATATCCTTTAAATGAAAATGTATCTGATAATACAGCATAATAAAAATACATATTAAATACATATTTTAATATATATGTTATAAATAAATTCGGTAATTATATACTTATACGTACGTTTCTGATAGACCTCTGAAAAAATTACAAACCCATGAGAGGTCCATCAGAAACGTATGTGTACACACACAAGACGCACGCGCGCGCACACACACACATACACACACACACACACACACACACACGGGGGGGGGTGCAAGGGGTCCTTCGGCCCCCCTCCTGCACCACCCCGTCGGTAGGCTAGGTTGCTGCCGAAGGCCCCCTTGCACCCCCCGCGGGCGCGTGTGTGTGTGTGTGTGCGTGTGTGTATGTGTACACATACATTTCTGATGGACTTCTCATGGGTTTGTAATTTTCTATGCTAAGCGATGTATCCATTGTATCCATATAATTCGTCAAACTTTATTTGTTTATAACTTTGTAATAAACAATGACCGATGGCTAAAACTTTTTGGAGGTCACTCAGGGTAGTGACCTTGACAACATATGTCAAGGTCAAAGTCATTGGAGGTGGGTAAGTTAAAGTAAAGATTTACCGATAATTTTTAAAAACCACTCCTTGGGAGTGAAATCTAATATTTTAGAAACGGTATACCACAAAAATATAAAACCTGTGTCGTTAGTTAAGGTTTTTACAATGACTAATTTAGCATACACTCGTCAACAAAACACACACACACACACACACACACAGCAACAGAGAAGGTTTGGAGTCAAAAAGTGCTACGGGAGTGACGAACCGTAGGGTCCTTATCTCTGCTGTCACACACACACACACACGATGCGCCAATTCCGATCAGCAACCTCCTCGTGGTGCGCATCGGGTAATGCTAATGCTGGCGGTAAATGAACAAAAATGTATAGGTAACTTTGATATGTCGTAACTCCGCGAAAAAAAATCGTACAAAAAAAATTTTTTTCTTAATTCACACATAAAAGTCCATATTTTACGATGATTATCATAGAAATTTGCGAAAAAAATTTATTCCACCCTGTGGAATGCGTCAAAGTATGCAATTTTTTGGAGACGTAACACGTCTTTACTTTTGAGGAGATGACGAGAGGGGGGAGGATAAATTCTAAATCTGACAAATGATTTTCAAAATAGAAGCTTTGAAATGAAAAAAAATTTTTCAAATACGACCATTTTTGACGGAGTTATACTTATTTGAAGTTATGCGAAAATTTGACATGAAATTACCTATGCGATAATTTTGTTGACGAGTGTATAATAATAATTTTAGAAACCACCTCTCGGGAGTGAAATCTAATATTTCAGAAACGGTGCGCCACAAAAATATAAAACCTGTGTTAAGAATGTTAGTTAAGATTTCTGCAAAGACTAATTTACCGTCTAATAATAAATTTTAAAAACCAGCCCTTGGAGATAAAATCTAATATTTCAGGAACGGTATTCCACAAAAATATAAAACCTGTGCCGCTAGATAAGACTTGTAAAATATAATAATAACTCTAGAAAAAACTTTACAAATGTAAAAAAAATACGCCAAGTACATAAAGAATATTTTACCTTGTATGCAACAAAATGTTTAATAAAAAAAGTCCTTAAAAATAATTTACAATAATTTTCCCTCACAAAATCATTTTTCTAAAATATATTCAATACATTCTCTCAATACTTTTTAGGAAGTTTATGTTTATTATGATTTAAAGGGATGGAAAGAGCCTCATTCCTCCCTTTCTTTGATTTTCCACACAATATTAATAACTAACTCCTATTAAGATCAATACATAAAATTAGTAGTATTAAAACAGATTGATGAGGAAAATTTTATAATATTTATTATCTTTTAATGATCTAAGTATACTTCAAAATGCATAGTAACTTCACTACATGTTGTTATTAAATGTCAAATGTGTTTTTATACAATAATCTAATTGTTTAATATGTCATTAATCCATCCAACCACTCCATCAAAGAAATAATTAATAGGTAAAGCATAAACATTTGTATCAATAGGAAATTTTGATATTTTTAAATATATTTTAGACTAATTACAGATGCTTTAATTATATGAATAGTGCTTTAATTATATGAATGTGCTATAAGCCTTATTAATGACGAGATAATTTTATCAAAAAGAATTAAATTTTTGTTCTTTAAATGAAGCAGGAAAAATATCTTTGTTAGAGAGACTGCAAAATTTGTTCATATTGTTGCGTCCGCGGCGACGACCAATATATCGAACGCGCGCGCGACACAACTCTCAGCACACGCTTCCACTCGTGCACTCGAAATAATGACACGGTTCTTAAGAACACAAGAACTTTAATAAACAATACAGAAACACAGGCAATAATTCAGAACAATAATACAACGGCTCGTATATAGAGACGCGACCGCTCAGCTTGACAGCTGACTCCAGATTCAAATGGTGACTGCTGTCATCAACAATTCCTTGACAACGAGATCTTCCTTTTTCAAAAAAGACTCTACCGCGACTTAAACCAGGGACGTAACAATATTATTGTTATACATACATATTTTCTATCTGGACATCAGCAGGACAGTTTAGAATTTTTCTGGCTAGTATACTACCTTCCTGCTTATTAATACAACATGCAGTTAAAGAAAAATTTTATTTGCTATCTCTATAGAGGCAACAGCAAATAAAAATTCAGAAATTATCATTAAATATAATTTTTAAACATAATAAAATTATTTCTTTTTGCTTGGATGTTTTACATGAATAAGAAGAATCCTAATAAACTATGAAAGAAGTGATAACACAGCAACTCTTAAATCGATTCAGAAGCAAGAAGATAATGTAACGTTGCCAATAGAATCAACAAAAGGTATTTAAGCATTGAAAAATTGGAGAAAATCTAATGGAAAGTTTAGCATTGCAACGGAAAATGTAATCATTGGTGGAACTTTACGCGAAGTTAGATAATATTTTATTTCCATATATAATCCATTTTAAATTACGTTTTGTGCACTTAAATTGTTATGCATTATATTTTATTTAATTTAAATTTGTAAGAGGTTTGTAAGGATAGCGGCTCAGCGATTCTCACGATTTGGATTCAATGGATAGTGGTATAACAATTTGTGCGTGAAAAGTGGACATATACACAGAATATTTTATTTAATATATTATTTAATATACATATAAAAATAATACAAAAATAATTAATCATTGTGTCAGTAGAAAAAAACAATATATATTTCTATATAATGTAAATTAATAAAAAATAAAAATTGTTCTGTATATATTTTATATATTTTTATATAATGTAAATTAATAAAAAATAAAAATTGCTGTCTTTGAATAGTATTTATTTAAATGATGATTGTCTAGCTATGTTTTGATATTGTCCAACTAGTTTTAAGCTTTAGGAAACAATGAGATACAAACTATTTCTTAATCTAATTATTTTAACTTTTAAACTTTCATTAGTATCTTAAACTTTAATAATTTAATCAACAATAAACTTTTCATTAATCTATCTATATCTTAATTCTTAAACTTTAAAAATTTAATCAATTGAATATATGTAATACTTATATATAATTTAATATATATAATATTTGTATTATCACATAACCCCAATATGTAGTATTTTCTTTGAAATATACAAACTTAAATCTTATCGTCTTATAATCCAGTATTATTTGATTGAGCGAAATATGAGATACTATTCCACAATAGCGATTAATCTTCCCAGGCATGGAAATACCAGCATTAGATGATACGTCACATCATCTTACCTTAATACTTTTATGTACTAAATAATGAGAGGAATCAAGTAGTGTAAAGAAAAAACATAGTTTTTAAGAAAAAATATGTAATTTGCAATTAACAATTACATATTTTTTTTTAGAAACAACTGTTTTTTCTTTACACCAATTGATTCCTCTCATTATTTAGTACATAAAAGTATTAAGGTAAGATAATCGAAAAATGAATATTTTACTAGATATTTTATGGTTTATGTAAAATTAAGAAATTATTTCAAGCCTCATAAACCGAAAAGTACTCAATGAAGAAATACTTTATTATAGTGTTTTGGAAAGCTCTCGAGACGAGCTGTAAGAATATGCAATAAAAAGTAGGCGGTTCTATTTAAAAAATTGAAGGTGACCTTCACGTGACCTTCAAGTAACTATTCAAGGTCAAATTAATGACACCATCTTATGGCCCCCTTCAAGCCATACAACTTTTGTCTGAAACATTTTTTCTAACTCTAAGTAATATCGAGATATTTGACTGACAAAAATAAAATGGGACACCCTGTATATACAGGGTGTTCTAAAAAGGTATGTCAAAAATTTAAGGAGATATTCCTCACACCTGAAGGATGAAAAAATGTTATATGGACATAGGTGCGGAAATGCTTATTTCAGGAGTTATGTTGAAAATACTGTTAGCTGTATCAAGAGACACGGTAGTGTCTTGAAGTCGAGTCATCACTCAGGCGCAAGACACACCGTGTATCTTTACGCGAATGACCAAGTTGCGAGTAATTCATATTATCGGTTCTCAATAACAGCTGAACCGATCAAGTCCTTATTAGGTTTAATCAATTGCTTGGGTTCGAATTATATAAGGAAAGTGTTTTTATTTTTGCTCTATGTGCTCTACAAGCAGAAATATAACGATGCAAAGTCTCAATGTAAAATTTTCTATCTAAGATACGTCACCGTCGCGGCTACTATATATAACATACTTTTCTTGTACTACGGTTCGCACGTTTAACGAAAGAGGCGCTGTAGTCTTATGACGGCGGTCTAATGCTAATATTTAGAACCACAAAAATATAAAACCTGCGCCGTTAGGTAAAACTTATAAAAAGATTAATTTACCATATAATAATTTTTAAAAACCACCCCTTGGAGGTGAAATCTAATATTTTAAAAACAGTGTACCATAAAAATATTAAACCTACGCCATTAGGTAAAATTATAAAAAGAATAATTTACCATATAATAATAATTTTTAAAAAACACCCCTTGGGGGTGAAATATATTTTAAAAACGGTGTACCATAAAAATATTAAACCTACGCCATTAGGTAAAATTATAAAAAGAATAATTTACCATATAATAATAATTTTTAAAAACCACCCCTTGGGGGTGAAATCTAATATTTTAAAAACGGTGTACCATAAAGATATTAAACCTACGCCATTAGGTAAAATTATAAAAAGAATAATTTACCATATTAAAAACCACCCCTTGGGGGTGAAATATAATATTTTAAAAACGGTGTACCATAAAAATATTAAACCTACGCCATTAGGTAAAATTATAAAAAGAATAATTTACCATATAATAATAATTTTTAAAAACGACCCCTTGGGGGTGAAATCTAATATTTTAAAAACGGTGTATCATAAAGATATTAAACCTACGCCATTAGGTAAAATTATAAAAAGAATAATTTACCATATTAAAAACCACCCCTTGGGGGTGAAATATAATATTTTAAAAACGGTGTGCCATAAAAATGTTAAACCTGTGTCGTTAAATAAGACTTGTAGAAAGATTAATTTACCCTATAATAATAATTTTTAAAAACCACCCCTTGGGGGTGAAATCTAATATTTTAGAAACGGTGTGTTATAAAAATATTAAACCTGCTCCGTTAAATAAGACTTGTAGAAAGATTAATTTACCGTGTAATAAAAACTTTTAAAAATCACCTCTTGGGGGTGAAATATAATATTTTAGAAACGATGTACCATAAAAATATAAAATCTGTGCCGTTAAATAAGACTTATAGAAAGACTAATTTACCGTATAATAAAAATTTTTAAAAGTTACCCCTTGAGGATGAAATCTAATATTTTAAAATCGGTATACCACAAAAATATAAAATCTGTGCCGTTAGGTGAAATTATAAAAAGAATAATTTACTATATAATAATTTTTAAAAACCACCCCTTGGAGGTGAAATATTATTATACAAAACATAGTATTATTTAACATAGTATTATTATACAAAACATAGTATTATTTAAACTACAAAAATTTTACATTAAACAAAGTTGATGTGCAAAATAGTTTCTTAATTGTCTACAAAAATGAGTGACATCCTAAAAAAATTACCTTTTCAAAAAAAAAAGGTAAAAAAAAAAGTCGTCATCCCAGTAATAAAAAATTATTGTTAAAACCTATTTTACAAAAAATTATTTTACTAAAAAATTGTGCAAAATAGTTGTCTACAAAAATTAGTTATATATTTAAATAGAAAATTGCGTCGAGAATAAAAGGATGCGATTTTATTTTACTTTTATCAACATGTGTGTGTCGGATGTGATGATTGACTGCCGGCAAATAGCTAGATGAAGGAAAGTTATTATCTTTATATTTCTGTCGAAAGTTATTAGATATTTGTCGTAAAAGAGTCAGAACCGATTTCTTACAACGATCGTGAACAGTTGACTCATGTAGCTCGTATATACTAATGTGCATTCGTATTGATTCGTTACGACAAAATTTATCACATTGAATTTGAAAAATTGTTATATAAGAGAAAAACTTATGCAATTTTTAATAGAAATAATTTCATTGAAAAAAATTATTGTACAAAACAATTGATTTAATTTCTTATAAGAAAATATTAAAATTTAAAAATTTATTTAAAAATATCAAAAATTAAAAATTAATAAAAAATTAAAATTAAAAAAAAATTTAATTATTAAAAAAACTCGACGCTGCTAAACAATATATTATTAAGAGACACGGTAGTATCTTGGTGAATTTAACAGCGTCGTTTTCGATTTTTTTCTTTGGGGATATTGCAAAGAAAAAATTTATAAAACGCTCCCTGAAGACATTGAAGATTTAGAAACAAGATTACGATATGCCATATGGTCTATCGAAGAAGACAAAATGGAGAATGTCCAAGAAAATTTATTAAAACGCATGAGAGCTTGCGTTAGGATGGATGGGGGCCATTTCGAGCACATACTATGATTTCTAAATTAATCCGCTCTTTTTAGGGTGATCAGAAACAATCCGCTCTTTTCAGAGCGACCAATATTTTTGAACATTTGGAACATTTTCTTTCGTTTTTAAAACCATAAGAAAAAACCAAGAGAGATTGAAACGCCAGAATTTAATGATATTTTTTCATATTACTTTCTTATTATTATTGATTATCGATTTTCAATCAGATAATAGTTTAATAAATATTTAATAATAATAAATAAATATTTAATATTAATAATACTATTTAATAATAATAAATAAATATTTAATATTAATAATAATATTTAAGAATATTTAATAATAATATTTAGTATTAATAATAAATAATATTTAACATTAATAGTGAAAGTATTGAACATTTATTTATTCTAATTAATTTTAAAACAAATATACGATGTATAAATATCATATGATAATAATGTTATATGCTAAATTGTCGCGTCTTCAATCAAACACATGTTCACGTTCGACAGCGCTGTTAGCACCTTAACCTACTATAACCAAAAACTGTTTGCTGTCGCCGGGTAAATATCGTCGCGTTGTCGCGTCGTCGCGTCGTGTGATAACGTATGTGCGCATGTCTTTCTTTAATCGAGTGGTTTTTAATTGCCAACAGTGATTATTCGACAGTGATTGATAGTGATTAGTGATAGAGTCATTGGTAAATTTCTCGTCTTATCGAGTGAGTGAATGAATGTGATTATGTTGAAGTTTATAAAAGAATACAGTTTATAAAAGAAAAAAGAACTTTCGATTAATTATTTAGTGTGGATCTCTGTCCTTTAGAACGTGATATCTACGTTCAATTTGAGTAAAAGTAAGATCTATCGGAAAATTCATTTCTCAAGGAATTACAGCAATACATCGAACAAGGTAATAATAACTATTCTTTAATGTTGTGTGAAAACAGATTTCGGAATGTCAAATAAACAGTGTTAGAGAAAATTCGCGAAAGAGAGGGGTTTTTAGTGGGTAGGGAGTACCGAGTTGGTAATTCGACTTGGTACTCGAGTCCCACATAACTCACCGGACCGCCCGGTGAGTATGCATAAAATGCATTTTCCCTTCTCTCGTAAAAAAAAAAAAAACAGTACAATTTAAAATAATAATAATAATTAAAGCGTATAATTATTTATACGCAATTTAAAATAATAATAATAATTAAAATGTATAATAATTAAAAGTAAATAATAATTTAAGTAAGAATAATAATGACTTAAAGTGAGTAAGCAAATGAGAGAGAGAGAGAGGCAGAGAGAGAGAGAGAGAGAGAATGAGAATGTATGTATTCGCATGTGTGTGTCTGTAGCGATCAGGTGATGGCAGCAGACGCCCCGCGTAAGCACCCGCGTCTGACGGTGAATCGCGCCACCCTTGCCTGCCTCTTGTATCCGACCCGTCATAAGTTAATTACTTCTTTTAATAATTCAAAAACTAAGCGTCGGACGAAATTTTGCCAAAGGAAAAATCATCTTAGAATTGACTCAAGAATGTGTCATTTTAAGGACAATTAGGTTATTTTGAATCACCTGTATATATATATATATATATATATATATATATATATATATACAGGGTGAGTCAAAAGTATGTTTTAAAAATTTGTGAGCGTGTTCCTGGATAAAAAGGAAGAACAAATGTTCATATGAACATATGGTCGCAAATGCTTTATTGTCGAGATAATGGACATAAATCAGCAGTATCAAATAATGCTTTATTTGAATGTTTACAATTTTGTTATTGTTGTTTATAAGAGATGTTCTACATGTCCTCCATCATTTTCAACACATGCTTGAGCACGACGTCCGCATGACTGGCGCAGTCGTTCGAAAACACGAATCACTTTATTTACAAACAAACGCTACTATGAAAGAAAGAGGAACGATGTTGTTAGATAGGCCTCTGTACTTCTGTACAGTAAGAGATAACGTATTTACAATCAAGTCATTGTACTTGAGACAATTTAAACGAGCAGTAGTAGAATTGATTCGTTGATTTACTGTGATAGTGTACAGAATGTTTACATTTGAAGAATTGAGTGATATTCATCTCACGTATGGTGAAATGCATTGCAATGCACTTGCTGCACGTCGGAGATATGCGCAGAAGTTCCCAAACAGACGTTTGCCATCCGCACCTACGTTCGTCGCTGTGGACGAACGTGCCCGTGAAACAGGTTCACTGTGCAGACGTCCGCATGTGGCTGGTCGACCAAGGATAGCACATTTGGATGAACGAGTACTGGCAGTTGTGAATGCAAATCCACGTACGAGTACTAGAAGGATTGCTGCTGAATTGCACGCGTGTCAGAGAACTGTAAATCGAGTTTTGAACCGTGAAAGGCTTCATGCTTACCACTACCAGCCAGTGCAAGCACTCCTCCCGCTTGACCGTCCTGCTCGCTTACAGTACTGTCAATGGTTGTTAGGACAACTGGCAGTAGACCCTGCGTTCCTCTCGAATGTGTTGTTTACAGATGAAGCATTATTCACACAAGAAGGTGTATTTAATTATCACAATGAGCATCTTTGGGCGCACAACAATCCTCATGCTGTCCGCGAAAGCAGTTTTCAGCATAGATATTCCATCAATGTTTGGGCCGGAATTGTTGGAGACAGGCTCATTGGCCCTCACCGTCTTCCAAATCGCCTTCAAGGAAATTCATATTATCAGTTTTTAAGAAGACACTTGCCAGCACTCCTCGAGTATGTACCACTACATGTAAGGGAACACATGTGGTTCCTGCACGATGGAGCTCCACCACATTTCTCACTAAGAGTCAGAAATCATCTCAATCGACATTATCCTGAGCGATGGATTGGACGTGGTGGTCCAGTGTCATGGCCACCGAGATCATCGGACCTGACCCCACTGGACTTTTATCTGTGGGGTTATTTGAAGAACGTCGTCTATCAAACACCAGTTAACAATGAAGAGGATCTATGGGCACGTGTGCAGGATGCTTGCAGGATGGTCCGTAGAAATCCTGGTGTTTTCGAACGACTGCGCCAGTCATGCGGACGTCGTGCTCAAGCATGTGTTGAAAATGATGGAGGACATGTAGAACATCTCTTATAAACAACAATAACAAAATTGTAAACGTTCAAATAAAGCATTATTTGATACTTTATGTCCATTATCTCGACAACAAAGCATTTGCGACCATATATATGTTCATATGAACATTTGTTCTTCCTTTTTATCCAGGAACACGCTCACAAATTTTTAAAACATACTTTTGACTCACCATGTATATATACAGGGTGTCCCAGACCACCCGTACATCCCTTTTAAAATGAAAATAAATGGCTTTTATCAAAAATTGCGAACAATTTTTAAGTAAATGGGGTACGCTCTATCAAATGGTAATATTTTCAACTTTTGATTCCGACCGGAAATACGCCATTCGGATCCGGATAGAAGGATTATTTAATTCACATAACATGCATTTGTGGAGCGATGAAAATCCCAGAGTTACGGGAGTCAGGAATTTTCAGACTCGTTGGAAGCTCAATATCTGAGCTGGAATTATGGGAACTGAAATACTAGGCCCAGTTGTCCGGATATTTTGACCAGCGCAACATACGTAGACTTATTAAAAAATAATCTACCAGATTTCCTAGAAGAAGTACCATTATTGGAAAGAAACAAAATTATATTTCAGTAAGACGGTGCTGGACCTCACAATGCCAGAATTGTGATGAATTTTTTAAACAACGAGTTTCTTAGACGCTGGATGCGTACGCACGCGCACACACACACACACACTGATTGTTACAGTCATCGCGTATAGCGATCAGCTGATCGCGGCGAGTGCCCCACGTAATCGCCTATATCGCGCCGTCCCTGCCTACCTCTTGTACTCGTTCCGAAAGTAGTTAACTATTTTCCTTTATGGTATAAAAACTAAGCTCCGGGCAAAATTTTGCAAGAGGAAAAATCGTCTTAGAATCATTCAAGAATTTGATATTTTAAAGACAAACGTTTGTTCAGAATCACCCTGTATATGAAACGGAGTTATGCAATAATTGGCAACCATGAAACAATAAGATTAACATTAATGCCTAATCATAAAATAATTATACAAAAAGGTTTCGGTGCCTTGGAGAGAGCACTGCAATTTTATCCAATAATTCACAATAAAAAATGTGGTCAATGTAATGGAAACTGTACTCAAATAAACAAAGCTAATTACCACATTTTCATAGAATTAAATATCAGAGCTAGTCTTCAATCTGCTGTAAAGTATTGTAAACTTAGAGATCTATCAACAACGCTAAAGCTTACAAAACAATATAGGTACCTATATTTGTTTTTTATAACATTTAATTACATAAATTTAAATATACTCTAATAGCGTGATTTTTATAAACTAATTAAAAACGTAAAACGTATGTAAAAATCTATCGAGCACGAACTCGATGTAGATGAAGAATGTTTATTATACATTGAACCAATAATTGAGATGACATTTCGGTCCTTATTGGAGACAGACAGCAACAGTTCGCAATGCAGTGACATGTTAATTGATATGTTTAGTTCAAAGTTAATATTATAAACTATAACTCTTTATATTTGGCCCTACAATAAGAGTCACAACGTCCCAATTGTTACATGAATAATTGTATAATAAATATATTGTTCATCTATATCAAATTCGATAGGCTTCATATTTCTCATTGAATTACATATTTTTTTGAAAATAACATGTAAGTATTTTTCAATGTTTCAGATTGGCAGGCGTTATTGCAGGATATCCTGGACATTTTGTGGCGTATTGTAGACGATTTTCTGGATTATGGAAACAATACAATAATTTAAATACTAAAGTGAAATCTTGTACTTTAAATGAAACTATCACTCCTATTGCTGCAATTTATACAATTTATGAAGATGATTAATTTTTTCAACAATGTTATATGAACTCTAACTGTTGGGTGTATTCTTTAACAATAAAAAGAATTTCGTCAAGTTCTAACGTCAGACTTAGGCTGCGGTCAAGACTGCAAATGCTTTGAAACATCATTCTATTTTGGTTCTATTATGCCTTGTAATTTATTTTTTGCCTGAAAGAAATTAAACGTTAAATGATAAACAAAATGCTACATATGTATATGTAAAAAATTCAAATAAAAGAAACATCAACATAATAACCTACAATTCGTACTTTCTATTAGATTTATAATATTGCAAAATTTTCTGAAATACTTATTGAGTATCTGTTTATATTTGATAAATTAGTTTAAAGTTTCAATTTTTTTTAACATCGTCGAGATCGACGCACGCGATCTCGATAACGTTAAACGGTAGCTGCTTCTTAGGCCCAATTCCACAACTCACTTTAACCGAAGTTTAACTCGTTAAAGGAGGATTTACATTGCGTCCAATGTCCGATGTATGACGTCCGATTGGATACAGTGAACTTTGGGCGCAATGTAAATCCTTCTTTAACGAGCTAAACTTCGGTTAGAATAAGTTGTGGATCTAGGCCTTAAAAGCCTGTGCACATGGGAATATTTTAGTCGTTTCCGTAAGCAAATCGATTATAATCGAACATTGAGTCGCATCCATTTTATAGCTTCCGACTAACTTCTTATCTAAAAAATATTTAATTAAAATTAAATATTTAATTAATCGAATGACTCACAAACTTTTTTAACTGCACTTCAAAATTCTTCATACGAAATACAAACGATTTTATATAAAAATTTTTTTATATTTATTTATGTCGGCTAACTACGTAGTATAAAAATTAATAATTATTTATAATTATTGGGGTGACTCACAAACCTTTTCAATTACACTTCAAACATCTTCATACGAAATACAAAAAGGTTATTAAACGATTGTAGTGGAGATCTGAATTGTTCAGGATTAAAGGAATAATTTGTAGCCTGAGGTTCTAAAGTATTTGAATGCAAATTTTGTATTAGTAATTGAGTTTGTTGTTGCAACATTTTTTCTTGTTGTAAAATATTATTAATCATCTTATTTTGAGTTTCTATTGCATTTTTAGTAATATCTTCATTTGATTTTATTAATTTTTGAATACAATTATCAAATACTTGAGCAAATGTTTGACGATTTGTTGATCTTACAGACTTTTTTTTAAAACCTTTATTTTTGTTAGTTTCTAACATTGCATTATCAATTATTTCATTATTTGTTAAATCATTATCATCATTATCAATTATTTCGTTATTTATTGACGTCTCCAATTGTTTAACTTCTTTATCACTAGTTAAGTCTGAACTTTCCTCAATACTATCAAAATTGTCATTTCCACTAATACTGTTGCTACTTGTATCAATATTTTGAAAGTAATATTTATTTTTATTAGTGTGTAAATTTTCATCAGAGAATTTTGAACATCCTGGATTCGCACCATCCGGATCAGGAATATTATCGAACATATTTACATCAATGAAGTTTGATGAAGTAGCATTTAGGGAATCCATTCCTTCTTGAATATTTATAGGTCGACATCTAAATAATTCTTGAACCTCATCATAGAATGTACATTTTTTCATTCCTGCACCACTTTTTGAAAGAGCAGTCCTACAATTATTGTAGCTTCCTACAACAAGATATTGACACCTAGCTGCGGATTTTATGGCCTATTTTTATATATTTTATCAAATTTATAATTGTTACGTTTTAATGCTTTAAATTTTATCTGTATTTGTGCCACACTTCGGCAATAACCTTTCTTTTTAAAATTTTCTTCTAAAGATTTAAAGATTTCCGCGATACGAAATCTTTTGCTGTCCATAATATTCAAAATTTTTTTTCTTTTAAAATATTAATTAAAGTCAGTGTTTCATTATATGTCCAAATATCACGTTTCTTTTCCATTGTAATATTAAACTGAACTTTTTGTAACAACTGAATTGTAAAAGGTTGGCACTATTTATTCTCAAGCGTTTCCACGGACTAAATTTGGTATCAGTTCGCTACCACTCCGATAAAACTTGTAGAGCGAAGCGGGAGTGAAATGAATACGGTTAGTCGCGTTTCCATCGACTTAAATTTGATTCTACGTCGCACTAGATGCGAATTAACGCTTCGGTGAAAACTAGACCATTGATGATATTTTGATTCCTTCTGAATCAGTGGAAGAAAATTTAACAGTATTAAAAGAAGTGTTAATTATTTAAAAAAAATACGGGTTTGAACTGAACATTGATAAATGTCAATTTTTAAAGAATCACATTGAATTTCTTGGTTATATGATTTCGGGTAGTGGCATTACTTTGAGCACACGACACACAGAAGCAATATTTAAATTCAACGAATCACAAAATGTAGTGGAATTACAAAGATTTCTTGGGTTAGCCAGTTATTTCAGAAAATTTATAAAAGATTTTGCACTTAAAGCAAGACCGCTACAAAACCTGTTGAAGAAAGATGTAAAATATGATTTTACCGACGATTGTAGAAAAGCGTTTCAAACACTCAAAAAGAAATTAACCGAATATCCGATTTTACGATTATACGATCCGTGCGCAGAAACAGAATTGCACACCGATGCTTGTTGAAATGGGTTAGGAGCTATTCTTTTACAGAAACAAAAAGAGGGTGTATGGTCCCCAATAGCTTACTTTAGTTAAACGACCAATCAGTCAGAAAATAATTATCATAGCTTTGAGCTTGAAATGTTAGCAATGGTTCGTTCGGTTGAAAGATTTCATCTATATTTGTACGGTATTCCATTCACTATTGTAAATGATTGTAACGCGTTTTTTCGCTATTAAAGTAAAATTTCTTCGTTCTTAATTTCTAGATTGGTCCGTATTTCTTACCGCCGCGTTTAACTGGCGATATTTATAAAAATTTTATTGAGAACGAGTTGCCAGTTCTTCTCGAATATGTGCCCCTTCGTGTACGGGCGCGACTGTATTTTCAGCATGACGGAGCTCCGGCTCATTTTTGTCGTAAAGTACGTGAAATATTAAACGCGCATTATCCAAATAGATGGATAAGTCGTGGTGGCCCGATCATTTGGCCGGCACGGTCGCCAGACCTGAACGTATTTTTCTTTTTTGTATGGGGATACATAAAAAATCTAATCGAGCAGCGGCGTAATGATACAGAAAATGAAGTACGTGAAGCTATTGTTGGCCTTCAATACCATTACACCAAACATGGCGCACCGTGCGACGCGTGATATTATACGAAGGATTAGACTTTGTATACGAGAGGGAGGACGACATTTCGAATAATTTTTGCATTAAATAATGAGAGTGGATTAGGCCTACTGGGGAAACCACTATAAAAAAAACGCACCAAGCTATCTACCGCAAGGTGGTGCGGAAATGATAGCGCATCATTTTCCTATCGAAGAAACGAAAAGACAATACTTTTTAATACTGTTCGGCGCGGTATCATATGTCGCGTGTCGCTCGTCGCTCGATGCGTGCGGTCTACCGCTTCTCATGCGCCGAGACATTTTTGCTTATTACTTAATAATTATTGCGAATTTTGCAAAATGGTAGAGGACTTTTCTTCTTAGTTTGACCCAATCTATCATCACTTTTCGTTTGGTCCCTCACGAATCGGACACCCTGTATAAATAAAATCACTACTACGAGTTACCTCGACATATGATATAATAATGAAATTTACAAGTTTTATTGTAGGAAAATTTTGTTTTCTTGACAAATATAGACTAGTTCTTATAAATTATAAATACATACTTATCAGCTATAAGAATCATGTTACTATTATTATTGTATTGTATGAAATAAATAATTGAAATAAACTTGTATGTACTTGTTTTATTAAACATTATTAAGGTTTCGAGCGCCACTTTCTCGAAATTTCTCGCGTGATAGACACGTGGCTCCCGGAGAGCCTGTACGACAAAGAAAAGGATATATTTGTTGCCATATCGAGAACTTCCTCGCACAATGTGGAATGCGACCATTATTGGTTCGCGACCTCGCGTGATATTTCGCGGGCCAATTAGCAATCGACGAGTCGATCTCACGTAGCAAGCACGACCGGCCAGCTCTCCCGGACTCAGCAGTCAGCAGTGAGCCATGAGCACTTACATTAATCGAGCGAGATCGTTCGCTACCTAGCTCGCCATCGTTGTTTCGAGATATTGTTAATCGAGCGAGAGTTTGTAAAACGCAGTGATATAACAAGAAAATACATCGCGGTTCTTTAAAACGAAAACCGGAGTGATATTTCATTTCTCCTTTACCCGCGGCGGAGAGCGGAGCAAATGCGACGCGTTGCCTTTCGAAGACCGAAATTTGTTAACGAACTATTGATCGTGTGATCGGCATTACTAAAAACATTGGTCCTTCGAGCCGGATCTATCGAGACGCAACAATCCTTCGCGCTCAGGCTCTCTCGTTCGCTCTCTCTCACTCTCGTTCGCTCTCTCTCACTCTCGCGAGCCACGCGCAGCTGATATCGGCGATCTCTCTCTCGCGCGCTCGATTCTCACCCCGCCTCCTGCAATGCTGTGATAAGTGGGTGGATCGAATCAATTGACAATTTCAAAAAGGTGACTGCTTCGAAAGTGAAAAGTTACCGGCTCACAGAACTACGAGCACTCTGCACTCGCTCTCTAAAGATCAGTGCCCTAAGGAGTGAACAAAGACGTTCGCCAAATTTTTGAGAGTGTCACGAGTGTTCGCGTACTCTCCGCGACCTCGGACAACAAGACTATATCGCTGCCCCGTACACGCCCTTAGCACATCCGTTGTGCTTTTCACGTGCATTTACACGTTATTCGCTAGCGCTGTGTGCGTCTCCGACTCCTGAGTACTCGAAGAGCTCGAGGATTGACAGAGTCGCGAGTTTAGCTCCTGCCGCGAGTTAATTGACAACTCCGCGGTTTGAATTATTGTGCATTGACATCTGCTGCGTTGTTGGCAAGTTTGAACTACGAGCGTTCTGCACTCGCTCTCTAAAGATCAGTGCCCTTATGGTGTGAACAAGGACGTTCGCCGAATTTTTTTGTGTTTGTCGCGAGTGCTCGCTTTTCTCCGCGACCTCGGACAATCTGGCTATATCGCAGTCGTATACCGGCTCGCAGCGCAATCGTCGCGCTTCTTCAGTGTATTCACACACCGTTCGCGCAATCTCTCTCTGGATCGTGAGCGGATTCAAGAACGATCATGTCCCAGGATCTTCGTAATCTTCTGATCGAGCAGGAGCTCACAATTAAATCGATCAAGCGAGTATTGGTCAATTATAAGAAGCTGTCAAAACAAAACATCACTCTTTCGAAAACGAAGGGACGACTTTCAAACTTGGAGGAGCTGTGGAAAAAATGTCAAGCTCTACATGTCCGATTGATGCAGACTGCCACTACGGAGGAACAAAGGTCAACCCAGTACTTCGCTAAGGACGAGATACTCGATGTCGAAGATGCCTTCTTGGAGGCTGCGGACTATCTCAACGATGCGATCGGTAAATTTACAAAAGTCGAAACGGCTCCCTCCGATAAAGGTAACGAATCATCTTTTCGTGACTCGCTGTCTGCAACTGCGTTGCAATTACCTCGTATCACGCTTCCGAAATTTTCGGGTAATTTTTCGGAATGGGAAAATTTCCGCGGTATCTTTGAGTCTCTTGTCGCGACTAACGATTCTTTATCAAACACACAAAAGCTTCATTATTTGAAAGCGAGTTTCTCCGGTGATGCCGCCTTACTTGTCAGTAATATTCGAGTTTCCGACGCGAATTATGATGCAGCATGGCAACTCCTCGCCAAGGAATACGATAATCAGAACGCGATTATTCACGCGCACATTCACGCCTTCGCTGACTTACCGAAAATGAAAACCGAAACAGTTAGTGAATTGAAAAGACTTCGAGATAACGTCTCCGTTTCTCTTGCTGCACTGACGAATCTGGATCGTCCGGTCAGTCAGTGGGACGATTTGTTGGTCTACATTATTTCGCAAAAATTCATTACGCGCACCCGCAATGAATGAAGCCTGATGCGAGGTAATTTGGATGTGTATCCTACATATAAGGAGATACACGACTTTATGACGTGTCGAATTCGCGGTTTGGCGGACTACAACACGCAGTCTAGCTCTGCGACGAATAATTCGAACAATAAATCTCGTTCGTCAATTAATCATGTTGCGACAGTTAAATGCGTCAAATGTTCTGGTAATCATAGCTTGGCAAAGTGCGACAGTTTTTTAGCTCAATCGGTTGATCAGCGTAGACTTCTCGCGCGTCAGCATAAATGTTGTTTTAATTGCCTGAGACCGGATCATCAATTAAGGAATTGTTAAAGCAAAGGTCGTTGTATTACTTGCCGTCGCGCGCATCATTCTCTTCTTCACAGCGATAATGACGCTCGCGACAGGAGACTCGACTCTTGCGCCGCCGCGTCTCCCTCGGACTCATCGTCAAATAATAAAGCGTCGCTTCCGAGTATTCCCGCGCCGCAATCTGCTGCAGTAGCGTCAAAGCATTCACATGACTCGAAAAAATATGAACTCTCCCCCTCATGTACTACTCGCTACCGCTTGGGTCAGTCTCACGACCGCGGAGGGTCGTACCTTTAAATTGTGTGCTTTATTGGATCAGGGCTCTACGTACAGCTTTATATCGGAATCGCTTTGCCAAGCCATGCGCACGAAGCGTTATCGTACCGGTCTGAAAATACATTGCTTCGGTGAAAAATTCAGCGGCGTCGCCAAGTCTTGTGTGAATCTATCTCTTGCACCGTGCTCGGGACAAGGCCCTTTATTTCTATTTACCGGTTACGTATATCAAAAAATCACCGCTTATACAGCTTCTCAGACCAAACCTGCCGAATCGTGGCCGCATCTAAGCAACCTATCCCTTGCGGATCCTCATCCGTCTAGCAATCACCCGATTCATGTGCTTATTGGTGCCGATCTATATGGATCACTGTTATTAAGACCTCCGACAAGGACCTCTCGGTACCCCCACCGCGCAACTTACAGTACTCGGGTGGATAATTTCGGGTCCGACCGGGAGCAGCTCCTCGCTTCCGGAATCCACTTCAGTCTTGCATTGCGTATCTGATGACGATACAAATTCTCTTCTACAAAAATTTTGGGAAGATGAAAACGTTCCTTCTCGCGCCCCCCTCTCTGAAGAGGACGAGCAGTGTGAACAGCATTTCGTTACCACACATTCTCGTAATTCGCACGGACGATACGTCCTGCGTTTGCCGTTTAAAAACGGCCCCCCTAGTCGCATGGGCGACACGCTTCAGAAAGCTTCATTTATGTATCAGAAAATGGAGCGTCGGTTACAACAAAAACCAGAAGTGGCCGCGCTGTACCACGATTTCTTGAAAGAATATGCATCCATGGGTCACATGGAGGAGGTAAGCTCTCATGAACCATTCCTTTTCCCCCCGGTGTACATACCTCACCATTTTGTATTACGAGAGTCTAGCTCGACCACAAAACTCCGAGTAGTTTTAACGCTTCTTCAAGAACACGCGATGGGACCTCTTTGAACGACCACCTCATGGTCGGTCCCAAACTTCAGCAAGACATCTCAGCGATTATTTCTCGCTGGCGGCAATTTTGTTACGTCTATACAGCGGACATTGCGAAAATGTTCCGCCAAATATTAGTGCATCCTGATGACGCCGACTTCCAAAGAATTCTCTGGCGTCCTTCAAATTCTAATTCAATGCAACATTATCGGTTGCTCACAGTTACCTACGGCATGGCGTCAGCTCCTTATCTCGCCATGCGCGTGCTCCACCAACTAGCGCTGGATGAAGGCAGTGCTTTTCCGGCTGCTCAAGCTGTATGCAAAGGTTCCATTTACGTCGATGATATTCTTTTTGGAGCAGATGACATACCAACTCTGCGTGAAACCCGCAAGCAGCTCGTTGATCTCATGAATCGAGGAGGTTTCCCTCTCCGCAAATGGACCGCAAATTACTTAGAGCTTCTGACGGACATCCCGGAAGACCAGCGCGGAGCGTCTGATCACATCATTAACAGGGACGACACTCTAAATGTATTAGGTCTAGCGTGGTCGCCCCACGGTGATTCATTTCGCTTCCGGATTGCGCCACACATGCAAGCCGTGCATACGAAACGTTCTGTTTTGTCTTTCATTGCTAAGCTCTACGATCCCCTCGGTTGGGCATCCCCGATTGTCATCTTGGCTAAAATATTTATGCAGGAGCTTTGGTTGCGACAAATCGATTGGGATAATCCGATCCCTGCTGACCTGCTGCGTCAGTGGACAGAGTACTGTTCTGAATTGCCTAATCTAGGTACGGTGCGAATTTCAAGATGGACGGGAACGAGTCGCGAGCAAATGGGGCTCGAACTTCATGGTTTCGCTGACGCATCTACCAGGGCTTATGCCGCTGTTCTTTATCTTCGAGTTCTTCACTCTATGACAAATATTCAGATTAGTCTCATCGCAGCCAAGACTAAGGTTGCCCCCCCTCAAAACGGTCAGCGTTCCTCGTCTTAAACTCAATGCCGTTGTTTTGTTGAGTCGACTGATGGATTGGACTAGAAACGCCTTGAATTTAGAACGGATCCCTTTGTATGGCTGGACCGATTCGACAATCGTTTTGGCATGGATACGCCAGCACCCGGCTAAATGGAACTGCTACGTAGCCAATCGCGTATCAGAGGTACAGACGCGTCTTCCTGCGATGCGTTGGAATCATGTTCGCTCCCGTAACAATCCGTCAGATTGCGCCTCTAGGGGCATGTCAGCCTCTGAATTGACTGCCCACGACTTGTGGTGGTCTGGCCCTTCGTGGCTTCGTAAGTCTTCCGCTTCTTGGCCGATTCAAGAGGACGCACCTCCGCTGCAGTACAACATTCGAGAAACGATGCTCTCCGAAGCCCGCAAAACCATTGTTCATCATGTAGATACGGCTTCGGAATGGGACTTGCCGACGAAGTATTCAAGCTGGACAAAGCTTCTTCGTATCACTGCTTATCTTAGACGCTTTATTCAGAACGTGAAAAACAAAGTCGCTTCATTACAAGTCGATACATCCAATTTAAAGCCGGAAGAACTAAGCGAGGCCTCCGCTTTTTGGTTTCGCTCAGTACAAAGCTCACACTTACACTCGGAGTGGAAGGCGCTTAACGCGTAAGCTGCTCTTCCAAGATCTAGTCAACTCCGCTCTCTCAATCCCTTTATCGGTAAGGATCAATTGATACGCCTAGGCGGGCGGCTTGAAAACTGCATTATGTTACAATGAGCGTCACCCGATAATACTTCCGAAACATCGAATTTCGGAACTTCTAATCGAGCAGGCTCACCGCCTCTCTCTTCATGGAGGTACACAGCTGACGTTGAGAACTTTATGTCAGAATTATTGGATTCTTTCGGCTAGAAATATCGTTAGATCTCACATACGCAGGTGCGTCACTTGCGTTAGACATGCTGCGAACACCCCGACGCAAGTCATGGGTAACCTGCCCGAGCCTCGAGTCAATCCTTCTCCTCCCTTTTCTCATACCGGCGTGGACTACGCTGGTCCTATGAATATTATTCCATTTGTCGGTCGTGGTCAAAGGGGAACCAAGCATTACGTCGCCGTATTTATATGTCTCGCAACTAAGGCGATTCATCTCGAGTGTGTCGATGATTATTCGACTGAAGAGTTTCTCGCTGCCTTTTCACGTTTTGCTGGCCGTCGTGGTCTACCGTCACACGTTTATAGTGACAATGGCACAAATTTCCAAGGTGCAGATCACGAACTTCAACGAAACTTTCGCGCTCTCTTAAACGATCCTCGACTTAAGGACACGCTCGCTACTGACAGTGTCAAATGGCATTTTATTCCCCCCGCGGCACCACATTTCGGCGGGCTCTGGGAAGCAGGTGTCAAAAGTCTTAAACATCACCTTAAGAGAGTGATGGGATCTCACACCTTGTGACGAGCCGAGTTCGTAACGCTCCTGTGCAAAATAAAAGCGTGTTTAAATTCTCGTCCGATCTCCGCTCTAAGCGACGACCCTACGGACCTTTCTGTATTAACCCCAGGTCATTTCTTAATTGGTCGACCGCTGATTAGCTTACCCCAGGAATCGGTCCTCGATCTTAACACGAATCGACTGTCGCGCTGGCAGCACGTCCAGGCGATGCATGAGCAGATCTGGCGCTCTTTCCAGGTCTGTGGTAAATATTTAAGTCCTGGAAACTGTCAAGGTTTTATTTGTCCCAAAAGCTGCCAAAACAGAATAAAAATTTTCCAGGCCCGTCCTGATAAAAATTGAAATACTGGAAGCTGCCAAGCTTGACTGTCCTAGAAGTTGCCAAAATAGGATAAAAATTTTCCAGACCTGTTCTGGTAAAAATTCAAGTCCTAAAAGCTACCAAGATAGAAAAAAAATTTCCTAGGCCTGTCCTGGTAAAAATTCAAGTCCTGGAAACTGCCAAAAATTGATAGCCTCGAAACCGACCAAATAAAGATTACCCAAGTAAATAAATATGATATCCTTGGAAATGAAGTATACATGAGTTTAGAAAGGTGTTCCTATACCCCTAATGGGGAGATAAAAGGATGTCCTGGAAAATGCCGCCTGACATGTATACAGGGTGTCGCAGACCATCCGTATCAGCCGAATATCTCAAAAACTGAGCGCGGCAGATAAAAATATTTCAGACAAAAGTTGTAAGGTTTCAAGTAACGCATTACATGGCGATATCAGTATGACCTTGAAGAGTGTTGTCAAGGTCACGTAAAGGTCACCTTGAATTCTGTAAATGGAAACTTCAATTTTTTATTGCATATTCTTGTAGCTTATTTCGAGAGCTTTCCAAAACACTATAATTAAGTTAGTTTTCATTAAGTACTTTCCGAGTTATGAGGCTTGAAATCATATTTTAATTTTACATAAACCGTAAAATATCTTGTAAAATATTCATTTTTCGATTATCTTACCTTAATACTTTTATGTACAAAATAATGAAAGGAATCAATTGGTGTAAAGAAAACACATAATTGTTTCGAATAAAAAGTGTAATTGTTAATTGCAAATTACATTTTTTCTTTCGAAACAATTATGTGTTTTCTTTAGACCAATTGATTCCTCTTATTATTTTGTACATAAAAGTATTAAGGTAAGATATTCGAAAAATGAATACTTTACAAGATATTTTACGGTTTATGTAAAATTAAAAAATGACTTCAAGCCTCATAACTCGGAAAGTACTTGAGGGAAAAATATTTTATTATAGTGTTTTGGAAAGCCCTCGAGATAAGCTACAAGAATATGCAATAAAGAATGGAGGTTCCATTTAAGAAATTGACGGTGATCTTCACGTGACTTTCAAATAACTCTTCAAGATCAAACTGATCGCCATGTAATGCGTTACTTGAAACCTTACAACTTTTGTCTGAAATATTTTTGTCTGCTGCGCTCAGTTTTTGAGATATTCGGCTGATACAGGTGGTCTGCGACACTGTATATATAGGGTGTGTCATTTTAAGTGATGCAGCTGAATATCTCTTAAAGTAAAAAATATTGGGAAAAATGTTTCAGACAATAGTTTTATGGTTGCGAGGAGAGCAGAAGTTGGTCATATCAATTTAATTGTAGGTGGCGCCACTTTCGAGATTTCTGCATGGCGGCCATTTTTTTAAATGGCAATCGATTTTTTTATTCCAGTGAATGTTGAAGCTGCAGGCATTAAGACGAATACAACGGTTTTTCATTTTTTTGAAATTGGATCATTTTTCACTGAGTTACAGTGTTCCAAAGTTAATAATTAAAGTAAAGAGCTTCCACCCCCATACAATGTGCGTATTTCGTGACTTCAAACCGCCTTTCACCTCTCTCTCTCTCTCTCTTTCTGTGTGTGTGTGTGTGCGTGTGTGTTGTTTCTATCCGTTATTTGGACTGATTCTGTTTGATGGTCAACCAGCTCCAGACTACTTGACACGCATTTTCCCGTGCTTAGCATTACCCAGGATGAACGACGTGGACGTGGCGGGGTTTTTATTCTTTTGGGGTGCTTGATTTACGTGAGTCCCCTTGCGTCTCACGATTCGGGGTGCTTGATTTACGTGAGTCCCCTTGCCTCTCACGATTCGGGGTGCTTGATTTATGCGCGCGCGCGCGCGCGTGTGTGTGTGTGTGTGTGTGTGCGCGCGCGTGCGTGTGTCAATCAAGCCACGTCCACGTCGTTCATACTGGGTAATGCTAAGCACGGGAAAATGCGTGTCAAGTAGTCTGGAGCTGGTTGACCATCAAACAGAATCAGTCCAAATAACGGATAGAAACAACACACACGCACACACAGAGAGAGAGAGAGAGAGAGAGAGGTGAAGGGCGGTTTGGAGTCACGAAATACGCACACTGTATGGGGGTGGAAGCTTTTTACATTAATTATTAACTTTTGAACACTAACTCAGTGAAAAATGATCCAATTTCAAAAAAATAAAAGACCGTTGTATTCGTCTCAATGCTACAACATTCACTAGAACAAAAAAATCGATTGCCATTTAAAAAAATGGCCGCCATGCAGAAATCTCGAAAGTGGCGCCACCTACAATTAAGTTGATATGACCAACTTCTGCTCCCCTCGGAACCATAAAACTATTGTCTGAAATTGGTGTAAAGAAAATACATAGTTATTTTTAAGAAAAATATGTAATTGTTAATTACAAATTACATTTTTTCTTCGAAACAACTATGTTCTTTCTTTATACCAATTGATTTATCTTATTATTTTGTACATAAAAGTATTAAGGTAAGATAATCGAAAAATGAATATTTTACTAGATATTTTATGGTTTATGTAAAATTAAGAAATTATTTCAAGCCTCATAACTCGAAAAGTACTCAATGAGGAAATACTTTATTATAGTGTTTTGGAAAGCTCTCGAGATAAGCTACAAGAATAAGTAATAAAAAATAGGGGGTTCCATTTAAGAAATTGAAGGTGACCTTCATGTGATCTTCAAACGACTTTTCAAGGTAAAATCAATGACACCATCTTATGGCCCCCTTAAAACCATATAACTTTTGTTTCAAATATTTTTACCGAAACCGTCATGGTTTCGAGATATTCAGCTGCATCACTTAAAATGACACATCCTATATATTGTGATCGTGGTATTTCCCGAACCGTACAGGGTCGCGCGGTCGGCTCCTCGACACACCTTCGGCGTGATTCGCAATCTCGTGTTTCCACTTCAAAATATTTGCGAAAAATCTCTAAATGATTGGGCGCCAGGTATGGGAGACCGTACCACACAAAAGTAGCGAAAAATGTCGACACGAAGCAAAAAAGTGGAGACGGAGCAACGAATGCGACGGAATATAAGATGATATTTAACACAGTAGCTCAGCAGTGTAACGAAGAGAGGGTTGGGTCGGTCAGAACGGAGGATAGAAGATTAGAACCCACTGAAAATAGCAAGACAATATATGCAATGGAATAATAATGTATTATAATAAAGGAAATAAAGATAATGTAAATAATATAAATTTGTGATCGACGTAATTAACGGAATTGAAAGGCTCGCAGTCGGATAATTAAGAGCTAAGACCTATAGCCCACGCGGTATCGACGGTTATCAAGCGCGAGCGAGATGGATCAACTTACAACGGACGACGTATCGACCGCCCGAACGAGAAAAACCAAACTACGATAAGACACCGTCGAATTAATAAAGTCGCGGAGTGGTTTTTGGCTTAATTTTCCGCAAAATCTCTCGCCCTCGATCCGCACGACAACACGAAATACGTCGCAAGCCTGCGCAGCGTGTGCAGCAGGCTATAAATTGCCGCAATGATACACGAGATCAATATCGACACAACGGCGATCGCGCGAGAATACGCGGAACACGAGAAAAAACGGATTACACGACGTAATTACATACACACGTGGACGCGAGATTTACAGATTAACTATCGGCAGTGGTTCCCGAAGGAGATCTGTTGAGCCCGGATGGATCGATTTACTCATTAATCGTCCGAAAAGAAACGCGAAACACTAAAAACTATATTCGACGTAGCACGCGAACGTAACACGTCATACAAGAGCGATAATTATAACGAGCGATTTCAACGATCCATCTGAGTGCGATACGAAATCGGTGGCTTCACTAAACTTGTCGTCTCACCAAAAGAAGTTCACACAAAATTTCGCACGGTAGCGAAGCGTAGATGTTGAGGTGCAGGGCCTACGTCCTCTTCGATCACAAGCTCACCGGACAGTGAGGAGCGGAAGGCTCCCACGGGAGACCAGTGTTGCCAACTCGTTTCAAGTCTTTCCTACCAGAGCACGTCTGAAATCCTACACGCAGGCATCAAATCCTACTAAAATTTTAATTTATACATAAAAACTTTTTAATAATTAAATTAATTAAAAATTAGTTATAAGATATGAACAAATGTATTGTTATAAAAAATAATGTAATATAATAATATTTATTATATAATATTATGTATTATAATTTTATTAATAAAAATATATTGATTGATTGATTGATAGTTTATTGTCGCCCCTTGGGGATTACAAGGTGCTTTTACAAGAAGCGTTCCCGAACCTTTAACAAAACTATACCACTTCTCCCCCCCGACCTGGCCATTTTGCGACCATTACAGACTACAATACCCTCACCCACCCTACGCATCCTCCCCCTCCTTGACCTCCCTCCCTCGTCCCCCCTATCATCCGCCTGGCTCCAGCCTCTCCTTCTCCCGCCTCTGTTTCCTTCTCGTGGTTGACTGCTTCCTCTGCACCTCTCCCTCTTCTCTCTTTTCTCCTGTCCCTTGTTTCCTCCGTCCAGCCTCTCTTCCTCCCTCGTACTTTTCCTTTCGCTCTTATCCTCTCCTTCCTTTTCCTTCCGGCATCAGATGTGGCTGTACAGACTAGACCGAACCAAAATTAATCCAACATACAAAAAACGGAGGCTATCAACTCCTCCCCTCTACACCCTCCCTTTCCACCCTTTCCCTTCAGCCTTCCCTCCTATCCCTCCCTACCCTTCTTCTTCCGCCCCTATACTCTTCTCCCTATCCCTACTCATCCCCCCTTCCTCCTCCTACCCTTCCCTTTCTCCATTTCCTACCTTCCTCACCCTCTTTCCCTTCCCCCCTTCTTTCTACTCATCGCTTTCATCCTCTGTTTCCTCCATCTCCTCATGCCACCTATCTTTCTCCACATCCCATCCCCAAGCCTTCCCATCTATCCATATCCTTCTATTTGTGACTACCACCACCCTCCCCCTCGCCCTCTCTGTCCTTGCCCTCTCCACCAGCTTCCACCTTCCTCTCCTCCAACGTCAAGTCCTCGTCTACCCCCACCCCCCAATTCCTCCTTATCTCCCATCCCCCTTCTAGCAATTCCTTCTTCTCTTCCGTCCTCCTCATCCTCACAATTAATACTATACCTACGTTCCCCCTTCTCTCACTAACCTCCCCAATTTCCACCCTTCTCCCCAATTCCTCCATCATGATCCCTTCTATCACCCTCTTTCTTTCCTCCGCGCTGCCTCCCTCTACCCCTCTCCACACCACATTCCTCCTTCTTTCTCTCCTCTTCTCCTTCTCTCATTCTCTCCCTCCTCTCCAACTCCCTTCTCTCTCTCTCCTTTCTCACTCTCTCCCTCCTCTCCTCAAACTTTCTCCACACTTCCCCTCCTGTTGTCCCCCTGCCCTCCTCTCCTAAATCCTCTCCTTTCCTCTGTCCTTCTCCCCCCCTCATCCTTCCTCTTCTTCCTTCTTTCCTCCCGTTCCTCTTCCACCATCCTCCACCACTCCTCTTCCCTTTCCTCCTCTTCTATATTCTCTTCTCCTCCACTCTCCCTTTCCCTCTCTACCTCCCGTCCCTTCTTTTCCCTACCTACCTCTTCCCCCCGCTTCCCTTCTTTCCCCTCTTCCTCCTTCACCTTCTTCTTTTCCTCCATCACCTCTACTCCACTGTCGTCCACTCTACCACTCCACCTGCCCCTCCTCTCCCCATCTATCCTCCCCCCGTCCTTCCACTTTCTCCCCTATCTCCTCCATCCGCTTCTTCACTCCCTGCTTCCTTTCTCTCCCTTCTCCATCCCCTGCCTTCTCCTTTTCTTCCTCCTCATCTACTCCTCTTCTGCCTTCCTCCCCCTTACTCCACTTGCTCTTCCTCTCTCCACCCTCCACCCTTTCCCCTTCCTCCTTCTCTCTCGTCTCCTTCCTCCCCACTATTGCATTCCCCTTCCTTAACTTTAACTCCTTCACCTTCCAACCTTCTTCTCTTCTACCCCCATCTTCCTTTTCTCTCCTTTCATCCTCTTCTTTGCCCTCCTCTCCTGCGCCTTCCTTCTCCTTCCTAACCTCCGCTCCTTCACTTTCCCTATCGACCTCCCCTCTCTTCTCTAATCCCCTTACCAATCTCCTCATCACCAGTACCAACTCCACCATCACCTTCTTCAGCTCCTTGACCTCTTCCACCAGCTCTCCGCACTCCATTCTGCTGTCCGTTCTTTACTTTTCCTTCCCTGCCGGCATTCCCAAAATTCTTCGTCACCACAATCGATCTGCGCATCGATTCCCCGTCTCTCTATCCCTCGCTTCCTTCAACGCACCCCTGGCGCCATCCATCTGTCACTTGCCTCCTTACTCCAGCCTCTGGCGCCCTCTCCGCTCTCCACCTTACTGTATCTCTCTCTCCTTCCTTCTGCCTCCCGCACCATCTTCACTTCCTTCTCCATCACTCTTCACGCCTCTCCCTCCATCTTCTGTTTCCCAACTCAGCACTTTTCCATATATTTTCTCACTCGAAAAACTCTTTAACCCTTCTTTCTCCAACTCCGCCTCCACCTCCATCCGCTCCCCCGGTCTACCTCCTCCTCTTCCCCCGCTCCCAGCTCTTCCTCCAACCATCCTTTTTTCCTTCTCCTATCGGCCCACACCTCCACACCTGTCACCTGAATACACGTTCGCGGCCGATCTCTAATAAAAATATATATAACGCTAAATATTTATTTATATTTATAACGTTAACGTAAATTACACACATCAAAAGTACACACATCAAAATTACACACATTTTCGCATTAATTGCACTAGTACTATCGACTATCGATAGAGGACGTGAATTGTGCTATACGTATCTAAGCTTCTAAGCTGTGTTCCGAAATTCACCAAAAATCTATAATATATGCGACGTGTATTAAGCCGGTATTACACTATAGGTTGCGGGCTCGGTTCGCGCAGTTGAAATTGACCAATCAAAATAACCGGCCAACAAATTGCTTTGCTCTGATTGGTCAATCCCAACCGTAACTGAGTTTGCAACCTATAATGTAATTGGGCTTTATAGATTTTCATTACTGGCAGTGAATTGACCGAGATAGGACACAGTAGGATATTTTTTGCATTCCTCTAATCATAGAAATTAAAAACTACCAGATTTCCTACGTACTATAGTCTGCATAATTCTCCTACAATCGCCTATCCTAAACTACCAGACTTAGTAGGAGTCCTACTGAATTGCAATACTGCGGGAGACACGCCGGCAGCACGATATCCTGCGTAATTAATCCTGATTGGCGCAGGACCGTATCGCGCCTCTCGCGCGCCGTTATCAGTTGGCACGGCCGTAATTAGGCCCTTCGGACTGCAGAGTTTTCCGCCGCGGAAGAGCGAAATTTTTGTGGGCAGCCTGCGCCCTTGCTTCGCCGGGCTCTCTCCTGGGACCAAGACATTCGTCTACCGACATCCTTTCGGTTGATTACGTAATCCTGGCCCATTGTAGAATCCGGGCCGGAGTTGATGCAGCGGCGCTCCACGTCGGGGTCTTTCACATATCCTTTAGTACGGGGTGGCCATCCCCTCTTCGACTCTACCACTCGGTACTTTGTCTTCCTATCTGGGAGCCCTTTTTGCTGTCGGAATTAATGACTAAAATTAACGGCCGACAGTTAACGGACAGTTTTTCGGTGATAGTGAAATAAGTGAAAGCTCATTTTATCAGAATAATAGCCTAACCTGACGTGTTTCCGCGGCTTCCAGCTGGGCTTCCACTCACTTGCATCCAATTTCCCACGCCGATCCGCAGTTTCCTCCTAACGATGAGGTGAGATTCACCGACACTCGAGACACCGATTTTCGCCGCTAAATTAAGAAAAATCGCGCAAGAATTCGCAAGTGCGCGAGGTGCAAACGCAAGACCGCCACTCCTCCGCTATAGGGAGGACATAGGCCCCGAAAAAGACGACCGCGGTCGAACTTTTCGCTCCTGTGACGGACGGTCCAAAAAGAACGTCACGTCACAATATACAGGGTGGACCATTTTAACCTTTAATGGAGAATAACTCGAAAACCAAGCCCGGGAGAGAAAAATGTTTCACACAAAAGTTGTTTGGTTTCGAGGGGGCCATAAGATGGTATCATTGGTTTGACCTTGAAGAGTTATTTGAAGGTCACATGAAGGTCACCTTCAATTTCTTAAATGGAACCTACCATTTGTCATTGCATATTCTTGTAGCTTATCTCGAGAGCTTTCCAAAACACTATAATTAAGTACCTTTTCGTTAAGTACTTTTTGAGTTATGAGGCTTGAAATAATTTCTTAATTTCACATAAACCGTAAAATATCTTGTAAAATATTCATTTTTCGATTATCTTACCTTAATACTTTTATGTACAAAATAATGAGAGGAATCAATTGGTGTAAAGAAAACACATAGTTGTTTTTAAGAAAAAATATGGAATTGTTAATTGCAAATTACATATTTTTTCTTCAAAACAACTATGTGTTTTCTTTACACTAATTGATTATTTTCATTATTTTGTATATAAAAGTATTAAGGTAAGATAATCGAAAAATGAATATTTTACAAGATATTTTACGGTTTATGTAAAATTAAGAAATTATTTCAAGCCTCATAATTCGAAAAGTACTTAAGGAAAACTAACTTAATTATAGTGTTTTGGAAAGCTCTCGAGATGAGCTACAAGAGTGTGCAAAAATATATAGGGTGTTCCTTTAAAAAAAATTGAAGTGACCTTCACGTGACCTTCAAATGACTCTTCAAGGTCAAACCAATGGTACCATGTTATGGCTCCCTCGAAACAAAACAACTTTTGTCTGAAACATTTTTCTCTCCCGGGCTTGGTTTTCGAGATATTCGACTGGATGGATTAAAATGGGCCACCCTGTATATACAGGGTGTCCGATTCCTGAGTGACCAAACGAAAAGTAGTGGTAGACTGGATCAAATTGAGAAGAAAAGTTCTCTACTATTTTGCAAAATTCGCAATAATTATTAAGAAATAAGCAAAAATGTTTCGGCGCATGAGAAGCGGTAGATCGCTCGCAGTGTCCGATTAATGAGTGATCAAACGAAAAGTGGTGGTAGATTGGGTCAAACTGGAAAGACAAGTCCTCTACCATTTTGCAAAATTCGCAATAATTATTAAGTTATAGGCAAAAATGTCTCAGCGCATGAGAAGCGATTTGTCTACCGCTTCTTATACTCTGAGACATTTTTGCCTATAACGATAATTATTGCGAATTTTGCAATATGGTAGAGGAATTTTCTTTTCAGTTTGACCCAATCTATCACCACTTTTCGTTTGATCACTTAATAATCACACACTACAAGCGGTTTACCGCTTCACATGTACCGAGACATTTTTGCTTATTTTTTAATAATTATTGCGAATTTTGCAAAATGGTAGAGGACTTTTCTTCTCAGTTTGACCCATTCTACTACTACTTTTCGTTTGGTCACTCAGGAATCGGACACCCTGTATATGTATATACAGAGTGTCCCGAAACTAACGCTTGATATTTTAAAGGCAGATTCTCTGGCCAATTTAAAAACAATTTTTCCTCAACGAAAATGTCGAGGGAGATCATTATTTTTTGCATATTCCCAATCTTTGTCATCATGTATCTTTCTAACTAAGCCTTAAATTAAAATTCTATTAAAGTAAACTCTACCTAAAATTAACTAAAGAATGTGACTTTATTAATATTTTATTCCCATAAGTTAGTTATTCCCTTAGTTTGCGAAAAACACTTTATTTTCAATCGTTTATAACTCGAAAACTATTAGTGCCGCGACATTTTCGCTGAGGAAAAATCGTTTTTAAATTGGCCAGAGAATCTGCCTTTAAAATATCAAGCGTTAATTTCGGGACACCCTGTATATATATGTATATAATAAAATTCTAAGCGAATGAAATAAATTTAAGCAGCTTTATAAATCTATCCGAGCGAGCGAAGCGCAGACGATTACGTCAGCCTATCGATATTGCGTATTGAAACGAACGAAGCTATTCCTTTATAACATATAACCTATATATATGTGTTAAATTTTTACACTATATAAAAGAAAGAATAAAACTAAAATTATTACGATAAAATTTATGGCAGACACAAATTTCAAAATATTGAGCCCATTATATTTTTCACATAAAGAACATTAAATTCTAAATACACCAATACACATATATACAGGGTATCTGAAAAAAACTGTAACATAATGGCGGCGCGCGGTGATTGGGGAAGGGAAGAGCGATGAGTGTGTAGGCGCGCGGCGAAGGCTCCTCCCCTCCCCAATCACCGCTTCACCACGCGCCGCCATTATGTTACAGTGAGACCGCCTTCGCCGCCGCGCGCTTCTAGCCACGCGCATTGGCCGATCTTCTTTAATTAATTTTTCGTTAATTATTGCAAATATCGCCAAACAGTAGAGGACCTTCTTTCTTAATTTGAGCCAATCTACCTTCACACTTCGGGACCGCGAAAAGTTTTCAAACATCCTGTATATTTTATAAAACTCAAATAATGCATTAATAATATTAATAAATTATGTGAGCGTTATAAATGAATTTAACTAAGCAGTCTTATAAGTCTGCATGAGCGAACCGAGCGAAGCGATAAGATAACTATGGAATGTGCAACATCCGTTGTGTTAGCAATTGCGGCTACCCGTCAAATATTCTCTATATTATTATTTATTAATAATTCTTTAATAATTTTTTCATTGACATTCTTTATACTTAATAGCAATATTCATATTCTTTAATAATTATTAATAATTAGCGAATAATTAGCGATAGTAAGCGACATAATATTCATATTCTTTAATAATTATTAATAATTAGCGAATAATTAGCGATAGTAAGCGACATAAAATTTTATTGTATTGTAATTATAATAGCACTGTAATGCCAGAATTATTTAACTTCAATCTATACACAACTAACTATACGAATATGATTTTAATTAAAGTGACATATTTGTTATTAACATTTAAATTGCAACTTTTAAACGGAATAAGTTAGAAAAACCGTTCAAATTCTTATAGATAGAACTCATTATTCTACATAAGCACACACATGAATAATTATAAAATTCTGGTTATAAAAAGCTATTATAAAAATTCGCCTTTTGCATTGTAAAATCTATTACGTAAGCGCCACTACTCCAAGCACGCATCATGAGGAGGAGCAACAGCTCACGTATCCTCTCTATCATCTCTACCAGCAGCGCGCGCACATTAACCAAGCCTAGCCGCTTATGTATTTTCCCTTTACTGAATGCGCACGCACGAGTCACGGAGTAGGGATCGAGAGTATCTCAGGCAGCGCAGCTCAATCCGCACTGTCAGTCGGCCCGAAGATTTCAGCCTGTTAACAAGTTTTGAGTCAGCTGTCTCGGAGATCTCCAACAATCGCCGTCACATTTTATACTTAGACTTCTAACGAGCTTAAATAAAACTTAGTAAAAGTTATTTGGGTCTTCCTCATTTGTCTACCTGTTGGTTCACCATCGAAGACGAGCCGAGGCTTAGAGTCCGCTGGACAACAGTCACATATCTCCATCTGCAAGAGAAGATAAGTAATTAAATAACAAGTAAATAATTAAATAAATTTTACTTTTCACTTTCTTCTTCCTCTGCAACTCTAATTTTAAACAACTTATTTTATTTTATATATCGTAAATGCGTTTACATCATACGATACTGTCGTGTATCTTTATACCTATCCAATTTTCATTCCTTAAGAGCGATTTAATAAAATAAAAGTTCTTTCTTACGCTCATCCTTCATTACCCTTTTAATCCACTCCCAATTTAAGCACGATACTTAATTACAATACTTTGCAACGATTACATAGCTTGAATCAGAAGACCGCCATTTCGTTTTGTCAATTTTCGTGGATAATCACCATTTCGTGAACCATTCATGACACTAAATTAAATATTTTATTGAATTATTACATTAAAGAATTAATTTGTTAATTATCTTTGTACTTTATTCTCGATATTTATCAATTTAAACATTTTTAACTGAATTATTGAATTATTCTAATTTAATATTTTATTGGATTATTTAATTGAATCTCTTTTATTGAATTATTTTAGTTAAATCTTTTAATTAAATCTTTATATTACTTATTATTTTATTTAATACTTATTATAATATTAATTTTATTTATTAATTTATATTAAATATTATTCCATTTATTTACCAATTTAATTCATTTTACTTAATTACTTGAATTAAATATTTTTATCAAATTATTTTAATTTAATCTTTATTGAAAATCAAATTATTTTAATTTAATTCTTATTGAAATTATTTTTAATTAAATATTTTAATTAAATCCTTTTACTGAATCATAGTTGTTGTGCCAGGAGTGGCACGGGATGTGGGGTAGCCGGGAGATTCCAAAAAATGCCTCGGACCGTCACTTATTTTTGCACTTTTTATTATTTCTTTATTATGATTTTCACAAATATAATTACTTATAGTAATTTGCTCGATTTCAATTAAGCCTTCTCCCTTACTATCGTTAAGTCGCCTCGTTAACTATTCAATTAGATTTCGTAAATTAGCAGTTAGCTCCGGATTCGCACTCTTCTTTTATTAATTTTCTATTAACGACTGTCCGCCGCGGACCCGTGGTGGACGGTTTTTAACACCTCTTTTTTAGGGGTATTTTGGAGGGGATCGCCTAGCGACATGACCATATATGGTCATGGAAGGTTTTCGTGGCGGTCAAGTCCAAGTGCAAACGAAGGAGGTTCAAAGTCGAATCCCTTCGTTGACATTTTCGCGTTTCCGGCAAACTCGCGCGTGGTTCGCTGAGGTAGCGGTTTTACGCGGTTCGCGAACATTCTATCGCAGTTTAATCGTATAAAATTTATTAATAGTAAAGTAACATAAAGTTATAGTCTTTCGGACTATAACATCCCTCCTCCGTTGGAAAAGAAAAACGGAGGTTCTAAACGGAGTTTTTCTATATATATATCTATCCCTGTTTTAAACACAATATATTTCCCGTTTACAATGTTTTTTATAATCGTTTCTTATCTCTAAGTTAAAGTTTATTTATTCTAGAATCGTGTGCTCTTGTTTCTTTTTAGTATTGGTCTAGGCATTCCGTATGGTTTGTCAGTTTCGTCTATTATTGTGACAGTCGGTCGTTTAGATTTCTTTTTCTTGTGTTGGACAATTATCCATACTATTAGTATTATAATAATTATAGTGGTTATTCCACTGGAAGCCATTGGGTAAATGAATTCCTTTTGTTCAAAGAAATTGTTATTGTTTAAATCTTTATTTATTTCTTCTAATTTGTTATTTAGTTCTTTTAATTCTAGAAGATTATTGATTACGTCTTTGAATTTTCGTTCGTTATTTGATTCGTTAATGTTTCGGGAAATTGTTATATTGAATTCTGGTAAAAATGTTTCTATATTAGTTCTGTTCTATGTAATCGTTTCTGTTTGTATCGTCATGTCTGGAGTTGTCAGTTTACAGTTGTCGTTTAAAATAATTCAACCTGATTTTGTGAGTATCCTTTTATACTCAGGATGGTTATCGCAATTTATTATAATTTGCTGCTCGGATGCAGTCGAATATAGCCAAGAGTGTGGCTGTTGTAACATAATCCATATAGTGCGGTTCGTTATCGTATAGTCTATGTTGCACTGTTCGCGATAATCTTGCGCTCGTATATACATTTTAATTTCGCACGGTGTATTTTTGCTTACGTGATATATTGGTTGACTTTTTTCGCATAAATATTGGTTATTATTATTTATACAATCGTTTAGATTTTGTTTTGTTAAAAATACATATATACGCATATCTTTATTTATTGCAATTAATTTATTTTCTATTTTTGTGTACGCAAATTTATTTACATAATTATATGTTGGTAACGATATTACATTCAGAATATCATACATTGGTTGCGCGACTATTGGAAATTTTAGTATTGTGTATATAGTTGTTTTGTCGCAGTACGCGCTTACTTTCATATAATTTTCTATTGTTAACCATTCGTCGTATTTTATTTCGAACGGAAAATACGAACCTCGCGGTAACTGTAAGACGGCTTCTTTTAAATGGGAAATTATTTCATTTATCGGTGTTAGTAGCGGATGCATTATGCCTTTACGTATGTATGTGAGGTATTCTAAAATGTATTTCGCGTCTCTGATTAGATCTGTTAGCATCGCTGTAATTACAGTGAAATGTTCATCTATTTCTTCTCGCGTCGTATATTCTCTAATATAGTGATTCATTAACCTACCATTGTAATTTAACATATTTTCTAATTTATTTAAATGGATTATGGTAGTGTTTAGAACTTTTATTTGATTTTTCGCGACGTGTTTTAGTGTTTGTTGATTATTTTGTAATAGTTGAATTTGTTCATTTATTAGTTTTCTATCATTCGCGTCCATAAGTCCAAATAACGTTTTAGTTATTGAGCCTACTCCATCTATCAGACTTCTGCGTCTGTCTGATGATGTTTTATATAGATTATTTATTAGTTTTATTATTTTAGTGTATTGGAATCATTGTTGATAATGTTTTTTAAATTTTCGCACGTTCTTTTAATGTAATTTTCGGATTTTATGTTTTTACATATTTCGTTCGTTTGTTGCACATATTTATTTAATTGCCAGGTTTTGTCATTTAATTCAGTTACATCTAGTTTAATTACTAATTTCCAAGTCTTCTTAATTTGATGTAGATTTCTGATTTTCTCGTAGTAGATTCCTGGGTTGTGCTTAAATTCTTCAATTTCAAACGGAAGACGGGTTTCGTCTTGCTTGGTGAGAACGGGGTTGATCCCTAGTGTTCTGTAATAATATATATTAAGTATTATATTATGCACTTTTGCGAGTGTCATATTTATTCGTTTCTTGCTAGTCAGTGTGGGATTGGTTTTAATTTTTCTCGATTAGCTTTGCTATACTTTATATTCTTTTACGAGCTTCAGTCTCTCGCTGTCTCTTCATTAAGAAACTGCTTATAAGTAACCAGTGAGGATGTCTGATACGAGTTATCCTACCTCGTGAAGTTTTGTGTGGTCCGCCTCTGCCGCGCGACCGCTTTGAACGAGCGTGTCTGCGCGTCTATTCAAACGGCCCGTTGTCATTGCGTGTTATTGTGAACGTTTATACTGGTGAGCGAAGTGTGCACGAGGTGGTGCCCTACCCGAGGGATACCCTGCACTGGGTGTGGGACTTCCTCCAAATTTTCCAGCTGCAGGAGGCCCGAGATTTCGTCGCCTTGCGGGGACGTCGTCGTGTCGAACGACTTTTAAGGCTCGGCGGGGGCGGCCATTGTATGCCGGTGGTGCCTCTTCTCCGGCTGCGGGAAAGGATGCCCCCCATTGGTCGTGGTCATCGTCGCTCGCCTGGGTAAGTACTTTTTATATTTTTAATATTCTATAAATAATTTTAATTTATTCACGTGCATGCGTATCGCTTTTCTTCCTCTTTTTATTGTATAATTAATATCGGAGTTTTTCTCTAGAATTGTATATGGTCCTGTCCATAGTGATTCTAGTTTCTTTGATCTTTTATGTCGTAGTGTCTCGTCATATACTAATACTTTGTCTCCTACTTTGAATTGTGTTTCCTTTGTGCTTTTGTCGTATTGTTTTTTAGCCTTATATTTTTCTTCTTTTAAGTGTTCTTTCGCGAGTTGATTTGTCGCTCTTAGTCTTTCTTTTAATTCCTGCGCGTAATCGTCATAATTGTACGTCGGTTTAGGCGGTTTTGTTAGCGCTGTCGGAATTTCAGCTTGGTGTCCGTACACCAATTCGAAGGGTGTATATCCTGTAGCGGTATGCGGCGTTGTATTATAGGTAAACATCGCGAACGGTATCCACTCGTCCCAGTCCGTTTGATCTTCGTTTATGTAGTGTCGTAGATACTCGGCTAATGTGCGATCTCGTTCTAACGCGCCGTTGCTTTCCGGATAATACGCGGTTGTTTGAATTTTGTTTATTTTTAATAGTTTACAAGTATTTTTAAATATTTCGCTCATGAAATTAGTTCCTTGATCCGTTAGAATTTTTTCCGGTATTCCGTGTTCAAGTATTATTTTTATAACAAATTCTTTACTAATTGTATTCGCTTCTTGATTCGGAATCGGTATTGCCTTGCTAAATTTAGTTAGATTATCTTGGAAAGTTAATAAATATTTATTTCCATTAGTAGTAACAGTTAGCGGTCCGACAATGTCTAACGCGCATTTTTTAAACGGTTTATTAAACGTATCCGTAATTATTAACGGTACTTTATTTTTTCGCGATAATTTATTTTTTTTACAAGATTCGCATCTTGCAATATATCGTTCGACGTCTTTTGTTAAGTCTTTCCAATTATGCTGAAGTCGGATTCTTCTTATTGTTCGTTCTACTCCTTGAAACTCTCCTATAGGTGCATCATGATATTCGGAGAGTATTTGCTTTTTCTCCTCTTCTATATATGTTTTTGCTTGTTCGTTGCTTGCTTCGTCTTCTTGTTCTTCTTCTTCTTCTTCTTCTTTTATTATTAAGACTTCATGGTTATTATTTTCATCTGAGGGTCCCGGTATCGCGTTACGACTTAATGCGTCGGCGTTCGCGTTTGCTCGTCCGGCCTTATGTATAATTTCATAGTCGTATTCTTCTAGTTTTAATCTCCATCGGATTAGTCTTGATCCGGGGTCGTTTACGTTAAACAACCGTATTAGAGGTTTGTGATCGGTCATAATTTTAAATTTTCTTCCATATACGTATGGTCTAAAATGTTTTATGGTCCATACGATTGCTAACAATTCCTTTTCAGTGGTATTATAATTTTACTCCGCCTTTGTTAATATTCTGCTGACGTAAGCAATCGGTCAGTCGTTGCCTACCTTTCCTTGTGATAACACTGCTCCGATCGCATAGTCGGAGGCATCGGTGGTCACTATAAATTCTTGCGTGAAGTCAGGGTACTTCAACACTTCTGCAGTCATTAATTTTTCCTTTAGTAGTTTAAATGCTGCTTGCTGTTCCGTTGTCCATTCGAATTTCTCCGATTTTTTCGTTAATTTTGTTAACGGTTTAGCTTATTTTTGAAAAGTTTTCAATAAATTTCTTGTAGTATCCTGCGAATCCTATGAAGGATTGGATATCCTTTACCTTTTTCGGCGTTAGAAATTCTTTTATCGCAGTTTGACAGGTCTGGCGATATTCTGTTTTCTGAAATAATATGCCCTAAATAAATTACTTGTTTGCGTAGAAATTCCCATTTATCCGGCTGCAATTTTAAATTAGTTTTTCGCAGTCTTTGTAGTACTTCCTTTAGACGTTTATTATGATCTTCTAAGCTCGATCCGTATATTACGATGTCGTCGAGATAGACCAGGCATCTAAGTCCTTGTATTCCTGTTAAAACCGAATTCATCAGTCGTTGAAATGTTGCTGGCGCATTTTTTAATCCGAACGGCATTCGATTGAATTCGTAATGTCCGTAGGGAGTTGAAAAAGCTGTTTTATTTTTATCCCTCTCAGCCATTGGGATTTGGTGATGCTAAATCTAGCGTGGTGAAATATTTCACATTTCCCAGCTGATCTAGGATATCGGTTATATTGGGCAATGGAAATGAATCGCCTATCGTTAATTCATTTAGCTTCCGAAAATCTATTACTACTCGGAGCTTCGGTTTTCCAGATGCGTCTGCTTTTTTCGGCACTACTAATAACGGTGCGTTCCATTGACTCGTGATAGTTCGAATAATTTCGTCCTTTAGCATTTCTTGAATTTGTTTATTTACCTCTGTCTTATGTTTCTCGGGTAAACGATACGGCTTTACGTTCACCGGCGCGGTGTCGGCACGCGTGTTTATCTCATGCTCTACCGTCGCGGTGCAAGTCAGTGGTTCTCCTTCCAAGTGGAATGTATCGCTGAATTCTTCGCAGATTTTTAAGAGTGTCTGCCCCTCTTCCTTATTTAAGTGTTGAGTTCGCAATAATTGTCAAATGCGCTGGACTCGCGGAGTGTTGATTTTATTATTCGTTATTGATTTTACTGTATTTATTTCGGCAGTGCTAATTTTGTCTTCCATGTTTTCTAATGTGACGATGGGAGTCGCTAACTCGACGGTTTCATCGGTCGTATTTATCACAGGACATGAAAAATTTTTTGGTTTTACTAGACAGCTTCCAATATATACTCCCGGTGTCGTTTCTTCTGTTCGGACTATCCCTATCCAATTTTGATTAGTCGTAGCTTTTATTATTGTTTCGCTACGCGGATTTAGAATTATTTTGTTGCAAGGATGGAGTTTTAATGTACTGTCTTGTATTTTTATTTCGTTAGTTTCATAATCGCATTTAGCGGTTTGTTTTTGAAGAAAGTCTAATCCTAGAACTCCCTCGTGTTCTATGGCGGTATCGTCTTTTATTACATAAAATGCATGTTTAATTTTATGTTTGTTGATTTTTATCGTGGCGTACATTTCGCCTAATGTATATATTTTATGTCCGCTTATTCCTATCAGTGCTATCTTCTTCTCCTATATTAATGTTTCGTCCTTTAAATGTTTTAATTTTATTAAGAAAATTGTTGACCCGGAATCGTACATGTTTACTTTTTCTCCTTTTACTTCGCGAATGGGTAGTGCAACTTGTAATAATTCGATGGTGCATGCATATTTTTAACATGCGTTACGCGATACTCTAGGGCAGGTCGCGGTTGCTTCTTCGTTTCTTCCTGCTCCTCTTCGCTATTGCTTGCAGAGTCGGTGCTCTTTTTCCGCTGTCGATGCGAAGTCTTTTGTTCGCGCGTATTATCTTTCTAATTATTTTTATTAGTTTGTTTATTATTTTTAATATTATTTTTTGGTCGTCTATTTAAATTCCAGCACTCGTCGCGGCTCTGTTCGGATTTTTTGCAATATTTGCAGAATTTAGTTATAGTATTTATTCGCGTAGATTTTTCCGGTTTTGGTAATGCATATTTATTACTGCTACGGCAATCGCGTCTGTAGTGTCCAGATTTTCCGCATTTATAACATTGTATGTTTGTGTCTCGAGTTGGTCGCGTGTGTTTAGTGTCGAATTTATTTTTATTAGAGAAGCCGGGTGCTCGTGTGACAGACGGTCCGATAAGCTTCTCTTCCGCGCTCGCGCCGTTCATCGCTTCTTGGAGCGAAGTATATCGTTGTGATCGCACGAGGATTTTTAATTCGTCGCGTAATCCGATTTGAAAGTTTATTAGAGCTTATTTTTTAATGGTTGCTTGTATAGCTTGTTTGAAGGAGGTTGTATAGCTTGTTTGAAGGAGGTTGTTCTTCTCCTTCCACCATAGACTCATATAACTTCATGGCGAGTATATCGACACGTTGCCCGAATGCATGTGCGGTTTCGCTTGATTTTTGTTTTAGCGAATTGAATTCTATTTGTAAATGCGTCGTGCTTTGTTTCGCTTGATAGCACGTTTCAAGTTGTTGTTTTAAATCTTCGAACGTTTGTATATTTCGCGTCTCGAAGTCTTGCATGGCTTTTCCTTTTAATTTAGTATACAAAATGGCTTGCATCAGCGATTCTTCGTCCGCGGGATTAATATTTTGTACCGCGTATGTACAAGCGTTTAGAAATTCTTGCAGTTTGTGTCGCGATGATCCGTCAAATTCGGGAATCATTGTCCGCACTTCTTTTAATGGTAGATAGTGCGGGGCTGCGCCACGTCTGTTTCTAATTTCGCGTTCGGTACGTCCGTACGTCACGTCGTGTGGGACATCGTTTGTATTTGCTCGTGGCTCGTTAAAGTTTCCTTGGTATGTCCTTTGGTCCTTAATATGTACGTTTCGCACTTGTTCGCGTAAATCTCGCATTTCCTCTTGCATTTCGCGAAAACTATGTACGAGTTCGGCTAATAATATGTTACTAGTGCTTTCGACCGGGCGACCGGCGTCTTCATAATTCGCGGCTGCATTTTGTCCGGCCTGTTGCGCTCGTAAGCGTTCGATTTCTCTATCGACGGCTTCGTTATCCATATTTCTCGCGGGATTTGGCTCAAAGAGACTAATATCAACGGATATTGGTGAATAATTTCTCCTGACAGTAACTCGACTAACGCTTTGTCGGTCCTGTTCTAAATTATCGTTATCGTCTTGTTCGCGCGCTTCGGAAGATTTGGAACTCGAATATTGGTTCTCTAAATTTCTTCGCACGCTATCTCGTATATCGCGAATAGCTTCTTCCGCAACTTGGAACGGTGTTACAAGACCTAATCTATTTGCCAATCGTGGTGGCACGCTCAAAAATCGCGGGCTATTAAATCGAACTCGGTTTAACGGTTCCGACATTTAAATTGAATTTCGACTTACAGTAGTAGTACGGTGAATCGCATGGTCGCTATCGGTTCGCTCGACTGCTGACGCTGCTAGTACGGATCGTTGTCCGTCGGTGATGCGGTCCGTCGGCGAAGCGTTGCCTTGGCGAAGGTCGTGGATCGACGTTGGTCCTTGGGCGCTGGTACTCCTTTTCAGATACAGCTGCTTGACCGTGATCTCTTATCGCTTTATGCGTTATATGTTGAGTGGTCTGCTTGAGTCCGTCTGTTTTAATATAGCAGTTGATCCGTCCACTTTATTAATTTTGCATTTTCTTTTTGTTGCAGATGTTAAAGATTCAGGAGGATTTTTCGGTGGTTCTCAATCTCGGCTATCCCACCGCTGCCACCAAAATGTTGTGCCAGGAGCGGCACGGGATGTGAGGTAGCCGGGAGATTCCAAAAAATGCCTCGGACCGTCACTTATTTTTGCACTTTTTATTATTTCTTTATTATGATTTTCACAAATATAATCACTTATAGTAATTTGCTCGATTTCAATTAAGCCTTCTCCCTTACTATCGTTAAGTCGCCTCGTTAACTATTCAATTAGATTTCGTAAATTAGCGGTTAGCTCCGGATTCGCACTCTTCTTTTATTAATTTCCTATTAAAGACTGTCCGCCGCGGACCCGCGGTGGACGGTTTTTAACATCTCTTTTTTAGGGGTATTTTGGAGGGGATCGCCTAGCGACATAACCATATATGGTCACGGAAGGTTTTCGTGGCGGTCAAGTCCAAGTGCAAACGAAGGAGGTTCAAAGTCGAATCCCTTCGTTGGCATTTTCGCGTTTCCGGCGAACTCGCGCGTGGTTCGCTGAGGTAGCGGTTTCACGCGGTTCGCGAACATTCTATCGCAGTTTAATCGTATTATAGTCTTTCGGACTATAACATAGTATTGAATTATTAAATCTTTTATTGAATTATTGTAACTAAACCCCTTTATCAACTTAATTCAATTAAATCTTTTGTTATTTAAATACTTTATTTAAACTATTTTAATGAAATCTTTCATTGGAAATAAGTTAATTAAATTCTTTCATTGAATTATTTAATGAAATCTACTACCAATCTATTTCAATTAAATATTCCATCGAATTATTCTGATAGAATCCTTTTATTGATTCAATCAAGTTAAATTAAATATTTGATTAAAACTATTTCAGCTTGTAAGCAATCTGTATGGGCTTCTCTTTCCTTTCTATCTTTGCTCTTTAATAATTAATTTTCCCATACACATATTGAGTTAAATTAATTTTTGACAGGTTCAACCATCAATCGTAAGTTGGTCAAACGTAGAATTTTCTTATAATTTCCCCTACCGACAATAATTAAATTTCGATAACAACCATAGTTGGTCAGCGCACCCAAGCGAAAGAACAACATTTCAAGGCGAGAAATCCCCATCAGATTCGCAGGCGTTAATCGTCGAAATCAATTGCGGTCCAGGACAAGCCGAACTGTTCTGTATTTAGATAGATTTAATACCCCCAGAGATTATACAAGATCTTTTAAATAGAGACGTCCCTGAAGTAGATGTCACGTTTGCTCGTTTAGAGAAAAAAGAAGAAGGAATCAGGAAGGAGAAAGTTCAGACTCAAACAACTTAAATAATTTAGATTTAGACGATTCAGACAGTTTGAGTGACTGTTCTACAATAATAATAGATTTAGATGCTTAGTCAGGAATATTCACCATCTCCAAGTCTCTCCATCTCTTGTCCTTTCCCAATGAACCAAATGAAATAGAGGACATGCTTTTAAATATTCCTTCTGAATTGATTAACTCTATGAGTGAGAGAGAGAGAGAGAGAGAGAGAATCTGACTTCTTGGCAGCCCTTGAAATATTGAATGAAGAACCTCTCTCCTTCTTGGACGATGTCAATTAAATTTAATTCGTCATTTAATTATCTATATATGTATATTGTGCAAGCAGAATGCCAAATAATAAGATATAATAACATTCGATTTTACTTTGACAATTAAAATATTATAATTAGAATTTCAACTTGATGAACCACACTTTATACCAAATATTAATATTAATGAACAAGGTATTAATATTATTAATACTACTGATTAACGAAATAATATACCAATCGACATTAATATTAATAGAATTAATGAAACGGTATTATCTATTTGCCAAAGATTTATATTAAGGATAACTAAATAAATATACACATTTTTATTGTATTTCATTTATTGCTTATTGAATAAAAAGAGAAATAAATACAGAATTAAATTATAATTGTACGCGGGTGAGCGCGTACTTTGTCGCGACAGCGCAAGTTTTTAAAGAGCGCGACAAAGACGATCACAGAAAGTTTCTTAAACTAAAAAGACTCCACACGACACGTAATTTTTTTGTATTTTTGATTTTTATTTTAGACACCACAATATTAAGTTAAGAAAATATATATATGCACAAAAAACTGAAGACGAATTTATCTGCCTTCTTACAGATACTCAAGCGGTTTTAGCGAAGCGGTTTAACAAAGAAGCGGTGCGAGCAAAAATTGCGGGGACTGCGGGGCGATCAAGTGCGGCGCTCATTATACAGGGTTTAGCAAAAGTGTGGAAACCCCTTAATATTTCGAAAAATACGCATTTAAAAAAAAATGTTTCATACAAAAGTTATAGGGTTTTATGTGGCGCATTACACAGCAACATTATTATGATCGCGGATAGCGTTGTCAAGGTTATGTGAAGGTCACCTCCAATTTTTTAAATGGGACACCCTATATGCTTTTGCATATTCTTGTAGCTTATCTCGAGAGCTTTCCAAAACACTATAATTAAGTTAGTTTTCATTAAGTACTTTCCGAGTTATGAGGCTTGAAATAATTTCTTAATTTTACATAAACCATAAAATATCTAGTAAAATATTCATTTTTCGATTATCTTACCTTAATACTTTTATGTACAAAATAATGAGAGGAATCAATTGGTGTAAAGAAAAAACATAGTTGTTTTTAAGAAAAAATATGTAATTTGCAATTAACAATTACATTTTTTTTTTAAAACAACTATGTTTTTTCTTTACACCAATTGATTCTTCTAATTATTTTGTACATAAAAGTATTAAGGTAAAATAATCGAAAAATGAATATTTTACTAGATATTTTACGGTTTATGTAAAATTAAGAAATGATTTCAAGCCTCATAACTCGGAAAGTACTTAATGAAAACTAACTTAATTATAGTGTTTTGGAAAGCTCTCGAGATAAGCTACAAGAATATACAAAAGCCTATAAAGTGTCCTATTTAAAAAGTTGGAGGTGACCTTCACATAATCTTGACAATACTATTCGAGGTCATAATAATGTTGCTGTGTAATGCGCTACATAAAACCCTATAACTTTTGTATGAAACATTTTTTTTTAAAATGCGTATTTTTCGAAATATTAAGGGGTTTCCACACTTTTGCTAAACCCTGTATAGCGAGCTGATTTTGAGGCCCTTTGCGACGTGAGCCAATGAGTTTAATATTTTGGCGGTGACCTCAGGGCGCCGTGTGTAATTGGCCGCCGATGAGGTCTGACGTATACATTTTTATGGTTGCCATGCGCGCGATCTTTTTCGATCAGCTGATTGCCAATTAGCTGATCATGACGTATGGGCGCGCATGCCCGTGCGCTGCGCTGATTTTGCCGACGGTTGACGATGTTGTGATAAATGTTGATGTCAAGCGTTTCTTAGGCGGTGAAAAAATGAGAGATAACGCGAACGGTTGAGTTTTTCTGACGGATCGAAAACTCGAGAAGATTCTCGATGTCCGTTAAATTCGAATTCTCGGAACTTAGAGAATATTATTACATACTGATTTTGTCTATGCGAATTTTTTAACCGAGATGATTTTTAGGTTTTTCGAACATTAATAATCATTTATTCGTTTCCCCGTGATTTTCCTCCTTTCTTGCTCATGAAATATCAGATCTTGACTCTCGGCATTCAAGGTATAGTCGGTCCAGCAGGTTGCCCTAAAAAATAGAGTCATTAACTTCGCTCGCCCGCAAAAGTAACCTTGCGGAGTCGCTTGAGACGCGACGGAGTGAGATGTAACAATCGAATCAGCTGTCAAGTTGGCAGGATGTACTTTCTAATCAATCTGCGATTTCCCGATTATTTGTATATTCCTGTGTTCTGTGTTCTCGGAGTTCAATTAAAATTATTGTGCTTTACTAAACGGTATTAATTTATTTAGTGCAGTCCACGAGTGCCAGTTGCGCGCTCATTCGATATCTCGGGATCGATCCGCGGATGTAACAATATCATACGCTAAAATGTTCACAAAGGAGGGGTTGCACATTTTTTTAGAGAACGCGCTAAAATATTATGCAATCTCAAGCAATTAAAGCCGAATATTAACCAATTCACTGGTACACCCGAAATCAACGTTTTGTGCCAAAACTGGTGAGAGCAAATAAATTCGTATTTTACATGAAAGTTTATAATACCCCCTATAAGGGGTTTTTTGCGTCGCTGGTGACGAATCAAGGGTCGAAATTTCAAAATTCAAAATGGCTAATCCAATATGGCGGACTAATTTTATTTCATTATGGAGAAGATCAAATTCGATATATTTCGCGTTTTTCGAGCCTCTTATGATGAATCTATAGTCAAAATTGCAAAATTTAAACTGGCAGATCCAATATGGCGGTTTCTAGTGATTAACTGATATTCCATTATGGAAATATATCACACTCGGTACGCTTTTTGGTCGCAGATAACGGATTAGTTCAAGACATTCAAACTTGAACATATCGAATTTGAATCTTCTCTAATGGAATAACAAATACAATAATAGAATAACAAAATTAATCCACCATACTAAATCCGCCATTTTGAATTTTAAAATTTCAATCCCAAATTTGTCATCAGCGACCCGAAAAATGTAGGTGTATCAAGTTTCATGCAAATCCGTTGAAAATTGGCAGTTATTTATAGTGGACATATATGGGCCATTACCAGTTGTGGCACTTTTTTTGCCATATATGGGCCATTACCAGTGAACTGGTTAAAGAAAATTCTATAAAAGTAAGCGCTATTTCTAATATAGCTAATCTTATAACTTTGTTACTCGAGAATGTTCCAAGTTGCACTGAGATAAAAACGTATAAAAACGTATGACACATGTAATCGTGTAAAACTACGTAAAAATGTTCTGTACATTAATATTAACTACACGATAATACGTGAAAAAGGGATGCGATTTTTACAGGAAGTATTAAATGATGATTTTGACATTCATCGAACATGTTGTAGAAAGTCTCAGCAATCAAACATCGTGTACAGCCCACATTTGATGGAGACTGAATGTGATGATCACAGCTCGACAATGCTATCTGAATATCCCGTAGAACTACGTACTACTTGTGATAACAGATACATCTTATCTGGTGTAATCGCATATGAAGGTAATAATGTGCATCTGTAGGTCTTTATATCGCTTATATTAAAACAGGCAAAAAATGATTTTACTGCGACAATTTACGTAAAGGTAAATCAGGAGTTGCTGACGAACAAACATTGATCAAAGGCCACATTCGCATATATACGCTATAACAAAATTATGTATAATTAAAAGAACATGTCAATTTCTTTAAATTATATAAATGTACTTAAGTCCTAAAGTTGACTTTTTTACAAAAACACCGTAATTTTCGGAAGTGTGCCATTTTTTATTGCCTGTATAGAATTAAAAATCCTTCTCCAGAATTGAAGTATACACGCAAACGGACACGTGAAAACTCTATATAGTATGAGATTTTATATTGAGAAAGAAAATAAGTATAAAATTACATTTTTATTTATCGACTTCTTAAATCAACATGGCGTCAGAGCTGTCAACTTGTACAAATATTAGCTTCTTATAAAAGTTTTATAGCTTTTATGCATAAAACTGTAGTTTTCACGATTGTGTACTGCACCGTAGAACATTGTCGAACTATAAAAACTGAATTTAATTGCCTAATTAATAAATGGCATTCTTCCGAAAATTTCAGTCCGTATGTACCTGAAATATCGGTAAAGTAGAGTGGAAAAAGCAGTGCATCTTCTTTATAAATAATGTGATAGAGAGAGATACGGGATGAGGATTGGATGAGGGCGTTGTAATCGTGTAAGAGTTCGCCGTTCAGTTTAGGATCCCCTTAATATATAACAATCTAAAAAGAAGATTTTATGTTTCAAATACACAAAAAATTTAGGCTTTTTTTCATGCATATAAATATCGTACATTGACTTGTTGTCGAACAAAAAAAATACAAAAAATTAATAATATAGTGTTACGTACGGTGGACTCCACGATTCTTTTCTTCTTTCGAAACGATATCGTGGAAGAAAGAAATCAAGGATCGGCTTGCAATCGAAACGCAAAGCGATCCTTCTTAAAAATAATGATAGCGCATAAAAGAACGCAACCTAACCCGCGCATATAACCGACATTTAAACCCAACAAATCTAATACCGAGAATGGCCAGTCGAGATAGCGTTAACGAAACTCTAAATAAATTCGTGAATTATGAGACAAAAAGTTGTTATAAGAGATTTCAACCGTCCCGTATCTATTGGTACGGCTTTATGTTTGAAGCTGCTCTATCTAAAGAATTTTTAAAACAAAGATCTACTAATCCTCGGGAAGATTGTAAAAATCTAAACATACGAGAATATTCTTGAAATTGATAGTGCACGTGCGCTCGTTCGACAAGTCACCCTCAAGCGTTCTCCGAATCGTTAAATCATCAAGAACGATAAGTTAATCAACTTACTCCCACTCTCTACTGGATGGAGCTAAGTCTCGAGCCAAAGGGCTTAACCAATTAAAATCTTAAGAAACGCCTCTCTTTCCAAAAATCAGACTTCTTGTCCTTAAGAAGGGAGTAATTGAAATTATTTCATTCGCCCAAAAAAGATTCCCACCATCCAGGAAGGAGGAGCAATAACTTTAAAAACCGCGAGCGCAAGGCGCGACACACAGTTCAGTACGCAAATTTTCTGACAGTTCATAGTCTTTCTAATCAATTCGTCCGTATTAAACGAAAAGTCTGGTAGTTCAACATCAACGAAATTTTCGCGAATTATTTGACTAAACACGTGAAGTGTGAGTGAAGTACCAGTACTCAACATCGACTGAGCCATCTGTTCTTCACTTGCGGGACCGTCATATTATCACATTTTTGAGAATTCAATCTTAATTTAATTCAAATTATATAGGGATCCTCGGGGATCCTTTCTTGCGTTATGCAATTGAGTTATTAATCCGTCTTATTATCCTATATCACAGTGAAAATGATTTTGTTAACATTTAATTGTGCATCGTGTGTAAGTGGATACTTATTGAAAATCTTCTGGTGGATATCTACATTAGCCAGCTCTTCATGTTATAAAGCTCCGACCTCAGCCATTGCAATTTTATCAACGCATTCATTTTTGTGATGCCAACGAGTAGTAAGTAAAATTGAGTAATTTTTATTTTCTCCCTTTCCCATATCTTACTATCTCACAATTTAAAATCTATGTCTGACAAATGATTCTAAACGGTTTAATAACTATTAAATTTTTACTAATTACTATCAATCAATCAATCCTTGTTTCATCCTCCTCCAGTCTCATTCCTTGTTCTTCCTAATTCGCCTTGAATCTCCGAAAGATGGTTCGCGACTAATCCTTCGTTCACCTAGAATCTTCGAAAGGTGGTTCGCGAATAATTCCTAATTTGCCTTGAATCTCCGAAAGGTGATTCGAATAATTCCTTGTTCACCTTCGAATCTCCGAAAAGTGGTTCGCGATTATTCCTTAATTCTTATTTCCCTTTAGTTCTTAGTTCCCTTAGTTGCTCTTTCTGATTTATTCAACGAGAATTTGTATAGTTTTCCATCTTTATATCTCGTTCCGGCCTTTCCTTATATATATTTAATTCTCCATTTCTATTTTTTTTTCTTCACTCCCTTTCATTTTCTTTTAATTTCCCATTTTATATTATTATTATTATTTGTTTTCCTTTATATTATTTTCCTTTGTATTATCACTACCTTTTGGAGAAACCGTTGGAATAGATGAATAATTTCGAACTTAGACTTGGCGAATCTCTTACCTTAATTTTGTCATTGTATTTTAATTTAGACCTATGTTTCAGCGAATTTAGGAAATTTTAATTCTAATTATAACACATGCGCAAGCGACAAATTCTATACTTCCTTCAATAAGTAAGCGTTATTCATACTTTCATTACACATTCATTTTTTTTATTTTTGTCTTATTTCTTATATTTTATTAATTGTATATGCAGGGTGTAACTGAAAAAGCGCCCACGGAGCAAATAGCGTTATTCCTGATTAAAAATCGAGTCGAAAAGCCCTGAACCATTTTTTTCTATAATGCTTAATAAAACGGTAATTATTGAGTAAAGTTGCGCCAATAAGCACCGACCTTTAGACGGGCGCACGTCAGTGAGCCGCGCGCCTGGTAGTGTGCGTGAGCGCTCCGCCGCTACGGCGCTATGTCATGCCGCTATCGTGCAATATTCTTATGCGTTGTAATAATGTGAAAAACTTTATTGTGCATTAAAAATTATATTTCTTCCGTCAAAAGCGTTTCCTTAAAAGAAATTTCGACAAGGAGGTTAAAGGTCGGTGCTTATTGGCGCAACTTTACTCAATAATTACCGCTTTATTAAGCATTATAGAAAAAAATGGTTCAGGATTTTTCGACTCGATTTTTAATCAGGAATAACGCTATTTGCTCCGTGGGCGCTTTCTCAGTTACACCCTGTATATTGTAACAACCAATCAGAACCTAATTCTTAACGTAAATTCCTCCCTGTATATTCTGACTGATGATCTCCGAACCACTGTAACATCCGCGGAAATATAATACATACACACAGTCTCCCTCTCACACATAGTTATAAGCGCTATTATATATTTTTTCATTCTTTCTTTTTCTTTTTTAAATAATATATTATATTTTTAATTTAATGTAGAATATTTAATTATTTAACCCGCTCTCTTCCCTGAATCCCGAGATCGCACTAGGTCCCGTCCCGCGTAAAAAGAATTAAATTCCTTTACCGAAAAGGGACCACCAAGCGAATAAGTCTAGAAACAGCGTTAAAGGAACCTTCGGTCGCTGATCTGTGTTTGACCCTTCACATTCGCTCGACCCGATCCATACACACACCCGAATAAAGTATGTCACGTTCTTCCATACGGCCCATCCAATTCAGGATCTGGACGTAACAACACCATTTGGACTTTTTCAGTTTAACGTGATGCCTTTCGGTCTGGCAAACGCAGCGCAATCGTTCCAACGATTCATGGACAACGTGTTGCGCGGCTTGGATTTCTGTTTCTGTTACCTGGATGACATACTCATCGCTTCAAGGACACCGGAGCAACATAGAGAGCATCTCGAGCAAGTTCTATCTCGCATGAAGTCACACGGACTCACCATTAAGGGTGCCTTCCGTTTCACGCATAAAACGCATAAGCTGCAGAGAAAACTATTCCGTTTCACTTAATGCGCGCATTGGTAGCGCATAGAATTTCCTAGAATTCCCCCACTTCCAGCGCATTAACAACGCATCAGCTACTACAGGTTGGACCCGAAGAAGTTAATGCGAGCATGCGCAGAGAGTCAACAACTTCGTGCTTTGAACACCGTGTATATACACGTGTGATACAAGATACAATTTTTCTAATATTAACGGCAAACGAAACGCAAAAACAATAACAAAAAATAATTATAAACCAATTAAAAATTCAAAATGAATATTGAATTTCCTGTATTAGTTAATAATGAAGTTATCACGTTAATGCTTGATGAAGAAACCGCTGCAAGAGCATCGAAAAGTAAAATTAAAACTTTTAAGATTTAAATGAATTGGTGTTTTAAATTAATGTTGTGTATTTTTTATATAGATCAAAGTTTATTAGCAAAACTTTTACAAGATGTACTATATCAATCAAGTACACCGCCTACGCCAGAAAATTCAAATGTAATAAATTTGGAAGAATCAGGTTAGTTTTTTTAAGAACTTTCATGTATCCGTTACAATTTGTATTATATCAAAGGATAAAAGTAAAGTTTTTTTATAGTAGTAGTAGTAGTAGTAGTAAGAAAGACGGGTGGGACTAGATCAGTCCCTGATGTCACCTAGATCTAAAAGATCTTCTGTAACCCCGTGGTTGTCTGACGTTATATGTGTCCATCCCATTTGGCCCTTACAAGAAGGTTATATAGATCGCCCACCCTCACGTTTTGTAATGCACTGGGTTCAGCGAATATATGGCCCCAAAGTGTGTATCTCCTTTTTTTTGGTAATGATGGAGAAATCCTTTATGGATACCCGCACTCCCCGGGGAGGGAGGGCGGGTTATGTGGGACTCCCCTATTTAACGGGTATACTCACTAAAACTCCACCGGATGCCTACTCGGGTGTTTAGGGGGAGAACCGGGGACACTAGAAGCACTACTTCCGCGTCCTCCCTCCACCATCCGACCTAACCCTGTAAGCGGACCCCTCCCTGTCAATTGTATTGTTAGGGTGAGAGGCCCGCCCACGCCGCCGCTGTTGTACGGCGGCACCTTTTCTAGTTGTGGCGCAGAGGGGCATCACCTCCACGCCACGCCCCCTCGGGGTTTCCGGGAGGCGGGGTCGGGGCTCGAATCTCCCGCTCGAACCCCGGCCCCCCGAGCCCGGAGTGGGCCTCCCTCCCACCTCAATTGGGGCGGGGATTCGGGCTTACACTCCGGGCTCTTCCATTGTTGTCCCTCCGGGGCGTGCTCCCTCCCTTCCCCTTGGGGAATGGGATTCGGCAGTGCCCCCGGAGGGCTCTATCTCTCCTTTGTGGGTGCCGTTACGGGGAGCCCAGTGACTCCCCGAAGCGGCACCCCCTCTCTCCTCGGCCGGGGGCGGGAAGATCGCCTTAACGACCCCCCACCCCCGGTCGGGAGGGTCCTGTTAGCGCACGGTGCGATAGCGCACCAATCTGATAGCACACGAAAAATTGAACACAATTCCCGATAGCCCACGTCCCTTTAGCACACATCCCGATAGCACACAAGGTTCCACATGGGTTTGCAACGGGGTGGGGGGCGGGGGGCGGGGGTGCAGTCTGTGCGTGTACTTTCTCATTGGTGTGCTATCGGGATTGTGCGCGATTTACTTTGTGTGCTATCGGGATGTGTGCTAAAGGGACGTGGGCTATCGGGAATTGTGTTCAATTTTTCGTGTGCTATCGGGTTGGTGCGCTATCGCACCGTACGCTAACGGATCCCGCTTCCCCCGGTCAAGGTCATCCTCCCTCGTCGGTGTTCGGGGGAGGACAGTGGGGGCTGTGATGCCTTCGCCTTCTTGGAGGCGGATCTCCATTCGGCGGAGGCATCCCCCCGTCTCTCGGCGGGTTGGGAGAGGCGCCTCGGCGACGTCCTTCGCCGCGCCTCTCCCTCTCCGCGTCTTCCTTCTGCAGCATGACTTTGCCGCAGAAGGAGGATATCGCTTTCCAAGCCTCCCCACTCCCGACCATTGCTCTTATTACAGTCGGGAGGGAGAGGTCCGCCCCCACTGCAGCCACGAGGTCCGCACGCTCAGCCGCTCACGTCGGACAGGACTCCAGCGTGTGCTGCGCCGAGTCGTGCGGGTGACCGCAGTGGTGGCACTCCGTGGTGCGCTCCTTACCTATCCTGCACAGGTACTCACCGAAACATCCGTGTTCGGTGAGCACCTGTGTCATCCGGTAGGTGATATCTTCACGTTTGATCGTTTGACCACGTCTATCCATTCGGGTAGACAGGGTCTTATGGCCTCGATGGTCCTTTTCCCCGCAATGTGCGGGTCCTCGAGTGACCTCTGCCACTCGAGGATCATGGACCGTCGAGCCTGGTCCTTAATCATTCGACGTGCCCTGCTGGTGACCTCCGCTCCGCCTTCATGGATCCCGCGAACCCTCTTGTACATGTTATTGTACATTCGGGCCGCAAGGTCCAGCGGAGTCAGGACCGTCGCCACCGCGTGGCTAATCGTACGATAGCCCCTGGCCGCCCTGATTGCCACCCGCCGCTGTAGTCTGCGCAATAAATCGCGCAGTCGGCGGGTGGCCGCCACATCATCGGCCCATACTGGGGCCCCGTACAGGGCTACCGATGCTACCACGGCGGCATAGACTCGGCGAACTCTTCCGCCCGGTCCCCCGAGGTTCGGGAGCAGCCGGACTAAGGCCATCGCCACTCCCTCGACTCTCGGGGCCAGACGGCGGAAGTGCTCGCCGAAGGACCAGGTCGAAGTGTGTATCTCCTAAGAGCAAGTGCGGGACAGTAACACAGAATGCCGCATAGTCGGCAGTCTTTCCGCTCGGCCAAGCCGAGATTGAATAAGTGGGCCCTGAGGGCCACATGGCCCGTGAGCAGGCCAATGGAGATATCAAGCTTCTTTCTGCTCATGGTTAGGAGTTCATCCGTCCTTTTAGAAAGGGGTCGGTTCAGCAAAAACTTGGCTCGACGACAGCCCTGAACCTGGCCCCACGAAACCAAATGTTCCTGTTTTACAGATTCTTTGATGAGTCTTTTACCTATTGTAAAGGGGATTCCGACGACCTGTCTAGCCGGGACCTCGAAGGTGCCTAGCTTTGCCAGGCCGTCCGCCACTTCATTGCCATGAATTCCCTGATGACCGGGAACGCAGGCTAAGGTGATCCTATTGGATTCGCCTAGATTGTTGAGCGCTAGCATGCAGTCCCAAACCACCGAGGACTCAGTGGTGGTCTTGGCTAGAGCGTTAATAGCTGTCCTACTATCGGAGCAGATGAGTATATTTCTGTTGATGGCTTTAACTAAGGTTAAGGTGTTTGCACACTCAAGGATTGCTAGAACCTCAGCTTGAAAAACCGTAGTCAGTTCCCCTAGGGAGTAAGATTCCCTGTGGTTAGTCCTTGAGCCATAGACTCCAGCTCCAAATTGTCCTTCCGCCCCCGAGACATCCGTGTACCAGATGTTCCAGTTTGGCCGGCAGATTCGTTCTGGTTTACTCCAATCTTCCCTAGAAGGTATCTGGGTTTTGAAGAACTTAAAGACCTGGGATTTCCTAGGTATTCTATCCTGCAGCAGAGAGAATGGGTGTTCATGGAGGAACGATAGCCTGGTATGACCAAGATACTGTCCTCTCCACTCACCCTGACACTTTAATCTGTAGGCAGAAAGTTTGGCTGTGCTGATAATAAAGCGGTCCAGGGGTGGAAGATAGAATGCAGTCTCAAGCGCCTCTGTAGGGGTGGTTCTTATGGCCCCCATCGCCGCCCTGAGGTAACAACCCTGAAGGCTTCTGAGTAGGTTCCTGGCCCCCACTTTCTCCACTCTGGGCCACCAGACCACCGCAGCATGCCGGTCCTTGTATCAAGGATGGTCGGCAGCGAGAGGTCCTGGGAGGCGATCGCCTCCTTCTGCGAGCAGGTGATGCAGAAGGAGGCGGCGGCCGCGGAGGCAGCAGCGGCAGCTGCGGCTGCGGCGGCAGTCGCCGTTAGTGACGACGACGACGAGGAGGAGGAAGAAGAGGAGAAGGATGTAAATGAGGACGATACTGGATCGTCATCCTCCTTTTCTCCTCCTGAGGCTTCGGCCTCGAAGGCCGCCTATAGGGAGGACACCGCCGTCACCCTCCTCTCAGAGGAGGAGATGACGGTAAGGGGGGAGCGGGGGCAGAGGCTAGCCTCCTCTTGCGGGTGCTCCCCTCCAGTTATAAGTTCCCCTTCCTCCTATACCCGAACGGGAAGGCGAGGAGGCGGGAGGGCACGTCCCACCCCTCCTCACTGTCGCCTAGCGCGACCGAGATCGCATGAGAGGGGTCCATACCCCTCACACCCTCTGCGTCCGACGTAGTCGTTTCGATTAGTTGGGGGAGCTTACTCCCCTGACATTTTCCGTTTTGGTTGTCTGGGGTGGGCTCGCTCCCCCAGCTGGAAACAAAACGCCCGCCGCCAAGGCGGCGGCCGCTGGATTTCCCTCGGGACCTGGTCACTGCGGGCAGGGTCCCGCAGTGGCCAAAGTAAGGTCTTCGAGGAAGGCGGGCGAACGTGGTGGCCGCGTTCGCCCACAATAGGGATGAAGGAGAGGGCACCAACCGCCCTCTCCGGGAAGGAGACCCGGCGGCACGCTATAAGTCGCCGGGTCGCAAGCGCGGAGGAAAGCCACAGCCTGGGATATCGATGCAATGCAACCGCGAGTTCCGGGTCCCAGCCTGCCCCTCTATAGCGCGGAAGGCCACCGCAGGTGTTTTAGCGGGTAGACCGGTCGCCTGCTAGTGTCGGCAGGACCGGGAGTCCCGCATAACCCCCGTCTCTCCCCCGAGAGCGGGGGTATGCATAAAGCATTTCACCTGCGTTACCAAGAAAAAAAGACCACCGCAGCATATGTGAGACGGGGCAGTAGAATGGCTTTGTAGATCCAGAGGGCAATATTGGGTTTAATGCCCCACGTTTTACCTACAGCCCTTCTACATGCCCATATGGAGGTGTAAAATTTCTTACGTTTGACTTCAATGTGAAATCTCCAGCTTACAAGTTTGGGATCTAGATGGATCCCCAGATATTTCACCGAAGAAGTGTATGGTAGCTCTTTGCCCTAGAACCTCAAAGGCCCTATGGGTTCGGGCTTGTATTTTCCGGTAAAAATCATAGCCTCGGTCTTAGACGGATTGACCGTGAGACCTTTGGCTTGACACCAGCTTTGAATAATCTTAAGTGCTTTATCCGTAAGCTCCTTAAGAGTTGAGAGAATGCTGCCTCTCACGATTGCAGCCACGTCATCCGCATAGCCACAAACGAGGAGGCTCGCTTCTTGTAATTTGACCAGGTGTTCGTCTATCACCAGGCACCACAAGAGCGGAGATAGAACGCCATTCTGCGGGCAACCTCTAGCCGGGAGACCACTCAAAGTTTTATCTCCATAATCAACAGTCAGAACTCTGTTTGATAGCATGCTTTGTGTCCAATCGATCAGAGTTTCTGGGATGTGATGCCTGTGCATGGCCTCTATGATCGCTGTATATGAGGTGGTATCAAATGCCCCCTCAATATCCAGAAATAATCCTAGGGCATACCCTCCAGTCGCCAGCTGTGTCTCAATCTTGCTCACAAGGTGATGAAGGGCAGTATCCGTGGATCTGCCTGCCCTATAGGCGTATTGAGAAAAGGCCAGCGGTCGGGTAGTAAGGGGATATGTCCTCATATGGCTGTCTAACAGTCTCTCCAGTGTCTTCAAAACAAAGGAGGTAAGGCTAATGGGTCTGAAATCTTTGGCCAAGATATGGCCGTTTCTGTCTGGTTTAGGTCTAAAAGTGACTCTGGTGCAACTCCAGACAAGGGGCACGTGTCTAAGGGCTATACTAGCCCTAAGCACTTTAACTAGGGGGCCTATCAAAAGGCTCAAACCTTCTTGTAAGCAGGCGGGATAGATCCCGTCTGGTCCGGGTGATTTATAGGGTTTGAAGGTTTTGACGGCCCATTCAACGCCTTTGGGATGGACTATCTTCGCCGCAAAGTTTTTTTATAAATGAGTAAGTTTTTTTATTATACAGGGTGATTCTGAACAAACGTTTGTCTTTAAAATATCAAATTCTTGAATGAATTCTAAGACGATTTTTCCTTTTGCAAAATTTTGCCCGGAGCTTAGTTTTTAAACTATAAAGGAAAATAGTTAACTACTTACGGAACGAGAACAAGAGGTAGGCAGGGACGGCGCGATATAGGCGATTACGTGGGGCACTCGCCGCGATCAGCTGATTGCTATACGCGATGACTGTAACAATCAGTGTGTGTGTGTGAGGATGTGTACGCACACACACACACACACTGATTGTTACAGTCATCGCGTATAGCAATCAGCTGATCACGGCGAGCGCCCCACGTAATCGCCTATATCGCGCCGTTCCTGCCTACCTCTTGTACTCGTTCCGTAATAGTTAACTATTTTCCTTTATAGTTTGAAAACTAAGCTCCGGGCAAAATTTTGCAAGAGGAAAAATCGTCTTAGAATTCATTCAGGAATTTGATATTTTAAAGACAAACGTTTGTTCAGAATCACCCTGTATATATTAATTAATATGTATGAATATATTATATAGTACCAAAGTTCCTTGACACGCATACAAGAAATTCTTTTAGAAAGATCAAGTACCCTACAGCTTGCGAAGGAAGGAAATGAAAATTGTGACACAACAAATTTGCAAGACTCAGGTTAATTTTTTATACATTTTTCAATGATTTCGATACAATTTATAATATACTGTATTACAATTTATTTTAATCATATTTTTTTAGATGAAATTGGAAAAGGTTTTTCGTGGCCGGATAATGGAGTACACTTACTTTTGGAATTATATTGAGAGAGAGAAGAATTTTTGTCAGGATTTACAATATTTTATGGACAGAAATTGCAGCAACTATGAAAAAAACAAATCCGAAGTATACTTTAAATGGATTGTAATGTTCTAATAAATTAGCAGAACTAAAGCGCACCTACAAAAACATTTGCGACCAAAATAAACGAAGTGGCAATTGTAGGAACTCATGGGCATTTTTTCGATACTTAATACATTTTATAACTTATAATGCATACATTCTAAATACTTAACCTTTCTAAACAGTTGATTCTTGTCTTATTTACAATACAAGAAACAGCTGCTTAAAAAGATTAAGTATTCATAATGTAGCCTTTGCTTATTTTCTGTATATATAACAATATGAACATGTGTAGAATAATCTTTCATTATTTAATTAGGTGATGGACTCAATCTTTGGTAATAAGGCTTGTATAAAGCCTCGTTCTGAGGCTTCCAGCGATGGTCCAGAACCACCTGTGCCGACTGCATCAACTTTGAAAGCAATGTCAAGTAACTCATTGTCACTAGCAAATGAATTCCAAAATAAGTTTGACTATTATTATTTTCGACTTCGTATTTATAACCTAATTTAAAATCCGTTTTTTTTAAATATTTCTTCTACAATTATACATTAGATCCACCTAAAAAAGAAGAGTAGAAACCATTCTGGAAAATTATATCAATGATATTCAACAAGAACGCGAAAAAACAAAGGTCGAACGTAACGAAGAAATCCAACGTCGCGAACAATACAGAGAAGAAAGAAGAATTGAACGTGCAAGAATGCACGAAGAAAAAAGGAAAATACAGCGGTCATTGATAGATGTTTTAAATGGGAGCGCCCCATTTGACCACGTTAATACTGACTACAATGATATTGACCACGTTGATATTGACCACGGTGATATTGACCACGGTAATATTGACCACAGTCCAGATTGACCACAGTCCTGATTAACCACAGTCCCGATTGATCACGGTGATATTGACCACGTTGCGATTGTCCACCTTACCTACCGGCGGAGTGTTTGCGGGAGGGGGCCGAAGGCCCCCCTTGCACCCCCCGCGTGTGTGTGTGTGTATACATATGTGGTCAATATCACCGTGGTCAATCGGGACTGTGGTCAATCGGGACTGTGGTCAATCGGAACTGTGGTGAATCGGGACTGTGGTCAATCGGGACTGTGGTCAATCGGGACTATGGTCAATCGGGACTGTGGTCAATCGCAACGTGGTCAATATCACCGTGGTCAATATCACCGTGATCAATATTAACGTGGTCAAACGGGTCCCACTCGTTTTAAATACGTTAGTTAGAAAGTAAAAAGTAAGATAACGATATCTGTAATTATTAAAGTTCGGAACATTTCATAAGTATTTTCAGTTTATAAAAATTTTAAAGTTAAATGTTACAAAGAGTTATAAAGTTAAATGTAAAGTTACCAAAGTAAAGTTAATAGGTATTTTCAGTTTATAAAGTTATAAGTACTTTTAATTTATAAGTATTTTCAATTTATGAAGATTGTATAAAGTTAAATGTTATAAAGAATTAATGTAAAGTTAATAAAGTTTATAAAGGTAAATATATAATTATAAATGTTTATAAAGATTTAATTAGTTTAAAAGCTTAATTTAATTTTTGCGTATAAGGTGTTTAATACATATATGTGTATATATATATATATATATAAAATAATGCTGTTATGTATTGCGTAAAAATGATTGTTTATTAATCAAATATACAGTTTTCTGTTACTTTCATTGGCAAAGCATTTATAATTGTATTTCTTTTTTCATTTCCAATATTTACCGCATTCTCATATATAACGGGATTTATTTGCTCATTATGTTGATATATACCAATAAGCATTTCGTCATTTTGAAGTAGACATACATTATGTAATACGCATCATGCGATAATAAATTCAGGAATTTTCTTAATATCTAACAAAGGCAAACAATCTAACAATATTCGAAAACGAATTTTTAATTGTCCTATTGCTCTTTCGATTGCCATTCTTGTCGATGATAAGCAATAATTAAAATTTCTTTGCCGGATTGTAAGATGTCCATTATTTCGAAATGGTACCATCATATGAGGATGAATACCATAAGCAGCATCTCCGATAAGATGGGAATTATTTGGAAAGTACTTCTCAGGTAATTCTAGAAATGGAGCCACAGGTGAGTTGCGGAATACTCTAGCGTCATGAACAGATCCCGGCTGCCCAGCATAGCAATGCGTAAATAAACCTCGAGAATCGCATACAACTTGAACATCAATGGAGTGAAACCCTTTTCTATTAATATAAGAGTTTGCATCTTCAACAGGAGCTCGGATTTTAATGTGTGTGTCATCGATAGCCCCAATGACACTTGAAAAGCCACTTGACCATTGAAATCGTTCCATTATATTTACAGCATCCTGATCTTTTGGCCATTTAAGAGGATACTAAAGCGACGGGCGAACTCCGACGCATTAGCGCCCCCATCTAATCGTAACTAAAAATGTTGATAATATTGATAATATCGACATTTTTAGTTCCGCCATTACCGACATTATTATTGAAACATGCATAATATAATAGAAAATGCAATCTTTTGCATTGCGTTCAATATATTGAAATGAGATAATATCATATTTTTATTGATTTATATATACATGCATATATATAATATATTTTATATATGTATAAAATATATACAGGGTGTCCCATTTTAAGTGTCCACCCCAAATATCTCTCTCATTTTTGATTTTAGAGAAAAATGGTTCAGACATGGTTTGTATGGTTTCGAGGGGGCCATAAGATGGTACCATTGATTTGACCTTGAAGAGTCATTTGAAGGTCACGTGAAGGTCACTTCAATTTTTTTAAGTGGAACACCCTATATATTTTTACACATTCTTGTAACTCATCTCGAGGGCTTTCCAAAACACTATAATTATGTTAGTTTTCATTAAGTACTTTTCGAGTAATGAAGCTTGAAATCATTTCTTAATTTTACATAAACCGTAAAATATCTTGTAAAACATTCATTTTTCGATTATCTTACCTTAATACTTTTATGCACAAAATAATGAGAGGAATCAATTGGTGTAAAGAAAACACATAGTTGTTTCGAAGAAAAAATATGTAATTGTTAATTGCAAATTACATATTTTTTCTTCGAAACAACTATGTGTTTTCTTTACACCAATTGATTCCTCTCATTATTTTGTACATAAAAGTATTAAGGTAAGATAATCGAAAAATGAATGTTTTACAAGATATTTTACGGTTTATGTAAAATTAAGAAATGATTTCAAGCTTCATAACTCGAAAAGTACTTAATGAAAACTAACATAATTATAGTGTTTTGGAAAGCCCTCGAGATGAGTTACAAGAATGTGTAAAAATATATAGGGTGTTCCATTTAAAAAAATTGAAGTGACCTTCACGTGACCTTCAAATGACTCTTCAAGGTCAAATCAATGGTACCATCTTATAGCCCCCTCGAAACCATACAAACCATGTCTGAACCATTTTTCTCTAAAATAAAAAATGAGAGAGATATTTGGGGTGGACACTTAAAATGGGACACCCTGTATATATATGAAATATATTATATATTATATATATGTAAATATATTATATATATAATTGTTGTATATGTAAATGTTTATATACTTGTAATATCAATTTACAAACATTTACATTACATTATATATTTATCTCATCGCGAATATGAATAGAATAATGAATTTATTCATTTTTTCAATTTACAATTTCTGAATATAGAGTAGGCCCATCTATCGCCCATTTTTGTGAGATGCAATATACCTTTTTCGTCTCTCTAATTTTAATTAACGAAGATAATTTTTACATTGAGATTTTTTTAGATCGCCTCTGGGATAAATATTTTTTAATTATCACAGCGCTCATATAAACCGCATCGGGTATAAAATATTTTTAAAAACCAGCACACGAATAGATCGCCTCTGGGACAAATACTTTTTAATTACCACAGCGCTCATGCAAACTGCATCTGATATAAAACATTTTTAAAAACCAGTACACGAATAGATCGCCTCTGAGATAAATATTTTTTAATTACCACAGCGCTCATGCAAACTGCATCTGGTACAAAATATTTTTAAAAATCAGCACACGAATAGATCGCCTCTGGGATAAATATTTTTTAATTATCACAGCGCTCATGCAAACCGCATCTGGTATAAAATATTTTTGAAAACCAGCACACGAATACATCGCCTCTGAGATAAATACTTTTAAAAGCAGCTAGCTCACGAATAAATCGTCTTTGGCACTAACTACTATAAATATATATATATATATATATATATATATATATATACATGGGCGCCGGCAGAATTACTTTTAGGGGGGTGCACTCAAAAGAGGATGCACTGGAAAAACGGTTTTTTCCCAGTTCATAATTATATTTTTGTTAACGTCGTTTATGTTATTTATTGAATTTTAATAAAGATTCATTACTGTGTCAGCGTTCATAGAAAAAGAGTGCAAGAGGAGACTGAATTTATTGATAATGTGACAAATGAATTTGGAAAGCAACCAAGACGGCTCAAGTTTTTGTTCAAACATTGATTTTTCTAAAATTGATTTCCCAAAGGCTTATTACAAATGTTAATTAATATTTAACCATTGCATTTTTGTTCAATTGAAAAAATTATCGATATTATTCTATATTACATGATTTTTTTATTGAATTTTTTCTCTGTCTCTTCCCCACTTATTTCATAGGCCAGGGCCAGGGGGGTGCAAGTGCACCGCTTTGCACCCCCCTCCCGGCGCCCATGTATATATATATATATACATATAAAGTATGTAATCTTTGACCATAGAGAGGCAAGCGTTTGGCATTATACTTACACACCATTATATGAGCACTATATATAAAATAAATAAATATGCACTATATATATTTTACTTTCATTACTATAATCGACACGTTATAACGCGTTGTAACTTGTAACGGTCGTCACGGTCGACTGTTCTTACGCTGTTTTCTTGTTACGTGTACATACGTAAGCATCGGCAGCGCGACAGCAAGTATCTGTTCGCGCAACAAATATATAATAAAATAATTTTAAATATTACCCGATTTATGTCGTATTTGGTGTCATTTTAATCACAACAATCTCATTAATTTATTACAAATATTTGTAAACGGATAAAATGCAAAATAAAAGTTTTAGTTTTAATTATATAAGATGTTTATATGTATAGATAAAGAAAAATCCCCCATGTTGAAGAGTCGCTAAAAGCGAGAGCGAGAACGAATAAGGAGCAAGCGAGATGAATAACATCAAAGAGTTCCGAAGTCTCTCACGAGGTTCCCTTTATCTATAATCTTTCACATATTATATATCATCTTACAATCGAAAATAAAACTTTCATAATTCGCATTTTATTACTTTGAAAATAATTTTAATTAATTAATGAGATTTTTATGATTAAAATGATACCAAATATGACATAAATTGGATAATTTTTAATAAAATATGTTATCAAAAATTTGATTATTTATTTAATTAAAATTGACCGATTTATGTCGTGTTTGGTGTCATTTTAATCGCAAAAATCTCATTAATTCATTGCAATTATTTTCAAATCGAAAAAGTGCGAAATGAAAATTCTAATTTTTACGATATTTAAATCCCTAACAGTTGTTATAGATAAGGAAAGGTCTCCGATCGAAGCGAGAGCGAGAAGGAGTAAGGAGCAAGCGAGATGACGAGACATGAAAGAGTTCCGAAGTCTCGCTCGCCAGGCTCACTTTTTCTTATCTTCATATGTATACATGTTAACTTATTGTGAAAAATAAAATTTTTATATTTCGCATTTTTTCGATTTGAAAATAATTGCAATAGATTAATGAGATTTTTGCGATTAAAATGATACCAAACATAATATAAATCGGATCATTTTTAATCAAATTAATTATTCAATTTTAATTATATATTTAATTAAAAATGATCCGATTTATGTCATGTTTGGTGTCATTTTAATCGCAAAAATCTCATTAATCCATTGCAATTATTTTCAAATCTATAACTCATTCTCTCTCGACGGTGCGCCACCTTGTCGTGGTGGGAGAACTCCCACTCCCTTGGGAGTGGGTCTAAGAGCGCACCATTGCATGTGTGGATGATGGATGGATGAGCGTGGAACAGGGGTGTGTGGATATTTCCCGGAGACTAACCAAGGGGGGAGTAGTAGCCCCCCGACCGGGGGGAGCGCGTGAAGTCAGTACCTGGGCCTCTGACCTAGTAATAAGGGAGAAGGTAAGTCCACAATAGTGGCAAAGCTCCCGTGAACGGTCATGCACACTAGTGGGAAGACCGCTCCGCGCTCCTCGGCTGGAGCCTAGCCGGGAGTTGAAGCGCGCCCCTTGTGACGCAGGGTGGGGGGAGGAGTGGCTTCCTCTCTCCGTACCCTGCCAGTGGGGGATATACCTTGGCACCCTCTAGCCCGGGATCGGGGGGAGCGACGTTCGGATCGGCACGCCTCCCTTCCCTGGGGTGAGGTTAAACCTTTATCATCAGTGCAGACCCGGCCCTCTCCGGGAACCTTTTTATTGTAGAGTCACTGGAAGGGATAGGCCTGGCCAGCCGAAAGCAGCTTCTCTGTTTCCCTTCCCTTAACTAGGGTTAAATTTCACCGGGGAAGGAGCCCCACCGCGGTGGGACTGCCATGATGGCCGAACCGGGTTTTTTGTTTCAGATACAACATGGACGAATTACATACAGTTTTGCAGAAGGAGACGGTGTCATCACCAGTGAAGAAGGCCAAAGGCGCTATCTTTGACCCTAGGTTGATGAGGGCGTATCCCGATTGGACACGTAACGATTCGACACCGCTCGATTGGACACGCATTATTGGACACGTTTTATTGGACACCGCTCGATTGGACATCGCACGATTCGACACCGCACGATTCGACACTGCACGATTGGACACGCACATTGCACGATTGGACACGGCAGCATTGGACACTGCACGATTGGACACGTACATTGCACGATTGGACACGGCAGCATTGGACACTGCACGATTGGACACGTACATTGCACGATTGGACACGGCAGCATTGGACACTGCACGATTGGACACTGCACGATTCGACACCGCACGATTCGACACCGCACGGTTGGATACCGCATGATTGGACACCGAACAATTGGACACCGCACGGTTGGACACCGCACGATTGGACATCGCATGATTCGACACGCAAGATTCAACACCGCACGATTCGAAACCGCACGAATGGACACCGCACGATTGGACACCGCACGGTTGGATACCGCATGATTGGACACCGAACAATTGGACACCGCATGGTTGGACACCGCACGATTGGACATCGCATGATTCGACACGCAAGATTCAACACCGCACGATTCGAAACCGCACGATTGGACACCGCACGATTGGACACCGCACAATTGGACACCGCACGGTTGGACACCGCACGGTTGGACACCGCACGATTGGACACGGCAGCATTAGACACTGCACGATTGGACACGTACATTGCACGATTGGACACGGCAGCATTGGACACTGCACGATTGGACACAGCACGATTGGACACCGCACAATTGGACACCGCACGGTTGGATACCGCATGATTGGACACCGAACAATTGGACACCGCACGGTTGGACACCGCACGATTGGACATCGCATGATTCGACACGCAAGATTCAACACCGCACGATTCGAAACCGCACGATTGGACACCGCACGATTGGACACCGCACGATTGGACACCGCACGATTGGACACCGCACGATTGGACACCGCACGGTTGGATACCGCATGATTGGACACCGAACAATTGGACACCGCACGGTTGGACACCGCACGATTGGACATCGCATGATTCGACATGCAAGATTCAACACCGCACGATTGGACACCGCACGGTTGGACACCGCACGGTTGGACACCGCACGATTCGACACGCAAGATTCAACACCGCACGATTCGAAACCGCACGATTGGACACCGCACGATTGGACACCGCACAATTGGACACCGCACGGTTGGACACCGCACGGTTGGACACCGCACGATTGGACACGGCAGCATTAGACACTGCACGATTGGACACGTACATTGCACGATTGGACACGGCAGCATTGGACACTGCACGATTGGACACAGCACGATTGGACACCGCACAATTGGACACCGCACGGTTGGATACCGCATGATTGGACACCGAACAATTGGACACCGCACGGTTGGACACCGCACGATTGGACATCGCATGATTCGACACGCAAGATTCAACACCGCACGATTCGAAACCGCACGATTGGACACCGCACGATTGGACACCGCACGATTGGACACCGCACGATTGGACACCGCACGATTGGACACCGCACGGTTGGATACCGCATGATTGGACACCGAACAATTGGACACCGCACGGTTGGACACCGCACGATTGGACATCGCATGATTCGACATGCAAGATTCAACACCGCACGATTCGAAACCGCACGATTGGACACCGCACGATTGGACACCGCACGGTTGGACACCGCACGGTTGGACACCGCACGATTGGACACCGCACGATTGGACACAGCACGATTCGACACCGCACGATTCGACACCGCACATTTGGACATGTACGCACCCCGCCGGTAGGGGTGCCTACGATAGGGTGCAACTTTCCACGCGAAGCGAGGTTCCACTTTGCAACTTTTCACGCGAAGCGAGGGGTGACGGGGTGGGTGCGGGAGGGGGGCCGAAGGCCCTCCTTGCATCCCCCCGTGTGTGTGTGTGTGTGTCTGCTCCATGCTCTTTGTGCGGTGTCGAATCGTGCGGTGTCCAATCGTGCGTGTCGAATCGTGCGGTGTCCAATCGTGCGGTGTCCAACCGTGCAGTGTCCAACCGTGCGGTGTCCAATTGTGCGGTGTCCAATCGTGCGGTGTCCAATCGTGCGGTTTCGAATCGTGCGGTGTTGAATCTTGCGTGTCAAATCGTGCGGTGTCCAATCGTGCAGTGTCCAACCGTGCGGTGTCCAATTGTTCGGTGTCCAATCATGCGGTGTCCAACCGTGCGGTGTCGAATCGTGCGGTGTCGAATCGTGCTGTGTCCAATCGTGCGGTGTCCAATCGAGCGGTGTCTAATAAAACATGTCCAATAATGCGTGTCCAATCGAGCGGTGTCGAATAGTTACGTGTCCAAAAGGAGGTCACCCGGTTGACGACATACCTGGACGTACCAGGTATTAAGAAAACGAAGGCCACTACGGATATACCACGAAGTGATCAAGGAGGTAGTCGAAGTGGTTCGAGGCAACGAAGAAGAGGATATTTTCCGAAGAAGTAGCCTCACATTGCGCTCCCCCACCAATGTGGGAGCCAAGCCGAAGAGGCCGGAAACGTCGGCTGTGCTTCCTGACGTCCCGAAGGCGGGTAGCCTTCCGAACATCGGAAGCTTGCAGCCGATGGTCCGGCTAGACAAGCTGAAGGTCCCGCTAGGAGAGCGGGCTAGAGGAAGACGGGCGTCTACGCCCTTGGAGGCCTCCGGAACAACTATGGACTCTATTATTTCTGTGAAGGAGCCTACGTTGATACAGGAGGAGGGCGAGGCGAGCGAGGCTTCCTTGATCGTCTTCGCCCCCACCAAGCCGTCTAAGAGAGGCAGGGTCAACTCCTCCAGCTCGGCCAACTCGGCCCACTCGGCTACAGGGGACGAGGGCTCCGCCACAACCTCGGAGAAACCCAGGAAAAAGAAGGGCCCAGGAAGACCAAGGACCATTAATATAATCGATGAGATCCAAGAAAGGGAGAGAGAGAAAGAAGAACGTAGGAGGAAAGAGCAGGAAGAATGGGAGGAGAGGAGGATGCATGACCCCAACCTCGTTGTCCCCCCTTCAGCGAACCTGCCGAGCCTCGAGGATGTGATGAAGGGGCTGGAATACCAGCCTACCCCAGACATCACGTCCGAGGTGATGCAGGTGGTCTGCACCATCGAAAAAGTGGCTACGACCTCCCGAAACCTGAAGGGCACGTATGTGAGGGCTCTGAGGATGGCGGCTCTTAAGCAGCACGCGGGCGTTAATATTCTGGCCCATAGGACGCAGGAAGGTGGCCGTGGAGAGTCAGACGAGGCTGTAACGGGCCTCAGAAGAAAAGTAAGAGGCCTGCAGTTCGACAAGGAAAGGATGGAGAGGGAACTGGAGCAGGCGTCCCACTCCAGGAGGGAGGCCGAAAGGACATCGAGGGAAAACGAGGAATTGAGGAGGAAAATAAAGAACCTCGAGAAAGAGCTCCGAGAAGTTAAGGAGCAGTGTATTGAAGAAATGGACCGCGGGGTCGAGCGGACCGTGGGGGGGAACAGAACTACCCACCTCGCCCGCACCCCTCCACTCCCCTTACACCTGTCCCCGCCTGCGACGGTGGGGGGGACGCGGACGTCCCCCGTTAGCGAGAGTCAGCCTGCGCCCCCCCTCCCCACGGGGGGGACGAGGAGCGGGCTCGATCCAAGTTACTCCCTCCTCCAACAAATCGAGGGGGCGATAAACCGGAACGTCGGCGAGGTACTGGGGAGGCTCAGTGTTAGGGGGTCGTACGGATCGTTGGCGCCTCCGTTGACCCCTGCCGCTGACCCTCCAGTTACTATGGACCTCGACTCCCTCCCTGCGCCCGAAGCTCCCCCCCCTATACCGGGGGCCTCGGGCGCCGAGAGGGCGCCGAGAAAAAAGAAGAAGAAGAAAAACAAGCAGGTAATTGCGTCCTCTGTCCCATCTGTCGATGTTACGCGAGAGAGCGGACAGGACCAAATTCGTGAGAAGGAAGAGGAGGAAAAGGAACAGGAGAGGAGAGTCGTGGAGCCAACGTGGGCCACGGTGGTTGAAAAGGGGGGGAAGAGGGGGCCAGGTAGGACCCTCCCCCCTACCCGACAGCCATCAGCGCCTGTTGCAAAGAAGATGGAGAGGGACGGAGATGGTGGCGGTGGGGGGAATCCTCCTCCTCCTCCAGCGTCTAGAGGAAGGAGGGCCCCCTCCACCGCAGCGATAACTATCACTGCTCCCGAAGGGTCCTACGCGGACGTAATGCGTAGGGCCAGGCGGGATATAGGTGCGGAGAAATTGAAGAGCCTGGGGATCGAGGACATGCGCACCCGACGTGGGATGACGGGGGCGTATGTCCTCGAAATCCCGGGCGATAAGAAAGAAGATCGGGAGTCCAAGGCGGAGGCCCTTGCCGCGGAGACGCGGCGGGTCTTCGCCGAGGACCCCACAGTCAAGATTGCCAGACCAGCGGCGGTAGTCCGGGGGTGTTAGGGATTTAGACGAGGCGGTGACGGAAGAGGAAGTTGTTGAGGCGATTGTGATGAGAAGCGTGTCCAACCGGGAGGAGGTGAGGGCCACTATCACCAGACCTGTTAACGGAATGGGAGTAGCCTGGGTGCGTTGCCCGATTACGGCGGCGGATGAGTTGGTCAAAGCCGGCCGTATCAAGGTTGGCTGGTCGACTGCGAGGGTGGATTTGACAGCGGCGCGTCCCTCCTATTGCTATAAATGCTGGAGAGAGGGACATGTCGCCGTCAAATGTAAGAAAGAGGAGGACAGATCGCGCGTGTGTTATAGGTGCGGCGTGACCGGTCATATAGCATCGGCGTGTCAGGCGGCCCCTCGCTGCCTACTGTGTGCTGAAGCGGGCAGGAAGACTGACCATAGGATGGGTGGAGCTGGTTGCAATACAGCAGCAGGTCGTGCACTCCCTACCCCTATTGCGACGCGGCGAGCTGTGGTGGTGAAGCCGGGCCCACCTAAAGAAGTGAGCCCAGAGGAGAGGATGGAGGTTAGGTTAGGTCTCGCAACAGCAGTCGCAGCGGGACCCTCCTCCTAAGGAGCAGAGACCCCCGAGGGAGAGGCCCCTGAGGAGGAGTGCGACGGAGGAGGAGAAGAGAATGCGGAATGGCGAGGGGTAAGTCTCTTATCGTCTTACAGGCCAACCTCAACCACGCCCGCCGTGCGCAGGACTTGTTTCTGTACACAATGGCGGAGCGTGGCTGTGGGTTGGGATTAGCGGCGGAGCCGTATGCGGTCCCTCCTGACCACCCGTCCTGGTTCGCGGGCGAGAGGCTGAGACGGGCCGCGCCGCTGGTGGCCATCGTGCGGGGGGGCGACGAAAGGCCCTGCAGGGTGGGGACCGGCGGGAGACATTTTGTGGTGGCTAGGTGGGGGACCACCTGTGTTGTGGGGGTTTATGCCCCTCCCTCGCTGAACTTGGCTCAGTTTGAGGCCGTGCTCGGCGAAGTGGAGGAGGTAGTAAGGGGTAGCCTCCCTGGGTCGGTCCTCGTGGCGGGCGACTTCAACGCCAAATCGGCGAATTGGGGCTGCCCGGCGCGGGGAGGTGTTGTTGGATTGGGCAGGGTCACTGGGGTTGACCCTGCTCAACGAAGGAACGGTGGCCACCTGCGTGAGGCCATGAGGATAGAAATCTACCCCCACTCCGTCTAATAGAGCATCGAGACTTGGGACTCGCTCGTTCTCGAGCCTCTATTCTCGATAACAGCGCTCCCGATAATCTGAGTCTCGAGAATCCAATCGCTGTCGGGAACGAGCGGGAGTGAGAGCAGATTTGCACGCCTCTATCCACAATAACCGCCGTGGAGGACACCCGTAGGGGTTTTAGCCGGTAGGAGTCCGGCATAACCCTCTCTCCCTCCCCGGGGAGAGAGGGTATCCATGAGGATTTCCCCTGCGTACAAAAAAAAAAGGGTAAATGAAGATATAAATTTGGAAGAATGGAAGGAGTACTTCATGGAGTTAATGGGTGGGGTGGAAAACAGAGTCATAAGAGGAAAAGGGGAGAAAGAAAGACGGGGAGAAGAGGAGATAGAACTGGAAGAGGTAAGAAATGTGATAAGGAAATTGAAGACAGGGAAAGCAATAGGGAGAGAGGGAATACCGAACGAAGCGTGGAAATTTGGAGAAGAAATGGAAAAGTGGATATGGAAAATATGTAATGTATGGACGGGGGAAGGCCGGAACAATGGAAAGAAGGAGAGATAGTACCGATAATAAAAAAAGGAGAAGGGCAAGAAGTGAAGACTACAGAGGAATAACAATTATGCCGTCGATGTACAAGATCTACACGGCGATATTAGCTGAAAGAGTGAGAAAGGAGGTGGAAGCGAAGAACATAATACCTGACAACCAAACAGGATTTAGAAAAGGAATGGGAACAATCGATCAGATTTATGCGTTGAACTATCTGATAAATAGACAACTGGGAAAGGAGAAAGGAAAGATGACAGTGTTATTTATAGACCTGAAAGCGGCGTTTGACTTGGTAGATAAAGAGAGGCTAATCAAGACAATGAGAGCGAGAGTAGTGAGGGAAGGATTAGTAGACAGAGTGGAGGAGGTACTGAGGGAAACTAAAAGTAGAATGAAGGTAGGACGGAGGAGTGGGGGAATATTTTGAATGGCAAAGGGGGTAAGACAGGGCTTAAGCCCGTTAAGCCCGATACTCTTCAATCTATTAATTGCAGATATGGAAGACCATATGAAGAAAGGGGGATGGGGAGGGGTGAGACTGAGGGGTGAAAAGATATACACATTAATGTATGCAGATGATGTGGCGCTGATGGCGGGAGAGGAACAGGACATGAGATCGATGATAAGCAGATTAGAGGGGTGCCTGGACACGAAAGGGCTAACACTGAGTACAGAGAAGACAAAAATCAAGAGATTCAGAAAAGGGGGAGGGAGGAAGAAAAAGTACGAGTGAAGATAGAAGGGAAAGATGATCGAGGAGGCTAAGGAATTCAAATACCTGGGTTATACTGTGAAGGAGAACGGAGGACAAGAGGTACACATCAGAGAAAGAAGAAGGAAGGCGGCAATTGCAATGAGGGAGGTGTGGAGGATAGGAAAGAGAATGTGGAGAAAGGACTGGGAGAGAAGGATCTGGTTATTAGACACATTAGTATGGACGGTGATGGGATATGGAACAGAGATATGGGGATGGAAAGAAAGAAAAGAGGTAGAAAGGGTACATGAGAGATATTTAAGATGGATATTTGGTTTAAACTGGAGGACGCCAGGATATATGGTGATCCCCCCCGTGGGTACCACCTTGTCGTGGTGGGGGGGCTTAAGCCGTTCCCGGTCTCCTGGGGCGATTCAGTCAGCCATTGGCTGCTGTCTCGGCCTGGGGTGGCGGGGCGGCGAACTAAGAGTGCCCAATGGTGTGTGCGACGGGCGTCGAGCCCGTCTGAGGATGCACGCACATGGAGGGAGCGTCACGCTCGAATGGAAGCGGCGCGCTCCCCGCTCCTCCCTGTGGGGGCGGTACCCGTACTCGAGGAGGTACGGAGTGCGGGATCAAAGCCGCAGCCTTTACTCTCTGTGATGGGTGCGGGAGGGCGCACCCTGAGAATCGCGGTGAGTGTCGGGGGGAGGAGGGTGTTTGTGCTCCCTTCTGCCGCTGCACCGCGCGGGGAGAGAGCGGCCGTCCCCTGCCTCCTGCGGGGGGGGGGGGGCGTTTCCCGGTCCCGGTGCGGCCCGTGGGTGTGGGCGGCCGCGGTCGTTGCCTCGGTAGTAGCCCACGTAAGTCTTGGGCGTCGCGGGGGCGATGACCCACGGCATTGCCCATGGTGGACCGCGTCGTCCTTGCAGTGGTGCGAACCCAGGGGGGTGCTCCTTCGGCCGCGGTTACGTTTCTCCCCTCGGTGAGCGGCTGGGCCGGGGGTATCGTGCCTATCCTCCTTCTACGTAGGGAACGTTTGTCTCCTGAGGGGTGCGGGGGGCGGGCGCGCTCTCTGAGTGCGAGGGGTGTGTTTGGGAAAGGGGGGCTTTGTCCCCCTTCCATTCACTCCCATTCGCGGGGGGTTGCGGGGTCCCGTGTAGGAAGCGGGGCCCCCCTTTATGCAACCCCGAGGGTTGGAGGTGGCAGAGTTAAGTGACTCGCTCTGCCACCTGTTGGGGCGAACATCGGCCCCAACTCGGAGGGGACCTCTCTCTTCTCGAAGAGAGGGGTCTCGTGTGCCTTGGGGGGGTCGCGGACGAATGCGCAAGCGATCCCGTGGCCCCCTCCACTGTGCGTAAGGAGACAACCATGGGGTTTTATCGGGTAGTCGGGAGGTAAAACTCCCGGAGTCCCGCATACCCCCCCGTCAATTCCCAGATTGGCGGGGGGATGCGTAAATGCATTTCCCCATGTAAAAGAAAAAGGATATATGGTGAGAGATGAAGTAGAGAGAAAGAAGATGAGAGGAAGAGCGAGTTAGAGAGCATGGAAATTTGAAAGGAAACTAGAGGAAGGTAAAGGTGGGGAAATAGCGAGGAAATGCCTAGAAGAGATGAAAGAGAGGTGGAAGAAAGGGAGGGTAGTGGGAAAATGGGAGCAAAAAAGAAAGAAATATTGTATATGGAAGAAATGGGAGTGGAAATAGGAGAGGAGGAAAAATTGGAATACGAGGTACTAGAAGAAAGGGAGAACAGGAAACAAACAGGAAAGAATAGAAAGGATTGCGGGGTCGAAATATAACAGATGGTATAAGGTAATAAGGAAGGAGGGGATTCCGGAATACCTAAAGAAGGGTAGAGAGGAAAGATCGTGGAGTAGGATAGCAAGGTTTAGGCTAGACAATGAAGTTAGAGAGGGATTATATTGGGAAGAAGAGGAGAAAGAAAGTGTAGAATATGTGAGAGGGAAGAGGAGACATGGAAACACATATGGGAAGGGTGTACGAGGTGGAGGGAGTGGGAGGGGGAGGGATGGCAGGAGGTAGTGGGGAGGATTTTGGGAGAGGAGGGGGAGGGAGAGAAATGGATGAAAACTATAGAAGAAATGAGGCACAGAAGAGGGTCGGAGAGTGGAGAAGAGGGTGTTGATGATAGAAAGAAAGGAATGGATGAAAGAGAAAAGAGGGCAAAGGAAGCGGAAGTCCAAGAAGGGGAGAATTAGAAAATAAGTTAGATGTAAGTTAGACTTAAGTTAGATTTAAGTTAATCATAAGAATATGTCAGGTTGTGACCGGACGTAGCTTTGTACCATGCTAATATCACATGAAACTTATCGGTACGCAGGCAGCAACGATTTCCCGGGTATACGGTCGCCAGTTGTTTTAACCTGAATAAACAACAAGGTGTCTGGATTCGGGGGCAGTCGACCTCGTCCTTAGCCAGGTGTGGTCTCGATCCGCCGCGTCGCCGCTCCTCGCGCGGATACCCGTCGTCTCTCGAACGTGGTTCTCCGCCTCGTCGTTTCCTCGTCCTCTCTGTCGTCGGCTCGCTCGACTCGTCTCGTTCGCATGAGAGGGGACAAATCGCAGAATGCCAGGAACGTTGAGGAAGGATATGCACGGGATGTGACAAGCACAGACACGAACGACAATTATCTCACAGAATAACAATATCACTTTATTCGCTCGCGTAACTCCCCGATACATCTACAATGCTCTCTCTACATAAATCTCTCGTGTACTTTATCCTCGTCGCGATTATAATGTCGGCTTACATAACTCTCTATAGCTATCTCGGTCTCGCTTCGCGCGCACTTCTCGATAGTTCGCATCCGACTGAGCTCCCGCGCCAGCGCGCGCCCCGCTTTTATGCTCTCGGGCGTCGCGCGCCCCGCTGCTCGGGCGCCGGCCAATCGCGCGCGCTCGCTTGCCGCTCGAGCCATCCCGGGCTAACGTCATGGCTTCCCTCGCGCGCCCGGTCGGGCGCGCGTACTCTCAGGTCGTCTGCGTCGTCCAGGTGATGGTTCGAACGTCTCGCTTCCTTCCTTCGAGGCACCGCTCGTTCGCGGTGGCTGGCTCGTCTCTCTCTCTCTCTCTCTTTCTTCGTGTCTCGGGGGATTAGCGCGTTTGATATTTTACAAGATACGACGATGCCGCGCATCGTCACCAGGATACATATAATATTAGTAATAATAATACTAACGCACGCCGTACAACCAATAACGTCGAAATAAAACTTCATCCGCGTATAGCGTATACAATGATGTATAACGAAACTAAACAGTACGAGTAAATATAACGTCGCTCGTTCGGGACGCTCGCTTCCGTAGCTAACTATAATAACAATAATAATTCGGAAATAAAAATACATTCGCGCGTAACTCGCAAAACGAAAAACTGTTAACTAAAAATCTACGCGCGTGTGTCGCGTCTAACGAACGGCGATTAATGTGTAATGGTGTACGTGCGCGTAGCGCGTCTATCGAATAATAATAGTGATTATAATAATAATGGAAAACTGTGTACGCGCGACACTCAACGTGACACTCTCTCTCACGCTTAATTGACCCTATTTCCGAGTCGCGTGATAACTCTAGATTAACTTCGCTCATAGCCGGCCTCGCCGCTACGCGCGACGTCTCGTCTCTGCATGGTGTACGTATGCTCGCGCGTCGCGCATGCTTGTCAACCTTGCGTCCGCTGTCGGTTGCCCGATGACGTGTGTTCGTCCTGATCTCGTAGCTATCTACGTCAAGTTCCTTCGTCGTATTTACGGCAAAGTGTAAGAGGTTGTCGCGTGACGCGGTGGACTTTGATTTTACGGTACCGCGTATTTCCGCGTAGTCCCGACGCATCGTCGTCAGGAACCTCGCGCCCGTCCCGACCCGTCCGGTCGGTCCTCCGCTCGACTCGCTCTTGGGCGCGATCTCGGTGTACCGTCGCGTAGCGCTCCTTCGACTACGCGTAGTCCTACATCTAGATATTCTTTATTTACATATTTACATGTTGTAATTCGTTCTTATTTACCCGCGCCGCTCCGCGCTGGTCGACGGTCTCTGCTCCGTCGCCTCCTCGGTCTGGTTCGCGCGGACAGGTTGTGCGTCCTCGGCAGCGTCTGGGACCGTCGGTCGCAAGGTCAGGGTCAAGGCGAGAGAAACGTGTGTGTGTATGTGCAAGCGAGCGAGTCTAGGTTAAGAGAAGGAGAAGATAATGAATTATAAGAAACTGTAAAGGGTTGGATACGTCCCTATAAAACACCCTTTAATGCACCGGAGGGAAATAAAGTAACCTTTCTATTCTTCTACTATTTCTTTATTTTTTATCTTAAATACATACCTTTGGAATATAAAAATATTTATACTTCTTTAAACCATATTCTACTGCAAGTATATTATTAGTTGATCCTGATAGGCACCCTGGATATGAACAGGTTTTATCCATTTCTTTTTATATAAATAATCCTAAAAATAAAAGAAACCTCGATTAAAAATAAAAATTCAAAATTTATTATTAGCTTAAAACGCCATATTTCAAAATGATTTGTAAGCATTATTTTAAGCATTATATGATTTGTAGCATTATTTTAGAAAAATAATAGTTACCTCAGATATTTCTCAAACAGTATGCATGTTTCTACATTTTTTTAGATATACGTACTGCCTCAGTTATAATAACTATTATTTTTTTAAAATAATACTACTTACAAATCACGTTCTAAAGACTCTGGCTGCGTTTCATGCGTAGAAAATTTATTATATACGTAACGTAAATTATAAACTTTCTGCGCATAATGCACGGAACGGAACGCAACCTCTATATTTTGAAATTACCATAAACCAAAAACTTCGAGACTCACATATCCTTTCCTTAAAATAGCCAGTGCTGTAAGTGGACAAGTTTGGAAATAATAACGTACTTTTTCGACACAGTTTTGTGACTCTAATCAGGTCTAGTTCGATCTCTTTTCTAGTCTTCATAGTTCTCAGAGAGGCCGGAATTTTTGCGCATGGACGATAAATGTGATTTCACAATCAGTGAAGTATTTAGTCTGATAGGAAACAGGTATCATACGGACTCTTGTTAAGTTTTTTCTAAATTTGTTCGCGGATGAACGCGGATTTTCGCGACAGCGCAAAGTTCCAAAGAGCGCGACAGAAAGGGACACGACAACTTCTTAAAATTAGAGAGACTGCACGCACACGTAATTTTTTTGGTTTTTTGATAATTTTATTTGAGACACCACACAATTAAATAAACTATTAACAATTATATGTACAAACAAATAACCGGAGAAACTAATTTATCTGCCTTCTTGCAGATGTTCTACTGAGACAGCGGTTTTGCGAAGCGGTTTTACGAAAGCGGTGCGAGCAAAAATTGCGAGACTGCGGGGCAATCACGTGCGGAGCCCATTATATAGCATACTGATCATGAGGCTCTTTTTCGACGTGGGCCAATAATTTCAAGATTTTGACGATGACCTCAGGGCGCCGCGTGTAATTGGCCGTCGATGAGATCTGACGTATATATTTTTGCGGTTGTCATGCGCGCAATCTTTTTCGATCAGTTGATTGGAATTGTGACGCGCATGACCATGCGCTGTGCTAATTATGCCGACGGTTGACGTTGTTTTGATGGATGTTTATAATAAGCATTTCTTATAATAAGCGGCGAAAAAACGAGAGATAACGCAAGCGGTTGAGTTTTTCTAACAGATCGACAACTGGAGAAGATTCTAGATGCCCGTTAAATTTGAATTCTCGAATTTCACAGCATATTAGAATTAAATTTTTAATGTTAATTTTGATTGCAATGTAATGCGGAATGACTTTTAGGTTTCTTGAACAAAATTATAAATCTAAACATATTTTAAAAATTAATAACAATTTTAATAAAATAAATATTAATTTATATATCCAAAAAAGATAGGAATGTATGTGGGAGGAGGTCGGACGTATCTATACGCCCATTTGGTCAACGAGCGACAGAATCCATCCGTGGCAACGGCATCGACGCATATCCTGTGGAGAGAGCATTCGCACATTTTCCAGCCCAACGAATAATTATTAGAAAACAATATTCGTGGACTAGAAAAATATGCGAAGTGCAAGTGGCTGGATCGGGAATCGAACCCGAGTCTTTCGTTTTCCGGGCAACTGCTCTAGATCACTGAGCTATCCAGATCTCACACCTAATGCTGCTTTTTAACACAGTGATATGCGACTCCAGAGTGATGTTGGTATCTCACTTGATGGATGCCGATTGCCATGGAGGATCCTTGAAAGATTGCTCGCTGACCAAATAAGTGCCGGTGGAGGTATTCGCGTGCACTGCAAGCTGGCTTCCGACTGGCCTTCCGTAAGAAACGGCACCGACGAGCACAACGCCGTAGAGTGACCACATCGCCCAAGATCCCACTAGTAAATACTAATATCCCCACTGTGCCAATAACAGTGGCGGATGGACCCTAAATAGGGCCGTGACAAGCCTCCAGAAAAGATAGGGATGTATGTGGGAGGAGCTCGGACGTGTCTATACGCCCATTTGGTCAACGACAGAATCCATTTATATATACATTTATAAATACTGATATAGTAAGTGATAATGACTGATAAATACTACTAAATTTGCAACAAACAGCTACATGTTTTTTATTAAAGACAAAACTGTATTTTCTTTACATCAATTGATTCCTCTCATTATTTTGTACATAAATGAGGTAATGAGATAAGATAATTAAAAAAGAATATTTTACGAATGTTTCATAGTTTATGTAAAATTATGTCAAATTAAAGAACAAGATATTTCATAAATCATTCAATTTTTAGTCATTCTACCCTTCTAACTTTTTTATGTCAAATATTGCCAGGAATCGATCTACAGGGTGTATCAGACCACCCGTGCCAGCCAAATATCTCGAAAACCAAGAACGACAGACAAAAATATTTCAGACAAAAGTTGTAGGGTTTCAAGTAACGTATTATATAGTAATATTGGTACGACCTTAAATAGTGTTGTCAAGGTCACGTGAAGGTCATCTTAAATTTCTTAAATGGAACCCCCTATTTTTCATTACATATTCTTGTAGCTTATCTCGAGGGCTTCAAAACACTATAATTAAGTACCTTTTCGTTAAGTACTTTTTGAGTTATGAGGCTTGAAATAATTTCTTAATTTTACATAAACCGTAAAATATCTTGTAAAATATTCATTTTTCGATTATTTTACCTTAATACTTTTATGTACAAAATAATGAGAGGAATCAATTGGTGTAAAGAAAACACAAAATTGTTTCGAAAAAAGAAATGTAATTGTTAATTGCAAATTACATTTCTTTTTTCGAAACAATTTTGTGTTTTCTTTACACCAATTGATTCCTCTCATTATTTTGTACATAAAAGTATTAAGGTAAGGTAATCGAAAAATGAATATTTTACAAGATATTTTATGGTTTATGTAAAATTAAGAAATTATTTCAAGCCTCATAACTCGAAAAGTACTCAATGAAAAAATACTTTATTATAGTGTTTTGAAAAGTCCTCGAGATAAGCTACAAGAATATGTAATGAAAAGTAAGGGGTTCCATTTAAGAAATTTAAGATGACCTTCACGTGACCTTGACAACACTATTCAAGGTCGTACCAATATTACTATATAATACGTTACTTGAAACCCTACAACTTTTGTCTGAAATATTTTTGTCTGTCGTTCTTGGTTTTCGAGATATTTGGTTGGCACGTGTGGTCTGATACACCCTGTATATAAAAAAATTAGGATAATTTCATTTTAAAAAGTAAAAATGACCTGTAAATGTTCGAAGTATCTCCACCTAAAATTTCATTTGACCCAGATCTTATGTCTTTCTTGAAACTATGCCACTTTTCTTTAATTCGTTTTTCTCTATAGATATTAATATTAATGTAAATTTTTTTTAACTCCAAATTATTATTAAAAACTGTCTCTAGCGGAAACATTCAGTAATACATATAACAATGATAATAATAAATTGAATTTTGTAAGGAAAGTGCCCATTGGCACGTCCTTATAACTAGTAAGGGATTACTTAATTAAATCCTGGAGTATCTTTCTTTTTAGTCTACGTGTCAACTGTGTAGTTTTCATAAGATCTGCTGCAAGAGCGTTGGGATGTGCTTCGATACGTTCGAAGTAGTTCAAACTGAATCTCTTTATTTCATCTTTAACAGTTGGGATATTCAAGTCTTGGTGTAGGATATCATTTGTGACGTATCACGGAACATTAACTACAATCCTTAGCAGTAGGAGTAATATAAGAAGGTTTTTAATTCAGGTTCTCTCGAGGGGGGGGGTGAGGCGTGAGGACGTCCGGCGCGCGGGGAAGGTGACGTCACGCGCGGGGATGCGGGAACCGCGATCCATCCGGTGGACGAGGGGGTCCGCGAGAAGAGGGATCCGCAGAAAGAGAACGATGTGAAGGTGTGAGAAGGATAGCGCTAGTTGTGGGAAGAAGATAGCGCTAAGTGTGAGAAAAGGACAGTGCAAAGGTGTGTGAAAAGGACAGTGCGACAAGAATGGCGTCAACGTGGGAAAAGGACGACGCATTGTAAGATGACGCATAGGTGGGAGAAGGACGACGCAAAGGTAAGTGAGTGATGGCGACCGTGTGCAATAGAGAGAGAGAGAGAGAGAGAACCATAGCGGAAGATAACGCGTGCGAGAACAACGCGTACGAAAGAGAACGATAGCGCGAAGAGACCGCGTACGAAAGAGAGAGAACGATAGCGCGAAGAGACCGCGCACGAAAGAAACAGAACGATAGTGCAAGACAACGCCTGCGAGAGAGAACGATAATAGCGCGAGACTTACAATTAGCGCGCGAGGGAGAGAACAATATCGCGAGATGACTATGTTTGCGAAAGAAAGAGATAGTGCGAGACGACGCATGTGAAAAAGAGAGATAACGATAATATCCCGAGATCAACGACGCGTGTGAGAGAGAGACAAACGATAGCGAGACTTATATTAGCGCGAGAGAGATAGCGCAAAGGATGGCAGCGCAAGAGAAAGGCGCGTGAATAATTGCAATTTTTTCTTTTTTTTACAATTAAAAATATAAAATTTATTATAAAGTTTATATAATAATACAATTGTGTGTGTGTATGTGTGTACTTAATATAAAATAAAATTAAATAAAAATATAATAATAATAATAATAATATATACAAAATAGGTCGCAGGGCTGTGAGGAGGCGACCGTTTGTGAAACAGAAAAATACATTTCATTATTTTTTTAAATTATTTAATAATTTATTTTAAGATACTTTTGAAATATTACAAATTGAAAGATACTTACAATGTTATCCATGGCTCATCTTTATATTGGGCAATACGCTCAATTTATAGTTTGACACAGGTTTGGACTCACATATCTGTTTATCCTCTTGTCAATCATTCGTATACTCTCGTAAACTCTAAAATCAAACATAATAATTTTGATTGTTTTAAATTTATTGTACATAGGCAAAAATATTTTACCTTCAATGTTTCCAAGTCCAGCCATAGCATATTCTCGTGCTCATCTTCTCTCAGTTTTTCAATATTTTTTATTAAATCGAGTTCTTCGCGTAGTCTGCTTCCAGACATTTTATTTTAGAATGAATAGGCTCTATATTGAAACATATACAAGGTGCGATCCAAAAGTTTCCGGAATTCCATTGATTTCAAAACATACATACAAAATAAAAATTAATTGACACTGAATCCTTCAAAATAGTCCCCTCCTGAGTTGATACACCGATCCCAGCGAGATTTCAACCCTTCGAAGCATCTCTGAAAGTCATTTTCTGTCAATGTGTTTAAGACGTCGGTTGTTATGGATCTCCTCCACCGTGTCAAATTTTCGTCCCTTGAGCCGCATCTTCATTTTAGGAAACAAAAAAAAGTCACACGGCGCTAAATCAGGAGAGTACGGAGATTGGGGAATGGCAGTAAAGGCCAAAAATTCGCGCACAATCAGAGATGTGTGAGCTGGTGCATTGTCGTGATGCAAGACAAATGACTTGTCAGCCCACATCTGAGGACGTGCTCGGCGAATTCGATTTCGCAGACGCCTTAGAACTTCCCTGTAGAATTCTCCATTCACTGTGTGTCCTTGTGGAACAAATTCCTTGTGGATAATACCCCTCACATCAAAAAAGCAAATCAGCATTGACTTCGTGTTGCTGCGAACTTGTCGAGCTTTTTTGGATCTTGAGGAAGCTGGTGATTTCCATTGGGATGATTGCTGTTTTGTTTCAGGATCGTGGATTCACCCGTAAATCCACGATTCATCACCCGTTACAATGTTTGAAATGAAATTCAGGTCAGCTTCACAACGGGCTTTCAGTTCTGTGCACACTTCAACACGATTTCGTTTTTGGTCTTCTGTCAACAACCGAGGAACAAACTTGGCAGCAATTCGATGCATGCCCAGCTCCTCCGTCAAAATTCGCTGACAAGTTCCAAATGATAAACCTAAAACTTCACAAAGATTACTGATGGTCTGTCGACGATCTTCAAAAATCTTTTCGCAGACGCGAGCAATGTTTTCATCATTTCTTCCTGAGGACGGCCGTCCTGAACGTTCGTCATCTTCAACTGACGTTCTGCCCTCTTTGAACTGTCTGAACCATACGTAGGTTTGTGATTTACCCATTGCATCATCGCCAAAAGCTTCCGTCAACATTTCGTGAGTTTCTTTTGCCGTTTTTCCGAGTTAAAACAAAATTTAACACAAATTCTTTGCTCTTTCAAATCACTCATTTTCACGAACAACCGACTGCAAAAACAAACAAAATATAAACAATCACTGCAGCTACAAAAACACCTGAGCAGACTTGATAACGAGTGATAACAGTTCCCAAGGACAACTAGAGGAGATATCTAGCGGCGATTCGTGTAACTAAACCCTTCCCGCCTGCGGCGAAACCCATTCCAGAAACTTTTGGATCGCACCTCGTACATCAATTATATTTTGCAAAATCTCGTGCACATATTTCTCGAGATAGAAGAAATCTCCTCAACGAATTTGTGCGGGGATTTTCCAAGCCGAGCTCTTAGGCCCGTATTTATAGTCGTGATTCTGCTGAGAAACTCAGCTAAAACTAATCTTGAGATGTGATACGGTTTAATAAATGAATCTTAAGAATCGATATGATATTCATTTATAATCTCGATTCAATAGAGATACTCAGAGGAAGTTTGTCTTGAGATGCAGCTTGAGCTATGTTCATTGCATTTTAATAATCGATACTTGAGAAAAGATCATACGTGTACATATTAATAGTCTTTAGATTTCGTATCAGCTAAGATTTGAGTCGGGAAAAATTGCGTATCACTCAAGTGTGGTTCGAAAGTGACTTGAGGAAAAGTTGACAGGATTTATAAAATAATTTACACAGATTAATCATCAACTGATTCATAGAAGTACGTTTATATTGCAGTTTAATAATATATAAGTGTACCTAATAATAAAAAAGTAATATAATAAATAAATAAATATATAAATAAAATAAATAATATAATATAAATAATTAATATATGATTAATATAAGTAATATAAATAATATTTTTACTTCATAGTAAAGAAGCACTTAATAGTGAAAATATTTTTATTACAAAATTTTTAACAACGTACAGGTTAATTAAAATGAATTGGATTGAAAATTATGAACAATATGATATTTATGAAAATTATGATCAATATGATATACATGAGGAATTACGCGAACGTTTACCAAAACGTTATATTAGAGATGCACGAAATCCCTTCGAATGGTGGTCTGAAGAGGAATTTATTAAGAGATACAGATTTCGAAAAGAATCTGTAATGTATTATATTCTCCCTCGAATTGAAGAGCCTCTTCGCAAACCATCAAGAAGAGGTCTTCCAATATCACCGATTAAACAGCTTCTTTTATGCCTTCGATTTTATGCTACAGCATCCTTCCAAGTTAGCTAAACTGATTTTTGAAAAAAAAAAGATATTTCTGTATTGAAAAATTTAAATGCTGTTTATATATTCTTACATATATAGTATATGAATTTATATTTCTATAGATAGTATGCGGTGATTTAGAAGAAATTTCTCAAGCTAGCGCTTCGAATATTGTTCGTAAAATATCAAATCTTCTTGCCGGCATGCATCGGACTTTCATTAAATTTCTAAGTACACGTGAAAAAATTGAAAGAAATTGGCAAATGTATCAAGAATTGGGCAGACAAGAAGGCTGGAATGGAATACCAAGAATTGATGGATCCGTTGATTGTACACATATCAAAATTGTTAATACACCAGGCCAACAATTTCATGAAGCTTTTCGAAATAGAAAATCGTTTTTTTCGATAAATGTACAAGCAGTAGCTGGACCTCAAGGAGAATTTTTAGATATCGTATCCCGATGGGCTGGTAGTACACATGATAGCCGAATATTTAATATGTCCCGTGTAAATATGAAATACATGCAAAGAGAATTAGAAGGTGCACTACTTGGTGATAATGGATATCCCAGCCTTCCATATCTTTATACCCCCATATTGAATCCTCGGACAGCTCCAGAAATACGATATAATCGTGCTCATGTTAAAGCTCGCAATGTTGTAGAGCGCATGTTTGGAATTTGGAAAAGAAGATTTCCATGTTTAAATCGAGGAATGGGAAACAAATTGGAAACAGTATGCAACATAATAGTTGCTTGCGCGGTTTTACATAATATTGCTCTCATAATTAAAGACGCTTTAATAATTGATAATAATATTCCTCTTGAATTGCCCATACCAATAGATCCAATACCATCACGTCCTGGAGAAGGTATGGCTGTCCGTCAAGCATTAATTGAGACACATTTTACTTAATTTAATATATTATATATATATATATATATATATATATATAATCCACATGTTTATTTTATACTATTCTCGCTTTTTAAAAAACTTTTAAATATAAATATGTAATATTTTTAAAATATAATTGCCTATATAGTTCATAAAATTAAAATTGTCTGTTTATTATATGTAACATGTAACAATATTAATTATAATTTATAATATATAACATTGTAATAATATAATAATAATAATAATATAATTGATATAATAACATAAGAAAAGATTTTTAACTTAATTTTTCTTTTAAAACTTCTAATTCTAATTCCGCTATATCTGCTCGTGCTTTGGCTTCTCTCTGCTTTTCTCTTTCTGTTCGAATTTGTTCTTCTCGTAACTGCTTGTCTAATTTTATTAATTTCAATCTTTCTTCTGCTTCCTTTTCTATAATTGTACTTTTCTTGTCTTCGTACAGCATCTTACGTTCGTGTATTGAAAATGGACAACGTCGTGCAACAGTTTTTGCAGGTGATATGTCTATTTTATTTTCTTTTATTGGTGTTACGTCTATTTTATTTTTCTTTGTTGGTTCTATATCTAACAATTATTAAAAAAAAACAAATAGATATTAATAATAAAGAAAATTTATATATTGTAATAATAACATATTATGTACATTATATATATATATATATATATATATATATATATATATATAATCAATAATACATTATTATTATAAGAATATTTAAAATTTATTAATATAAAATCTCTAATATTTATTAATATTAAATAATCTAATTGTAATACCTTCATTTTCAGACTCTTCAATCAAAATTGGCAGAGTATCGTTTATATTATCGGATAAAGTAATTGATTCATTAACTGTAATATAATAATTATTAATAAACATAATAAATTATTAATAAATAATAATAAATATAACAATAAAAATAATAATAATATATAATGATAATAATAATAATACTAATAATAATGATAATAATCATAAAGATAAATAATAATAATATACAATAATCTCTTACGTTCATCAGTTTGGTGGAGATTGTCGGAATCATTAATTGATGGAATTTCCATAATTAAATGCGGGTTTATAATTTCTATTAAGGGATCTATTTCTACATCCCCAATAGCTTCTCCACCACCCGTGGCAATTCTATGTTGCCTTTCTTTAGCTAGTTCGCTTCGTTGGCGTTGTTTTAAATTTGCCCATAATCTTTGCAACTGTCTGTAGCCTATATGTAAAAAATTAATTACTCAAATAATAATATAATACATAAATTATATATAAGAATGTAAATTATTTATAATAATTATTATATATAATTACATAAATTATATTAATATTATATTATTATATTATTATATTATTATTATTATTACATACAATTATATAAATTATTATATATAATAATTACCTTTTCATTAATATAAGTGCTAGCATTGAAAGCAGATGCAATCTTGAGCCATGTTTCTTGCTTGGCTTTAATGGAACTGCCATCCGTTTTTTTATTTTCAATAATATGTTTGTACTTGACCATGCATTCAAGTAAAAACTTTTTTTCAAAAGATGTAAAATTTTTCTTTTTTTGTATCGATGACATTCTGTCACTTTTGTATTCACTTATGACACTTATTTAAAAAAAGGTTACTCAAACAAGCGCGTATCGCTGCTTTAATCAATATTTTAAATCTCAAGACGAATTTCATGTGAGTAATTATTCCATTTTTCAATTGAATACAGTCTCAAGTGATCTTTAATCAAAATGTAACTATTGAACCGTTCGTATCTCAAGACACAAAACTCCAATCTGAGTATCTCATTTGATACGTTCTTGAGGCGAGACTCGAGAAACGACTATAAATACGGGCCTTAATGTTTTACAAACTGAACAACTGAAGTTTCCAGATTCTTTTTTGAAAGTTGTTCCCGCTCTTTTTGAAGTAATTTTTCATCATCACTAATCCGAAAACGGAAATCAGGTTCCTCATCGGATGATTCTTCCTCCATTCCTCTCTCCTCTCTCTCTCTCTCTCTCTCTCTCTCTCTCTCTCCATCTGTGCCATAAATAAATCCATCATATAATCATCATCATCATCCATACTAATATATACAGTTATCATTGTGTACTTGTTCGTATATGACAATAACACACTGTCGAACATAATTAACAAATTTGTTTATACGAAACACGTATCAATTTGATTAGGCACGATTTCCACACTCTCTATAGAATTACACAACAAGTTGTGGTTCACAAGAATGATACTCATTCACAATACCGCAGACTCCTCTTTATTATATATCTGTTGTCTCATTGTAACTAGAGTATCACGTCTTATCCACCTCGGCATTTCTCTACATTTTTAGCGGAGCGAGTTGAGAAAATTATCGATTATTCTTATTCATATGGAAGGAAAGAATTAAAATTACAGATGGAATAAAAAATAATTTATTTATTGCACGCAACGTAAAGAATATCATTTACAGCGCATGTTAATAATTCGCAATTAACTAATAACTCGCTGTTAAAGACATCACTCTCGCGTATCGTTTTTCTGCATCACATACAGTAGTAATATTGTTACGTTGTAAAACAGTTTCAAATCGTTTAAATTTTTCATTTACGAGATAGGTATTCTCGCATAACCAATTGTGCATATGATCAATACAATCTTCAAAATTAAATAAACGTAATAATGTCTGTGCTTTCATGTATAAAGAATTGTCGAATAATGTGAATTTTACAATTTTCGATTGGTGCATAATATGCATTTGAATTGTTAGATCGCCGATCGATAACGGAAGAGCAGTCGATTGTAGAAATCGTTCAATGTTTGCCCGTTTCTGCATCAACAAATTCCACGTTGAAAAAGGCAATACTATTTGATTGCTTCGATTATCGCCAAGAATCAGCTCCACGTACGATACAGCTTCAACGCTTATTCCAATGTCCAAATACTCATACGACGTTAGGGTTAGAGCGTATATTCCTCCAAGTATACGAGTCGCACGACGGAGCTGAATGCTATAAAAATATAAATAATTAGACTAATATTTAAAAAATTTTAATAAATAAAATTTTTAAAACAATCTTACATGTCGCATTTTTGCTTCTTACACGGTGGAGTTTCGCCGTTTCGAATCGAAACGTAAACATTCATGTTGATTTCTTCAGCAGTAAACCTTTCACACGCGCGATTGATGCAATACTGATCGTATTAGAATTAATATCAATTCAAATAGTATCGCAAATTGCGATATAGAGGCGATTATTGCTAATATTTTTTATGTACTTGGCGTATTTTTTTTACCTTTTAAATTTTCCGAAAAGACGCTTCTGCTGTGGAAATTTGGTTTTGCGATCATTGCCCCTGCACTGTACCGCCCGTCCCATTATGTCAATAATTTTACATCAACGCGATTGCGCACATTTTCCATCTTTTTGCCAAATACCGCATTGTTCATCAATTTGTATAATTCTTTTACGAAATCGTTTTTAGCCAATGTTCTGAAATGTATATTTAGTTCTGTGTAATGTAATTACGAAGCCAGAGAGATTGTGAAAATTTTAAAATTCGATGTAATTTTGTTACGCGAAGACCGTGACGCGTACACTGCTGCAGGTTGCGGTAGTGTATTATATAACGCTTCTTATCGTATAATGTTGCGAGCAGCTTGAGCTCCCGCTTGCCAAGTGATTTGTCGCGTGTTGGGCAAAACGGTAGATCAGTGTGCGCATCGTGAAGATGTTGCGGGTACTCGAGATCGACTTCGAGAATATAGCCTGTAGGCGAATCTAGCGCGATCGATGATACGTCAAAACTTGACACGTCATCGACCCATTAAAAATCGGCATAGGGCAACGGCTGACACATTGCCCATCTGTACAAATTATTTACATCGAAATACATCAAGTATAACGATGGTTTCAATGGATCGTACGACTCCATGTGCTTATTATTAGCACGAGCGTATCTATTTGAACATTGACTTAGACCACCGTGTATATCGCGTTCGATAAGCATGACCATGTCGATGTCGGTAAGCATATCGTACGTAATCTTGGTATGCTTCAACATGACGTTCCACGTGTATCCGGGGAGAGTATAGTAATACGCGGGGTCGAGTCCGTAACTTTCGATACATTTATCGATACATTTATTCGATACATAAAGCAAAAGTTTTCAAAAATATCGACTAATAACAAGACATCGATTTTAAAATATAAATCGCTATATTCGCCTAGCGTTCGAATGGAGAATCGCGTCCAGATATTCTCGGCGTGCACGTAATCGCTCTCGGATATAGTTTCGCCGGTCAAGGAACTGTAATATGATTCGCGCGGTGGTAAACAGAGTCGATGTATTCATACGGAAAGACGCTTTTCCGTATTAATAAATTGAAATTTTCACTCCATAAAGGACCCTGCACGGTTCTTATGGAATTTGGGGTCCCGGTCAAATTGGCTGAATTTTTGATATGATGTAGGTTTTGACTCACTGAATAAAAGTTCCAATAGCCATCAGACCAAAAAATCTAAAGTTTTTGAATTACAGCGGCTCAAATGTCCAAAATTGACCTCCATCGTCAGCCGGTATGACAACCGTTGCCCGACTCTCACGGCATGGACGTGATGGTAGGCACTTGAGATTTAATTTGTTTCGTCCCTTTGAGAGTCTTTCCTCACACTTTTATTTATACACATACATTTGCACGCACACGCACACACACATACATACTGATCCAGCCAATGAAGGCGAAATCGAGATATGATTCAGCCAATGAAGACGAGATCGAGAGACGATTCAGCGAATGAAGGCGAGATCGAGAGACGATTCAGCCAATGAAGGCGAGATCGAGAGACGATTCAGCCAATGAAGGCGAGATCGAGAGACGATTCAGCCAATGAAGGCGAGATCGAGAGACGATTCAGCCAATGAAGGCGAGATCGAGAGACGATTCAGCCAATGAAGGCGAGATCGAGACATGATCCAGCCAATTAAGACAGGTTCTAAAACTTCTCTTTGCTGGTTAATTTTTTATAGCGGTCTATGACCTGCAGCAATGATATTTTCCAGTATTGCAGTGCTAGAATATTTAACTTATGGAGGAGGAAAGGGGGGTGGGACCCGGTCCATGGGTCCCATCCTCCTCCCTGAGGGATGCGGCCGTTGGTCCCGAGCCACTGTTGGCGAAGGACCAATGGTCGCAAACCGACAGTAAGGAGATGATGGATGCCGGTGTGGGGCCCGAAAATGTCGGGCCCCCGCCGGCACCTATGAGGAATGCGTGCGTTGGCCCCTCATCCCCCGGGGTGGGGGACCGGGGCACGCAAACGAGGATAAAAGGGGGAGCATTGCTCCCCCTCAGCGAGGGAGGAGAAGGGAGCTCGCCCAGCTATAACGAGTATCGCGAGCTCCCTTGATGCGCAGCGTGGAGGGGACGTGGTCGGTGGGACCTCTTGGATTACGGTTAGGGGGTCTAGCCCGGCCCGTCCTAGCTATACTGCGGTGGCTGCGGAGGCCTTCCCGGAGCCCCGGGGACCTGGACCTTTAGTCCGCTCCCCGGGCCTTGGGGAGGTTTGGATAGGGAGGAGTGATGTCGGGGATCTCTTGGTGGAGATCCCTGGTATCGCGAAGGTGGAGAGGGGGAATATTCGGGCTGCGGCGGCCTCCCCCGGTGGATCTCCCTCATCTGAGGGATACTCGTCGGGAGGATCTTCGAGTCAGTCCCCTACGAAGGAGGGTGATAAAGAGAAAAGTAGGAAACGTCGGACCGGGCTTCCCTCGGCGATATTGCCGGGGGGTTCGGCTCGGTGTTATCAGTGCCTCGAGACCGGGCACATTGCACGGAGGTGCCCGGCCCGAGGAAAGGAGGAGGGTGGCAGGGGCGCGCGCTGCTATAGATGCGACGCGCGCACCCACCATATGGCGAGATGCGGAGCCAGGGCCCCGAGGTGTCCGCTTTGCGCGTCCTGCGGAGCACGTGCTGGGGGAAGCGGGTTGCCTGCCTCCCTTCCCGGCGACACGGCGACGGAGGAGGAGACCGGGGGGAGCCCCACTTAGCCCAGGTGCGGGCACGGGGCTCCCTCCGATGAAGCGGAGTGGAGTGGAGCATGGACCGGACTCGGGGGCCTCGGGGTCCTCCTCTGATGAGGGGGACACCACGGGGCGGGAGTCCGGGCCCACAGCTGCCTCCCCTTCCGGGGTACCACCCTGGGAGGTGGCGGGCGGCAGGGGCAAGAGGAAAGGCTCCCGGCTTAAAAACCGGGGGACCCACTCTGCCCCCTAGTAGGGAGGGATCTTCGGAGGAGGGACCGCTACGGCGGTGGTTCTCTCTCTCGGAGACCCCTCCGAGGGAAAACGGCGGATGACCCTCTCACACTTGTGTGGGGGGGAGCCCGCCCGAACCTCGAGAAGGGGGCCCCGGATTGCTGGCCGAATTTATACTCCCACGGGAGTGGAGGGAGCCTCAACCCGGGGCCGGGGGGCCAGGGCCCGAGCGGGAGACTCGGATCCTGACCCCGGCCTCCCATAGGGGCGGAACGTGGAGGTGATGCCTCTCTGCGTCCCAACTAAAGTAGGCACCACTGCGTTCTAAAGAATGCGGCGGCGTGGGGTCTGAGTTACCCTTCACGGGGAGGACCCACCCACCTAGATAGGTCGGATGGGTGGGAGGAGGACGTCCGGTCGACATCGCTCTGCATTCCCGGTCCTCCCTCTAACGCACCCGAGTAGGCATCCGGTGGAGTTTTGGCGGGTATACCCCGTTAAATAGGGGGAATTCCGCATAACCCGTAATCCCTCCTCGGGAATTGCGGATATGCATAAAGCATTTTTCCACCGATATAAAAAAAAAAAAGGATATTTAACTTGTGGCTGGTGTCAGGCATATCCTTAGAACCATAATATACTTGCAATATGCGCACATGAACCGAGCGTTCTGGCCCCAGTTTTACAAGTACAATAGTATCTTAAAATCGGTTCATTATGTTCTGCTTCATGTAAAACTTCTTCATTAGCTTGTTGATTTAAATTGTCTTCAATATATGCTATCCAGAGTTGATATTTTGTTGCATTTCTGAAACGAGAATATGTCCGCACTCTGATCAAACCTCGTTCATCTGCAAGTTTATCTAATTCAAATACTTCTGTTTCCTCTCTTTGAAGCTTGTCTTGGATGTAAGCGGGTGCCAGATTAATTTGATAGATTCCCACTGTAAGTTCTTTTAAATAATTCAAATTAAGACTAGGAAAAATAGGCACGTGATTTGCATTCAAATGAACCTACCTTGCATTTCTAATGCGAAGATTATCTATTTCAACTCTGGTTTGAACAACGTTAGGTATACGAGATTTTTGTAACATCATTTGAACTAGCTCTGCATTTGCTCCCTCCATAATTATGGGTTCCCGATATTTATTAAGTATTGCACTGGCAATTCGATAGGTCTTCGATGTTAATAGCATGGTTCATATGAACTGTTCCTTCAAAAAACTTGAAAACAGATTTTATGTGACCATTACGTGCCTCTACTATCCACCTTGTTTTGGTGATTAATCGGGAGTCATTCGCTTCGTCAGTATTAAGTTGACGTTGACCTTGTTGTAGAAGTGCGAGCATTTTATAATTAATGCCTAGATTTTCGAGAAATGGTAAAGCGTCTGAATAACCACGATCCACAATAAATATATCACCGTTATTAAACCATTCTCGAAGTCCAGCAGCATCCATTTCGTTTTGGAGCATCGATGCATCATTATTACGCGAATCGGAAAAATAAGGTCCATGAATATCTAGTATATATCCATCTGGAGCTACAACAAGAGCTGGCTTTATCAAGTGACGACCTTTATGCATTGAAAATGACTGTCTTAGTGCTCTAAAATTACTACATTTATTAATATACAGGGTTTACCAAAAGTGTGGAATCCCTTAATATCTCGAAAAATACGCATTTAAAAAAAAAATGTTTCATACAAAAGTTATAGGGTTTTATGTAGCGCATTACACAGCAACATTATTATGACCTCGAATAGTGTTGTCAAGATTATGTGAAGGTCACCTCCAACTTTTTAAATAGGACACTTTATATGCTTTTGCATATTCTTGTAGCTTATCTCGAGAGCTTTCCAAAACACTATAATTAAGTTAGTTTTCATTAAGTACTTTCCGAGTTATGAGGCTTGAAATCATTTCTTAATTTTACATAAACCGTAAAATATCTAGTAAAATATTCATTTTTCGATTATTTTACCTTAATACTTTTATGTACAAAATAATTAGAAGAATCAATTGGTGTAAAGAAAAAACATAGTTGTTTTTAAAAAAAAATGTAATTGTTAATTGCAAATTACATATTTTTTCTTAAAAACAACTATGTCTTTTCTTTACACCAATTGATTCCTCTCATTATTTTGTGTATAAAAGTATTAAGGTAAGATAATCGAAAAATGAATATTTTACTAGATATTTTATGGTTTATGTAAAATTAAGAAATGATTTCAAGCCTCATAACTCGGAAAGTACTTAATGAAAACTAACTTAATTATAGTGTTTTGGAAAGCTCTCGAGATAAGCTACAAGAATATGCAAAAGCATATAGGGTGTCCCATTTAAAAAGTTGGAGGTGACCTTCACATAACCTTGACAACGCTATTCGAGGTCATAATAATGTTGCTGTGTAATGCGCCACATAAATCCCTATAACTTTTGTATAAAACATTTTTTTTTAAATGCGTATTTTTCGAAATATTAAGAGATTTCCACACTTTTGGTAAACCCTGTATACATAGGTTCCATCTATGTATGCAATTGCTACACGAACATTTGGATTAGGGTTGTAAAGTTCATTTGTAAAATCCGTCACGTGTCTTTCAATATATTGCTCTCTTGTGATTGCGTTCAATCCAATATTATGAGGAACAAAGCGTGACATTAATGATCTTCTTACTGTAGTAATAGCGAGGTTTACGGCTTGCCTAATATTGAATCTAAAAATGATTCTCAGAAAATCATCAGATAATCCTTGCCGAATTTTGCATAAAAATGTTAGCAAATGTTTTCTGCTAACATGACGATGAAAGTTTTGACCAGGTTCAAGTACAGGGTCGCAATATGTATATAAATCTTGAAATTGCTCGCGTGTTATTGGACTTAGCGATTTAAACTCGTCTTTTGAAAAGCTTTGTTCATCGTTAAAATCAGGTTCATCAATCTTCGCTGATTGACATAAATTTTGCAGAAAATATTGTAACTGTATACCAGATAAGCGATAAGGCCTATTAATGAATTGTAAATCCTCCAATAAAACCCGCGGTATAAAGCCATTGACGTCTAAATGACGAAAGCAGCAGCGAGTTGATTGAGGTATGTATATATATTTTTATAATAAAGCTTTGACCCTACATTCGACAGACAACTTTCTAAGATCTTGTAATTGATTGCAAAATATACAAGAACTATTTCTTTTCTGTTTTACATTTAGTTGTAAACATTCAGGATCACGTGCTAATTCATCTATCTCAGTATTAATACTTCGATTGCAATTAAGACATATACGACTATTATCTTGGATCTCTTGAGGAGGATGATTAAGGTCGCTACGACGTCGAATTGCGATCTGACACATTTGCTCATTTTCATCTCCAGAAATATTTGTCATTACTCGTGATTGTAACCTAATGTCACATACATAACAATGTATCCTGTTTCGCCCTGCCATGTTAGAATTTTTGATAAGTACGATGTAAGCGTTTGTCTGTATTCATAAATCAGGTTTGATCTTGTGGGTGTGACCGGACGTATTATTGTAACACGCGTAAATTGCATGAGACTTACCGGTACGCAGGCTGCGACGATTTCTCGGGTTTACGGTCGCCAGTTGTTTTAACCTGTACTAACAACAAGGTGTCTCGAACCGTGGGCAGTCGACCTCGTCCCGTTTCGACAGGTGTGGTCTCGATCCGCCTCGTCACCGATCCTCGCAGTATCTTTCTCGTCCTCTCCGGCCTTGGCTTGCTCGACCTGTCTCGCTCGCACGATAGGGAATGCACCGCTGGATAAGCAGGACGTGGGGAAGAATGGATGCACGTGGGTGTACCACTCACAATCACGATCAACACAGATATCGATATTTCACAATATGCCTTTATTCGATCGCGCGTTTCCCCGATACATTCAATCTGCTCGTTATTACAATACTCGATCGCGTACTCGCTTCGCTTCGCGATTTCAAGGTCGGTATGCTTGTTCTCGCTAATTATCCGCACTCGCTAGTTCGCATCCGACTGAGCTCCCGGGCCCTGGCGTGCCGCGTTTTTATCGCCTCGGTCGCTGCGCGCCCCACCGCTCGGGCGCCGGCCGGTCTCCCGCGTTCGCTTGCCGCCCGGGCTGTCCTCGGTCAGTCACCAAGCTTCCTTCTCGCGCCCGGACGGACACGCCTCTCTCCCAGTCATCAACATCGTCCGGGTGATGGTCCAGTTGCTCGTCTCTCTCTCTCTCTCCTTTCTCGTCTCCTCGTTTCGGGGAATTCTCGCGTCGTTAACATCGACTGACTCAACGATGCGACGCATCATCGATAAGATACATATATTGGTATAATCAAATACAATAATATTACTTATAATCCTAATAAGAATAATACCGCGCATCGTTAGACCAATCACAATGAAACAAAACTTTATTCGCGTACAATTCATATAATGTCGCGTACTTAAACTAAAACGTAACAATACATTCGCGCTTAACGCATTAACGCAAAAAATATCTATCAATCAAAAATAAGTGTTATACAAATAAAATAAAAATACCTTCGCGTGTCGCGCATAAAACTTAAACTCGTCGCATGACATAAACTTGTCGCGTAAGTATAATTGTGTACGCGTCGCGTCCAACGAATTGCGGTTGATATATATGTGACGCGGTGTGTGTACGCTCCGCGCGTTTAACAAATAAGAATAATAATAATAGTAATTATAATAGTAATAAGGTATGTTTGCACGCGCGATGAGCTCGAAGCTCTTTCTATCGCGTCCGTCTGCTACTGTCTCCGAGCCGCGTGTCGGCTCGATGCAATCCACGCTTATCGCCGTGCTCGCCGCTTCGCGCGACGATCCATCTCGGTGTGATATATCTATACATTCTCTTACACGTCGTGTGGACGCGATATCCTCGCGTCCGCTGTCGCTCGCTCGACGGTGCTCGCACTCTCGTTCTCGTAGCCGCTCTCCCCGAAGTCCTTCGCCGCGTTGGAGGGAGATGTTCCGAGGTGGCCGCGTGACACGGTATACCTAGATTTTACGGTATCGCGTATTTCCGCGTGACCCCGACGCGTCGCCGTCGGGGGCTTCGCGCCCGTCGGTCGTCCCGACCCGTCGAACCGGTCCTCCGGTCGATTCGCTCCTGGGCGCGATTTTCGTGTGCCATCGCGTGGCGCTCCTCCGGCTGCTTGTACGTCAGTCGCTATATCTAGTCTATCTACATATTTACAGGGTGATAACCGCTCGCGTTTACGCTCGCCACTCCGCGCTGGTCGACGGCCTCTGCTCTATCGTCTCCACGGTCTGGTTCGCGCGGGCAGGCTGTGCGTCCTCAGCGGCATCTGGGACCGTCGGTCGCATGGGCGCCCACGAATTATGAGCTGAAGAGAACGAGCCTTTCCATGCGACCTTTATTCGTTTTTCCTTTCCAGACGCTCGATATTATCTCTTCCTTAATTCTACAATGCGCGTTAGTGTTCTCGCCACTTGTCGCGCTCTTTATTTATCTTCATTTAGCGCTTTTCATTTATCGATATACGTCGCACGCGTGGAAGGAGAAGCGGAAAAGCTCATGCTATAGTACCTGGGCTAGGCTTGTGTTAAATAATCAAACACTTAAAAGTTGTTTTGACTTGTGTACAAATGTTGAAGAAATGTAAAATTCTGGGGAGGTTTATACGATTTCAGAACAGAAAAATAAGAAATAACCATCGACAATATTATTTAATTAATCACTAGCATGTAATTATTGTAAATATTATAAGGACATAACAGGGGACTTGGTTAGTGGATGTGTGAGTGAGCGGATGTGACAGACGTGCGTAGCATAGAATAGCGTGAGGGTCTGCATTTGGAGAAGGGCGCCGGGAGTGGAGATAGTGAGAGAGGGGAGGTGATTAGTAGAGGAGGCGATAGAATTGGATGGAGGTAGGAAGATACATAGGGTGAAGTTTAATCAGGTTGATAAAGATTTCAGTTGGAAGGGAGGTTAGAGTAGAGAAGATAACATAAGGCTAGGGATAATCTAGGGAAGCGGTGACTGGTGGATTGTTTGAGCACAGGGCATAGAATAAGTGACAAATAGATAGGAAGCTTAGTAGTGCATACGGAACGGCCTGTGCGAGGGTGGGGATGCATTAGGCTGATGTCATACGGTATAGTATCTAAGTTTAGGAATAAGGAAGATCGGACTCATGTCAAAGGAGGAGGAGAGGGGGAAGAGAGGAAGGAAGGTAGAACAACTGAGAGGAAGAGAGAGAGCAAATTCGATTAGCATTTTGGAATTTGTGCAGGGCAAGGAAGAAGACAAGGAGGAAATAAAAAACAAGAGAAAAAGAGAGGAAATAGAAAAGCAAGCTGAAGAAAGTTTTAAGAGGCATAACATAATGATGAGGACACCGCCGGGAGTGAAGCGGGCGGATGAGAAGGAAGGAGAGACGGAAGAGGAAGAGGAGAAGGGGGAACGGGAAGGAGCTTTGGTTATGATGGTTATGATGTAAGAGAATTAAAAGAGGAGATGGTTGGCATGAGGAAGGAGATGAGAGAAATAAAAGAAAATTGGAAGATCAGAGAAGAAGGATTGGAGAGAAAGATAGATGATTTGGAGGAAAGAATCAAAATACTAGAGAGGCAGGAAGAAGAAGGAAATGAAAAGTGGGAGGAAAGGATAGAAAAGAGAAAGTGATCATTTTATTAGAAGGGAGAAAAGGAGAGGAACAACAAGACAGAAAGGCGGAGTCTATGAACGAGATAGGAAAAGAGGTGAGGAAGTTAAAGAGAATAATGGAAGAAAAAGAGAAGAAAGAAAGGAAAAATAAGGTGATCATAAGAGGTTTGAATCCGGGGAAGACTGGTTTAAAAGAGGAAGCCAAAGCATTTTTGGAGAAAGAATTCGGCGCTAAGGAAAGCATTAAAGAAATACAGGTGATAGGGAGAGAGAGTGGGAGAGGAGTGGTAATGGTAGAGATGGAGAAGTGGTAGGAAAAAAAAAAGATAATGAAAGAAAAGAGCAAATTATATGGTAGGAATATTTTCATCGACCACGATATGACAAAGGAGGAGAGGAAGGTGCAGAGAAGACTGAGGGAACGAGCAAGAAAAGAAAGGGAAGGAGGAAAGAAGGTAAAAGTAGGATACAGAAAAATGTATATAGAGAGTGAGTTGTACGTATGGAACGAGAAGGGAGAGGAGATAAGAAAAAGGAAGAATTTTTAGGAAAGAGTCGAGAAGGAGACGGAGAAGAGAGAGGCAAAGGAAGATAAAAGAAAGAGGAAGGACGGAGGTAGAAGAAGCAAGAAAATAAACTCAGAGCTAAGGATGATCTTTTGGAACGTTGCAGGGTTGAAAAAGGACAGAGATTTTTGGGAATATATTAAAGAGTTTGATTTTATTAACTTGTGCGAGACGTGGGTAGAGGAGAAGGATTGGAATAAATTAAAAGGATATTTGCCGAATACTCACAGGTGGGAGTGCAGATACGCAAAAAGGGATAATAAAAAAGGTAGGGCAAAGGGAGGTTTTATAATAGGAAACAAGAAAGGAGGGGGGGTAGAAGATGGGGAAATGATTGAGAAATGTGGGGAAGGTTGGACAGTAACCAGAATGAAGGAAGGGAAAAATGGAAAGGATTTAATAATTGTATCGGTATATAATTGTTCGAAAATCATAAAAATCATCCCAGTTAAAAATTCGCATAAACAAATATCCGCATTGTTCGACGTTATAAAAATCTTAGAATTCAAAATTAACGGGCGTCGAGAAACTTCTCGAGATCTCTAATTGTCAAGAAAAACTCGACCGTTCCCGTTATCTCTCATTTTTTTCAACACATAAGAAACGCATGTCATAAACGTTCACAATAACATTAGCAACCGTCGACAAAATCAGGGAGGCGTACGGGCATGCGCGCCCATACGTCACGATCAGCTGATTGCCAATCAACTGATAGAAAAAGGTTGCGCGCATGACAATTAAAGAATTGTCTACGTCAGACCTCATCGGCGGCCAATTGTACGCGGCGCCATGAGGTCACCGCTAAAGTACAAAATTTATTGGGCCACGTCGCAACGGGCCCAAAATTCCACTCGCTTTATAACGGGCACCGCACGCGAGCAAGTCGAAGTCTCGCACTTTTCGCTCAACCGCACTTTTCGCTACACCGCTTCGCTTTGTTAAAACCGCTATTTCTTATAACGACCACAATTCCTTGACTACGATTAACCGCTTCGCTTAGAGAAAAACCGCTTTTTTTAGTAAAGCCGCAAAGTCACGCCGCTATTTTCGGCTTCGGTCTCATCTCGACGTCTTCACTGTCAGTGTCTGAAACTTTTGTACATTTTTGTAACTATAATTTAATTTAACTGTGTGGTGTCTAAAATAAAAATCAAAACTACAAAAAAATTACGTGTCGTGTAGGGTCTCTATAACTATAAGAAATCTGTCTTGTCCTGTTCTATCGCGCTCTGCTAAATTCTGCGCTGTCGCGGCAATTCTTCAGTCGCTCCGCGAACAATAATCAAAGGAAATGGGAAAGTATCAAAGAGATATATATATATCTATAGATATATACAGGGTGACCCATTTTAACTTAGGCAGCCAAATAACTCGAAAAATAAGCACACTACGAAAAAATGTTTAGAATCAAAATTTTGTCATTTCGAGGGGGACGTACAATGACGTTAAAATGAGCCCCCCCACCCCTCCCCCTGGGCGGTGAGGGGGGGCAAGTTTGAAATCTTAAATGGGAACCCCTATTTTTTATTGCATATTCGGAATCTTTGGCTAAAAACACATACAATTTGTCTGAAACATTTTTCTCGATTCATGATAGATGGCGCTGTAATCGACGAAATTCAATTTCTTCGATTTCTCTTACTGAGAACCCATGCTTACGATTCTGCAATAAATTAACAATAAAAATACCACGTTTTCGTTGTTAATACTCGAAATTAGTCTTAAAACAAACTTCTCATTATTTTTTATTACTCATTAATTACTTCTCAAGAAACTGCTTTTAGCGTAACCTGCCCTTTAGGCAACTTGAATGGTCCAAAGTACCGAGACATTTTGGACTTTCCATCTGATGGAGTTCCTCTAAGTATCCCTCCAAAATTTTGTCCATTTAGTGCCAAAGTCACAAGTGTTTATGTATTTTTTTAACATTTGTACTCTGATAAAATTCTGGTAAAATGGCAAATTATACGCCTACAGAAGTAGTCGATATTCTTATAACCTTTGGCGAATGTGGTAGAAATTACAGACTTACTGCCCGTACTTATGCGGAGCGATTCCCAAATCGCCGCCATCCTACTGATCAACAAATTATAAACATTGAAAGGAGATCTCGTAATAATCCACTTCATCGCGAAAGGCGAAGGAATAGACTTCATAATAATAATGACCCTAGATTGCTCGCAGTTTTGGCTATGGTTCATCAAAATCCCCATATTAGTACCCGTCAAATAGAACGAGAACTGGGAATCCCTCAAACTACGGCACATAGATTGTTACGATCAGTCAATTACCATCCGTATCATATTACTCTGGTACAGGAATTAAGTGAGGCCGACTACGTACTCAGAGTACAATTTTGTAGATGGGCTCTTGAGATGTTAGATCAGAATCCAGATTTTTTTAGTAATGTTTGTTTCAGTGATGAAGCAACATTCATCAGCAATGGTAGTCTCAATAGGCATAATTGCCACTATTGGTCACCAGAAAATCCACATTGGTATCGTGAGGTGCTTAATCAACATCGTTGGAGTTTATATGTATGGGTAGGCATTTGCAATGGCCAAGTCATTGGACCTCATTTTTTTGAACGTCCAATTAATAGTCCAATGTATTTAGAATTCCTCGAAAATGATTTGCCAGCATACCTAGAGAATGTTCCCCTTGCAGTTAGACTAAATTTATGGTATCAACAAGATGGTGCTCCTGCTCATTATGCTCGTATTGTACGGATGTTTTTGAATCAAAGGTTCCCAAATCGGTGGATAGGGCGGGGTGGACCAGTTCTGTGGCCTCCGAGATCACCGGATTTGAACCCCCTTGATTTCTTTTTATGGGGATACGTTAAAGATGCAGTGTATAGTAAAGCTCCAACGACAAGATTGAATATGATGGAAAGAATAAGAAGAGCTTGTGAAGCTATAACTCCTTTAATGCTAGAAAATGTACAACGTAACTTTCGCTGTCGATTACTGTTATCCTTAGAAAATAATGGTGCACACTTTGAGCATCTCCTCCATGCGGAGAGAGCTGATAACAATGCAATCTTGCCTTAACTGGTTGGGTCACCACACGACCTTGCCTTCACTGGCTGGGTCACTACTTGACCTTGCCTTAACTGGTTGGGTCACCACACGACCTTGCCTTCACTGGCTGGGTCACTACTTGACCTTGCCTTAACTGGTTGGGTCACCACACGACCTTGCCTTCACTGGCTGGGTCACCACACGACCTTGCCTTAACTGGTTGGGTCACCACACGACCTTGCCTTTACTGGCTGGGTCACTACTTGACCTTGCCTTAACTGGTTGGGTCACCACACGACCTTGCCTTCACTGGCTGGGTCACTACTTGACCTTGCCTTAACTGGTTGGGTCACCACACGACCTTGCCTTCACTGGCTGGGTCACCACACGACCTTGCCTTCACTGGCTGGGTTACCACACGTTCAAGCACCCCGAATTGTGAGAGGCGAGGGGACTCACGTTAATCAAGCACCCCGAAGGGAACAGAAAACTGCTACGTCCACGACGTTGTTCCTGGGTTACGCTAAAAGCAGTTTCTTGAGAAGTAATTAATGAGTAATAAAAAATAATGAGAAGTTTGTTTTAAGACTAATTTCGAGTATTAACAATGAAAACGTGGTATTTTTATTGTTAATTTATTGCAGAATCGTAAGCATGGGTTCTCAGTAAGAGAAATCGAAGAAATTGAATTTCGTCGATTACAGCGCCATCTATCATGAATCGAGAAAAATGTTTCAGAAAAATTGTATGTGTTTTTAGCCAAAGATTCCGAATATGCAATAAAAAATAGGGGTTCCCATTTAAGATTTCAAACTTGCCCCCCCTCACCGCCCAGGGGGAGGGGTGGGGGGGCTCATTTTAACGTCATTGTACGTCCCCCTCGAAATGACAAAATTTTGATTCTAAACATTTTTTCGTAGTGTGCTTATTTTTCGAGTTATTTGGCTGCCTAAGTTAAAATGGGTCACCCTGTATATATATATATACAGGGTGTCCTAGACCACCCGTACACCCCTTTTCTTTCAAAAACTAAGCATTTTAGAGAAAAATGTTTCAGACAAAAGTTGTTTGGTTTCGAGGGGGCCATAAGATGGTACCATTGGTTTGACCTTGAAGAGTCATTTGAAGGTCACGTGAAGGTCACTTCAATTTTTTTAAATGGAATACCCTATATATTTTTGCACATTCTTGTAGCTCATCTCGAGAGCTTTCCAAAACACTATAATTAAGTTAGTTTTCATTAAGTACTTTCCGAGTTATGAGGCTTGAAGTAATTTTTTAATTTTACGTAAATCATAAAATATCTTGTAAAATATTCATTTTTCAATTATTTTACCTTAATACTTTTATGTAGAAAATAATGAGAGGAATCAATTGGTGTAAAGAAAACACATAGTTGTTTCGAAGAAAAAATATGTAATTTGTAATTAACAATTACATATTTTTTCTTAAAAATAACTGTGTTTCTTTTACACCAATTGATTCCTCTTATTATTTTGTATATAAAAGTATTAAGGTAAGATAATCGAAAAATGAATATTTTACAAGATATTTTATGATTTACGTAAAATTAAGAAATTATTTCAAGCCTCATAACTCGGAAAGTACTTAATGAAAACTAACTTAATTATAGTGTTTTGGAAAGCTCTCGAGATGAGCTACAAGAATGTGCAAAAATATATAGGGTATTCCATTTAAAAAAATTGAAGTGACCTTCACGTGACCTTCAAATGACTCTTCAAGGTCAAACCAATGGTACCATCTTATGGCCCCCTCGAAACCAAACAACTTTTGTCTGAAACATTTTTCTCTAAAATGCTTAGTTTTTGAAAGAAAAGGGGTGTACGGGTGGTCTAGGACACCCTGTATATATATATATATATATATATATATATATATATGTATATATATATATGTTTATAAATATATTGATAGAGATACTAAAGCGCTGTGTTTTCGGAGAATAGCGAAATGAGGATTGGCCTTTTTATGACAATAGCAATTCTTCCAGATGTTCTGGATCGTTAAGGGGAAATTCCTGTAAAAATCTTTTTTTTTGCATTTTTTTTTGCTTTAAAAATGAATTTAGCATCTGAAGAATGTATTCTCAAAGTTTGGGGCTCAACAGAAAGTCCTTAATGTCCCTAGAAAGTCACCAAAGTGATGCGCAAAAGTACCGATAGCAGGTAAGCGAACGAGCGCTCTTTACGGCCTCTACCGTTTAATTTCTAAGCCAAACAAGTTTGCTAGTTTCTTTTTTGAAAAGTTGGGGTCGCTTCTGACGGCTTGTATAACTGACATTTTTGTTTTCACAAAAGCAGCTGAGAGAGAACCTACTCTTAGTATACGGTTTAGTGCCACGTGGTGTATTTGTTTATTGTATCGCGTCAGTGTGATTATTTGAAATAATGAGCCGTAAGATCCCAACTGATGATCCAAATTATCGTGCTAGCCGTCCTCGTCGTCGAAAATATGAAGGCAATCAATTTTCCAGCGTGCCAGACATGGACGTCGATGAAGAATCAAACGACGAAACGACGAGCGCCTCGGCGAGAAAATTGAAAAAGTCGGCTGACGATATTATTGTCAATCAAAGCTTTTGCTATCGAATAATCGAATTTATTAGCGTTTTCTCTGCCCTTGCCGACATACTAGTGTGCAGACAGTGCAAGCAAAAAGTTTCATTTGCGGAATCGGGCCAAAAAGGATTAGGCTTCAAAATTACAGTTACCTGCAAATGTGGAACTACAATGATTCCCTCAAGTCCATTTATACACAACGCGTATGAAATAAACCGACGAATCGTTTTGGCAATGCGTTTACTTGGTGTCGCTCGAGAAGGAATAAATATATTCTGTGGTATTATGAATTTCGGCAGTGGACTAAGCCAGCACGCTTATGATCGAATAATTCAGCATGTGCACACGTCCGTCACAAGAAACTGTTCAATGTGAGTAGTAAAAATGCGATCGAAGATGGGAAAAAAGAAAATGAGGCGAAGGAACAGCCATTATTAAATTTAACTGTGAGTGGTGATGAATCGTGGAAGAAGCGCGGCTTCTCCTCATTGTACGGCGTAACGACACTTATTGCCTACTACTCAGGCAAAGTAATGGATTTGGCAGTAAAAAGTAGCTATTGCCATGCATGCACCTATTTCCGAAATAACGCCGACGACCCTGAAGGCGCAAATCACATGGAGAATTGTTCCATCAATCACAAAGGCTCGGCGGGAAAGATGGAGGTTGACGCCGTTCTCGAAATGTTCCTCCGTTCTGAAGAAAAGTTTGGTGTTCGTTACACTAATTACGTGGGGGATGGCGATACAAAAACTTTTAAGTCTATATTAGATGCTAAGCCGTACGAAGATATTGTAGTTATCAAAAGTGAGTGTGTGGGCCATGTGGAAAAGCGAATGGGAAGTCGCCTTCGAAATATAAAAAAAACCGCAAAACTTGGCGGCAAAGGCAAACTGACTGACGCTTTAATAAAAAAATTAACAAAATATTACGGCCTTGCAATACGCAGAAATTCAGAATCAAAAGATAACATGAAAAAAGAAATAATGGCTACATTTTACCACTTGATCTCGACCGATGAAAATCCGCAACATCAGTTCTGTCCCACTGGCGCCGACTCGTGGTGTGCGTATAACGCTGCTCAAGCAAACAAAGCTACTTATGAACATCCAGCCCCTCTACACCCAGAAATACAAAAGAATATTCTTCCGATATACGAAGATTTATCACGAGACGATCTACTGGAGCGTTGCATTGGCGGTTTCACTCAAAACGCTAACGAATCTTTTAATGCGACGATGTGTGGCATTTAGCTCCTAAACATTTGAATTGTGGCTCAAAAATAATAGAAATTGCGGCATACTTAGCTGCAGGAATATTCAATGATGGATATTCATTTGTCCTTAGAGTCATGAACGATCTGGAACTGCCAATCGGCCTGGAATGTAAAATGTTCGCCGATTCGTACGACACCAATCGAGTGAAGAGACAAGATCGACGCTCATTAAATTCGTCCAAAGAGGCCAGAACTGCTCAAAAAGAGAAAAAAACAGCCGAGATGGATGGTTTCCTTGAAGTAGAAGGCTTGCTCTATGGTCCTGGCATCGCTGATTAAGCTTGGGTAATTATAAATCACTCTAAACTTTACTTTTCAAGAACGAAAACTTAAATGGCGTTTTTCTCGAAACACGTTTTTTTCCGCGCCGTGCAGCGTAACTCACGAAGTTTTCAACCGATTGACTTGAAATTTTACACAGATATTCTTTAACTTATTGGCCTTTGCATGAACCTAAAATTTTATAAAAATTGTAATATTAAGTATTGTTTTTAACAATTTGTTTATGAAAAAAAAAGTGTTTTTTTTTCTTTTTGTCCTCAAATTTTTATTTTTCACCTTTTTTTGTTAATGTTTTTAGGTTCATGCAAAGAAGAATTTCATATTTTAATGGAAAAAATTTTGTTCTTTGATTTCAGATAACTACAAGGACCTGGGCGTTGCACGGCGCAAATCCGAGGAGTCAAGTTTGGTCAGCTGTAGCGTCGCCATTTTGTTTTTTTTTATTCATAAAAAAATTTTTTTCGTACACATTTTAACGTCTATTGTAATATGTAACTTCAGAAATTGCAATAAATGCTTTCAGTTTTTTGTAAAAAATTATTGAAAAACACGTCATTTACAGGAATTTCCCTCCTTAAGGTCGATCCTAATTTCAGCTACTCCGTATTCTATCTTTAGCGTACGCGACTCTACGGATAAGCCGACTACCTGTCGGTATGTGCTTTCTTCGCTCGGTGAGATTAATCGTAAGAAACGATAATAATCTCGAATGCATTCGGAGCACTCTATAAGCGGTCGGTCTTGGTGACAGGCTTCACCGCAGATTTTACATCTTTGTATTGGTACCGTTCCGTATTGGAAGATATGAGAGTATCTTGTTAAAACTCTGTTGTAAATCCTAGGATTGTCCGTACATACTATATAAAGGCTGTCGGAACTCAACACATCATGTTTCATTATAATCACACATTTCACACGTAGGCTATTATAAATAGAGTCCGCCATGGTGGGGTGTATAGAGCGCTTAAAGTTTACTAGTGGGCACATTTTCGGCTTTTTCTTTAAGCATATACGCCTTGCATGTGAGTTCTGCAAAAAGCGAAAGCGTTTAAGTCGTTTATATTTTTTCCTTGCCCCCTTTCGTAGATAGCTCTCCCAAAGTAAGAATATATACATTCAAGGCATTGAAAAATGGGGCGGGTAATTTCTAGAGTGCAGTTGCAATATTCGCATGTAGGGAAGTTTATGTCTCCAAAGGTTACCCAGTGACAAACTATTAGTTCTGGTTTAGCTCTGAGTTGTCGTAGTTTATAACATCCACAACACATGCGGTGTTACGTCCCGGGATGTCGCGGCTCTAAAAGAGAATTCGGATGTCGCGGGGCTCGATCGCTCTTTCGGGTCAAGTGAACCTATGCGGTTCTTCCCGGGGATACGTGCGATCTGAAGCGCTCGGAATTATTGTTCGGGCTCGGAATCGGTGGACTCTTCGTCGGGGTACACGATAGGGATGACTATATTACCGTCTTGTTACTGGATAATTGGCGGGGTGTAGCCAATAGTCTAGAAGTCGCTCAGGGCACTCGGGGCATTCGTCGCTAATTTTGATGCTGCTTAATCTATTTCCACAGGAGTGACATCCGATGGGTTCGCCAATTATAAGTCTATGTTTCGTCACGTAATTATACTGTAGACGCTCTTCGGCGGGCAGGGAATAATAACAGAATGCGCACAGAGCGGCTCTAGTTTGATTATTCGCGAATCCGCAAGCCTTTTGGCAAAAGATCAGGGAGAGATCGGGGGTATTAAGGGGGGCCTGAGTGGTCCGATCACGAAACTCGCGGGGTCGCATCGGGGGAGAACGATTTTCCGGCGATTTTCTTGAAAGTAGGTCTCAGCTGGGACTGGGTCCCTTTAACGCGGCGTCGGTTTAAAGGGATTCGGGAAAGTAGGTCACGGGGTAATCGGGTCAATTTATGTAGGTCACTGGGTCATCGCATTAAATCCCAAAATAAAATTAAACAAAACAGTTATAATGGCAATACGAGTCGAGTGTCGATGTTATAACACATTTATTTATAATACAATCAAATAAATATTGATATTAAAGCATACAAAGAGAGGATAGCGAACGTTTCGACCCTATTTTTGGGTCATCTTCAGCGCGAAAGTATATAATAAAAGATAATATAATGAAAAAATATAATAACAAAGTGTTTTATATCGGAGTCTGTTACAAACGGTGCTGTCTAAAGCGATAATAAATGTCTCGGTATCTCATTATCTTGACGATGCCTACGTAAAAACAAAGGACAAAAGTAAAATAAGTTAAATAAATAATGTAATTAATATGAACAAAGAAAGAAAAAGTACTAAATTAAACATGAAATTACGAGATTGAAATGTTAATTTATTAAAAATGATCTAAATATAAACTGAACATAAAGTCAAAGAAATAAAATAAATAAGTTATAAATAAGTTAAATAAATAATATGACTAATATGAACATAGAAAGAAAAAAGTACTAAGAATTAAACATGAAAATTACGAGATTGAAATTATTTTAATGTCAATTTATTAAAAATGATCTAAATAAACTGAACATATAGTCAAGAAATAAAAATTAAAAGGTTAAAAAGATAAGAAGTTAAAACTACGGAAATAAGACTTACTTCCAGGCATCGAAGATAATGACGCGCCGAGGAGATGAATAGAGACAACTTAACATCTCCGAAGACAAAGATCGACTCGTCTTTAACGGATAAATGTGACTTATATATAAACGGTAAAGAGAGTCAAATAATGTATAAATGTACACATACGCAAAGTCGCAGACCTATTTGTTATGATAGAAACTGTGTTAAATTTTTGGCAAGTTGTTGACAATATTTAAATAAATTTCTGGTAAACGTTCAGTATCCGTTTGCAAATTGAGACCATTTTTTTGCCTCTTGATATATAGCATTTCGGAGATCAATCTTTTACTCAAATATGGTTCTCGATCCAAAACCTGAACGCCATCCCAATCAAAAGTATGATCAAAACCAACCCTGTGATTCGTGATGACTGATTGAGAATTAGTGTTATGTCTAATGTGGCTGCGATGTTCGTTGATTCTGGTATGCAGTTGTCTGCAAGTTTGTCCAACGTAGGACGCATCGCAATCCATGCAGTTCAATTTGTATATGACGTTCAAAGAATTGGAGGTAGGAAGAGGATCCTTATGAGCCCTGATGAAGTTTTTCATTTTATTGATACTGTAATATGAGAGTCGAACATCCAAATCCTTAACGATATGTAACATTATAACTGTTTTGTTTAATTTTATATTTCGAGTCTTATATTTATTAATTTTCCCAAAATAAAAATTAGGTTACTGGGTCAGTGGGTCATTGCGTTAAATCCCAAAATCGAAGTTAGGTCACTGGGTCAGTGGGTCATTGCGTTAAATCCCGAAATTGAAATTAGGTCAGTGGGTTAGTAGGTTGTTGCGTTAAATCCCAAAATTGAAAATAGGTTTAATAGATCGTTGCGTTAAATCCCAAGCATTGGATTAAATCCCAATTCATAATTTCGTTAATTACAGCTTAAGGAGAGGACCGCGGTCATCTGTCGCTACGAATTCGGATTGTTGTTATTATTATTATTAATATTTGGCTATAATTCGCGGGATAGAGCCGGTATTCGCGGTAATTCGCGGAGATAAGACTGGGGATTTAATACAGAGAGGCTCGATTGACCACTGGAATGTACCGCGGCGCCGAAGAGTCGGGCTAAGATCGTAAAAGTGAAACCTTATACAAAAACACGATGGGCCTAGCAAAAAGTAGTGACTTGCACAAACAGGATTTTTCAACCGTCACTTACCTCCAAGATGGCTTCGCTTCATTTCCTTTCAAAGATTAATTTCCACGTGGCCTGGCCGCATTGATTAATCAGGCTGCACTGGTAGGCGGGGATCGCGGCGCTCCACGCGGGTCTCCGATGAGTGGAAGCGGGTTGATGCGGCTGGTTATCAACGTCGATGGGGATGAGTCGTTCTGGCCACTTTATTAAACACGTGGTTTTATTTGCACTCGCGAATAACTGTTCGTATTCTTTATCGTAGTGGTTTGGTTCTACGATATCGATATAATTGGTGGACGCGGCGTAGTAATGTCTCGCTATCATCCGACGGAGTTGATTTTTCCTACCGGCACGGCGTGTTTTAGGCTTTGTAGGAAATTAGTCATATTCGAATTTTCTGTAGGCGGCGAGCGACTTGTCCTCTCTGAGCCGTCACTTCAATTAAGAAATAATTAACTATGCTTCGGATTTTCTGTAGACGACGAGCGGCTTATCCTCTCTGAGTTGTCACTTTGAATCAGAAGTAATCAATTATGCTTCGTATTTTCTGTAGGCGACGAGCGGCTTGTCCTCTCTGAGTCGTCACTTCAAATACGAAAAGCCGATTTAATTATTATAATTTAGTAGCACGTGCCTGGTTAAGAATATCTTTATATTAACGTCGCGTCGCGTGGGATGTGGATTTATTGAATTAGGATTCTTTTGAATGATCACAAGATTTAGCACACACTAGTATATATTTCTAAATTAATACACACAATGTAATATATTTAAACTAACACTTAGATTCGAGAATGAATTTATAATGAACTTGGAATTTGAGTTAAGATTACGATATGGAGTTAGAGTTAGAGTCCAGCTTAGGACATGTCGGTTCAGTGTCGCGAGTTAGACTGACTGAGTCTGGGCCCGCTCCGAGGTCCCTTGATTTCGGCGGCTCGACCGCTGCGGCGGTCGAAAGTGGGGAGCTTGGAGAGAGAGGGGCCCTAGCTGAGCGCCATCTCTGGGCGCTTGGCGGAGGCTTAAGTCTAACGCAGTGCCGCGCTCGGCCGCTAGTCGGAATTCGGTGTCATAGCGCGCCTTGGCGCGCGTTTCAAATGCGCTGAAAGAAACTTAGAGGATTTACATGAAAGTTTGTGGAAAATCAGGCGCGGGATGTAACAGCGGGTAGGGTTACGGGAGGTTTTGACATACCTTTTGTAGTAGATTATTTTCCTACATTTGGCTTTATGGATATTTGGAAAATGGGGTAGAAAACCGTGGATGGGGTGATTGCATGATGGATTATCTGAGTTACTCATTTTTAGTTATTTGCTGGAGTTCTTTTTCCCGTTCGTTTTCCAAATATCTCAAAAAGCATTTCCTACAGTTAGTTATGGGGGTTATGCGTAATACTTTGCAACCACATATACAACAAGGATGTTCATGGAAACTATTATTATGGAAGAATTGGGATACACTGTGATATTTCACGCGTTGGGGTTCGTATTTTGCTTGGGATTTACAGGAGGGGCAGAAATAGGCGCCTTGGCAGAGTTATCCATTGACCTCTTCGTGTACTACGTGGGATAAAGTATCTATAAGCATTCATGCAATTTTAGCTCGAGGTTCCCTCTTCATTAAAGGGGAGGGTAGAAGAATGAGTAGCTCTGAATATCCTTGTAAGGTTGTGAGTGCAGATCCTACAATTAGTCAGTGGCCTTATTATAGTTATGGGGCGTCGACAATAAGAGCAGATAGTTCTACAAGGGTGTGGGGCAAAAGAAATAATATGGGAATCCACTGGTAGGAAATATTGTAGGAGGAAGTGGGTCAGATATTATAAATCATTTCCCGCTGAAGGTGGTATAATTAGAAATTCAACAAGGTTCCTGATGCAGGTAAGACACTGATGCAGGGGTTTTATGATAGTAAGAGTTCGAAAGCAGTTAGTGCAGTGAAGTTCAATGTGATGTGGTCCCAGAGAAAGAAAGTGTGCAGATACTAGAGGGAGCGGTGCTCTCAAAAAAGAAGGTTGTATGTGGTAGTAGCAAAGTTCACAAAGAAGAGTACTTAGAGTAGGATCGCGATGTCCTTTAATTTCTACACAACATGCAGTGCCAGTGTAAGGCATACCTTAAGGTATGGAAAGTCGATCGTATACGTTAAGTGCTAGGGGGTACTTGAGTTCGTTGACTTGCGTCGAAGTACTTTCAAGGAGGCGCAATAACTCGGTGGCAGTTATAACGCACGAAATACAATTGTCTATGGACTGTGTTTTCATCACTCCCGCACTACAGTTGGCACAGGATTCGTCTCTGGCGACATGAAAGATGTCTTTTCATCAGTCGGTATTGTTCGTGGACGATATGCGTGCGGATTTTTGCGTAGCAGATGTTGCACAAATTAGTGTCGTCTGCTAGGCAGATGACTCCTATTACATGCACGCAGTGTGCAAATAGAAATGACTGCTTTATCTGTTGTATTGATGACGAAGTAGGCCTAGGTCGGGTTGGCTCTTTGTGCCAAAGCATCTGTAACAGAGAATTCAATGTTAATATTTCATCCTGGCTGACAATGGGACAATTTTATTTTATCTATATGGACAATCCGGTTCTGACTTCCTATTTTAAGTTTAATATTACTGGGGGGTAATAATTCAACGACTTCGTGTGGTCCTGTGTATTGATCGGCGAACTTTCCTTTTCGTGGTTCTTTTAATTAAAATATGTGCATTCCTATTTGGAGTTGTTGCGGATTTAAGTGGCGGTCATAGTATGTCTTGCTCCTCTCCTTAGCGCGTATGAGATTTTACTGGGCTTGGGTTTGCAAGTCTCTTATTTTATTAAAGAGATTTGCGATATATTCGTGGTAAGTAGGTTCGATATTCTCCTCGATAATCGGATGTGCGGAAGATAATCGAGCTATTCGCCCGAAAACTAATTCGTAAGGTGAATACTTAGTGCCTTCGTGCACACTGGTATTATATGAGAACATTGCGAGTTTAATATATTCGTTCCAGTTAGCTTCTCTATTTATTTGTGTCTTTAAGTATTCTATTAACACGTGATGTGAACGTTCTAGCGATCCATTTGATTGAGGATGATAAGCTGTAGTTTTAAAATGTTGTATATTAAATCTCTTCATTAATTGTCGCATTAATGCTGACAAAAAGTTAGTTCCTTGGTCCGTTAATATGGCGCGAGGTGCTCCATATATACAAATGAATTCTTTGGTGAAAGCATCAGCAATTGTTAAAGAAGTGGCTTCTTGTAAAGGTGAGGCAACAGAATATTTCGTTAATAAATCTTGCATGGTTAATATGTATTGGTGATTGTTCTCCGTGATGGGAAGAGGTCCCATAATGTCTAACGAGACTTTGTCAAAAGCCATTCCAGATGTATCGGTAATGACCATGGGTTGCTTAGTTTTCACCCTTGTTAATTTTTTTAATTGACATTCTCGACAGGTTCTGATAAAATCCTGAATGTCCTTCTTCATCGTTTTCCAGCAATAGCGTGTTCTGATCCGATTATAGGTCTTTGTTCCGCCTTTATGTCCGCCGTGGGCTGAGGCGTGATTTTCTAAGATTAGAGATTGACGCTTTTCGACTTCAGGTGTCTGGATTAAATTTAGGCATATGGTTATATTAATCGGTAGTTCTTGCAAATGTCTCTTAATTTGGTTGAATATGTATGACCATGGTAAATCGTCGAAACGTTCAGTCTTGCTAAGACTTATCGAAGAAAGGTCGAGTTCGTTAATTACATCTACGAGAGAACGCAAGCAATTTTTTAGAGTTTGCGCTTCAATGAGAGTACGATTGTTTTGTTTAATGGGAAGAGCGATCAACGTGTTGGTCTTCACGGTACATACTCTGGCTCTTTCAGAGGTTAATCCGTCGTATTTGGGAAGTAATTCAGCTTCCTGATATAGCTTTGCTCCGCTATCATAAGGTGTTCCGTTTAGATAGGTGAATATTACGTGGTTGTCCTTTTGTTTCAGCAGATTATCTCTGACTTCCCGTATTTGAGCACGACTCCATGGTGGAGGTTCAGAGGGTTGTTGGTGAGGCACGATATCGGATTCTAATATCTCCGTATAATCAGAGTCTTCTTCGGAGTCCGAGACTTCCTCAATAGTAACTCCGTTATCATCATCTTCTCGTTCAGCGGAATAATTTTGATAATTCACTATTGGTTGACGCTCTGAGGGAGCTGAGATCTCAGCGGATTTTTGATGGATTCCCAGGTCTTCCTGATTAGATCTTGCATTCTGACCTTCAGGTGTACTAGATTTTCCCTGTGGCCTTTGAGGCCTATATGAAAATATAGATTCATCAGATGAGTATTCTCCTTTATCGATGAGGAATAATGGAATAGCCATGTTAACGGGTGGATTCCTAGATAAGGCATCAGCGTTATGGTTCAAGGTTCCCTTTTTGTAACGTATTTCATATTGATACTCTGATATTTTAGTTCTCCATTTCCACAGTCTTGATGAAGGGTCTTTGATGGAATGCAACCATACCAATGGCTTATGGTCAGTTACAATAATGAATGTTCTTCCATATAAATATGGCCTAAAGTGATTTACACAATAAATGATGGCTAAACATTCTTTCTCTAATGTTGAGCAATTTTGCTCGGCGGGATTTAGAATACGAGGGGTGTAGGCAACGGGTAAATCTTTCCCTATTATTCCCTGACTGAGCACTCCTCCAACCGCATATCCAGATGCGTCGGTGGTTAAAATGAATGGTTTAGTAAAATCGGGATATTGTAAAATAGACTCGGAACACAGTGAATTCTTTAGAATGTCGAAGGCTTCTGTTTGTCTCATTGTCCATTCGAATTTCCTATCCTTTTTTAAGAGGTCAGTTAATGGTTTAGCGACCTTGGAGAAATTCGGAATAAATCTTCTATAATATCCGGCTAGTCCTAGGAATTGTTTGATGTTTTTCGGATTCTTCGGAGTAGGAAAATTCATTATAGCTTTTATCTTAGTGGGGTCGGGCTTGACTCCATCAGATCCAATTATATGTCCTAGATACATAACTTCTCGTCGTAAAAATTCGCATTTATCTGGTTGTAATTTTAAATTTGCAGCTCTCAATCTCTGCATTAATTTTTCAAACTTGCTTTCGTGTTCTTGCAATGATCGTGCATATACAACAATGTCATCCATATAAACAAATAGTTCATTTCCCTGAAGTCCGGATAGAACGTTATCCATCAACCTTTGAAATGTTGCAGGAGCATTTTTCAATCCAAATGGCATTCTTTTAAATTGATAATGTCCGTAAGGCGTAGAGAAAGCAGTTTTGTGAGCATCTTTTGACGCCTTAGTTATCTGATGGAAACCGGAAGCTAGGTCCAGTACAGAGAAATATTTAGCAGATCCGAGTTGATCCAATATGTCCGTTATGTTCGGAAGAGGATAAGCGTCTCCTATTGTCTGTTACGTCCCCAGTTCCTCAGGACTGGTCTGGAAGTCTTACTTTCCCAGTTGGACGCAATTAATCTCTCAATTTGTTTTAGGGCAACCTGCTAGGCCGGCTGGGACGCCGAGAGATTGAAGGTCTGTTGTGCTCGTAGAGAGAGGATTCAGGAGGGAATGCGAATAAATATATGTATTTTTATATAAAATTCTTTTATTTATTTCTTTCGTTATTTACTCCTTCCTTTTACAAACTGGATATGTTATTTCGTGTATGTATATAGGTTATAAGAGATGTGAATCTATTCCTCGCGAGGAAAGTTGTACAATTCTGGGAGTATATATTCGTCGCCGTCTGAATTAGTATAGGGAATCTCAAAAGTTGCAAGGGGTATTTCGATATTTATCGGGGGAACAGCTAAGGGTGTGGCTGGAGTATCCACCTCGTCGTAACCTATAGGCGAGTAACTCGGAGGAGGGTAGAAATCGTCGTCTTCTGGTGAGTAATTATATTGTTCTGGATTTGATGCGATTGTTGCGTTATGCTCCCAGACTGCTAAAATCCTCTGGGCAAGGGGATCGTTGATGTCTAAAGAGACGGTGGAGTTATCACTCAGGTAATCTGGAAATTCTTCTATTGCCTCCAGATCCGTATATTGATCTTCCGTTGATGACGTTGTTGGAACGGGAGTCTCACTGATAGTTGTTCGGATCTCTGAGTGGTCTACCAACTCGGAGATTGAGGGGGTAAGTGAATCTTCAGATGGTTGAGAATCTATTTCTATGATCTCAGGGATGGAAGGAGAAGACTGATTTATCGTAGATGAGGTAGGCTCTATGATTTCGTTATCCAGCGAAACAATAATATGGGGTAAGCGTCGTGTACGTCTATTTCGGCGTATACGACGAGAGGTTTCGCGAATGGAAGGCGTTCGTCGAGTACCCTGGTTGGCACGTCGTATGCGGACCATCTATTAATTATATAGTTTGGTAACAATTTATTTAATTAAGTGAAGATGGAATAATATTGTATAGGGATTCGATGTTACTTACGTTGACCGACACCTGTTAAATAAAAAGAAAAGGTCTCGCGTGACTATCCGTTCAGTAAAAATAATTATTAACCAAAGAGTAAAGAGAGGAATAGTCAGATCTAGTCATTGAAGCTTCATAAGGGTTTAGATCGCGGCTAGAATATAGTCGGAGAAGAATAAATTATAATAGTAATATATTAATAATGGATTACCGACCCTGGGTAATTATCGACTCACGAAAATTATCGACCGATGGTAATGTAGGGTTATGTTTTACCGACCGATGGTAATGTAGATTTCTGTTTTACCGACCATCGGTAATGTAGGTTTCTGTTTTATCGACCGACAGTAACATCAGTTTTGCCGACCGTCAGTAATGTAGATTTGGGTGTACCGACCGATGGTAATGTAGGTTTCTGTTCTACCGACCGATGGTAACATCAGTTTTTGTCGACGTTCGGTAATGTAGATTTCGGGTTTACCGACCGATGGTAACACTAGTTTTGCCGACCGTCGGTAATGTAGATTTCGGATTTACCGACCGATGGTAAATTAAGTTTTTGAATTATCAACCAATGGTAATGTAGATTTCGGTTTTACCGACCGATGGTAAATTATCGACTGATGGTAATTTATATAATTTTGTTAAATTATTAGGTTAGTTTTGGTTTTAAATTGCGATTTGAATATCTAAAGTCGGTTTACTGAAAATCGAAGAGGCTTGAGGAGGAATAAGGAGATTGGATACTTTAATAATGTATCCACCTGTCAAACGTCTGGCTTAGTATTAACCTTACCATGTCAGGTTATAATTTATAAAATGTACTAAAATAATAATTGAAATTATCAAAACCTAAGCCAGTGTATCATCACTAATTCCTGGGATGTATCTCGTGTCTTGAAATCAGGGCAAGATTCAATCTGACGGTTGCGTCAACCAGCTCCAAAATTAAAAGACAATCTCATAAAAATTGCCAATTAACCGAACCGAAATTGTATCTTCGCCTAATCAAACGTCGATTGACATGACGCTCTAGTTCCTTTTTCAGGAATGGTCAACAGCTCCAAGTTAAAAGGTAACCTCTATCATCGGAATAAATTCCTCAAGATAATTGCTTTTTCACTGTGCCGCACTTGAGTTCGCCCTGCCGAAGCAGTTTCGCACTCGCTCACTGTCAATCGAGTCGTCTTATCAAGAAGACAAGTCCCAGTAAAAGTCATTTAAGTTCGAAATTAAATTAATTGAGAACTGAAAAGGTTTTACTTATGAGTCAGTGTCTATCTGTCTGCTGATTTAGTTTTATTAAGTTAATATTCATTCCTTATGCAATACTAAATCAGAGCTCAAATTCTATGATTCGACCTGTCTTTAAAGAGTGCGTCCCGTGCTCTTTCGAATAGTGTCGATGTACAAGACGAACTAGTTTCTTTTTCAGAAATGGTCAACAGCTCCAAGTCAAAAGGAAACTTCCCGCAGGATAATTGCCCTTTCACTGTGCCGCAAGGAGTTATCCTCACCGTACATTAAGTACAAGACCTTCTAGTTTCGTCAACAGCTCCAAGTAAAAAGGAAGCTTCCCTCAGGATAATTGCCCTTTCACTGTGCCGCAAGGAGTTATCCTCACCGTACATCATTTGACTACTCTAAGGCGACATTTCACTCTTGTGGTTTAAACCAAAGACCGGTCGAACACTCAATAATTCAATAAAATCAAAAGATAATTATATTTGAAATAAAGTTTTAAGATTTAAATCAATGGAGAATAGGGATGCGGAAATGTGGATTGTTGAAGGTATAGATTCCTGAATTTAAACTGTCATGCAGTTTAATTTGATTAATGTTAATAGTAAGTTGAAATGAAATTGAATTAAGAATTTAGATGAGTGACATTCGGCTGTGTACTCACTAATGATCTGCTGTACGTTGATGAGTGGAAACTACTTCCTTCCACTGGATGCCGTCTACCTCGGTGATGGCTCAGGAAGAGGGTTGCAGTCCAAGAAGTCGTCGTATAATAATAACTGAATTTATTGGATAAGTATAAGTACAGAGTTGCAAGTACAAATGTCAAAGTAAGCTGAAGTTAATACTGTAAAGATGTTGATCCGAATGCGAGGAGGATCGCTCTGCACGGGTTTATATAGTCGTTGGTCTCAGTTTTGCACACGGGCCCAATGGTGGAGGATGCGCTTCGATGTGGAAGGAGTAGAGCTGTGATCGGTTCCTTCCTTTGCTTCTGGATGCGCGCGCCTCGAAAGATGCGCGCGCCTCGAGAGACGTGCCGCGTTGTCAATAGGTGATTGGTTTCCTCTGACGTGCTGGACGCGTGTCGAATTGTGATTTGCTCTCTCTGACGTGCCGGATGCGCGCGCCTCAGCATGGGCGGTGCGGTCGCTTATTGGTTCCCTTCTCCGGGCTGGTTGCGCGCGCCGCTGGGCGTAGATTGGGGAGGATGCGCGCGCTGCTGGGCGTTGCCGCAGGAATTGGGCGTAGTTTAATTTGTAGATGGTGGGACTCTTCAGAATTGGAGTGGGGGCGACGGAGCGGTCAGTATAGATTTGTCTATACTGGTTACATCGTATTTTGACATATAAGTTTTATAATAATTATTTGACTATCAGAATTTCTTTGTAGTTCACATGCATATATTTTCTAATGTAGAATTTTAAGCTCTAACTATAGAAATGTCAACGGAGTTTCTAGCATGCTCCGTTCAAGAGTTCATTTTTGTCTTATGTATTATTATATAAAAAATGCTTTTAAATATTATTAATAAATTCTGATATCGTAATTATTATAATTACAATTCTTTTAACATTTGAAAATATATATATACATATATTTATGATTACGCAGTGGGATATAGATATATGTATATATATATATATATATAGATATATCTATATGAATATAATTGTTGTTAACAAAATCTTATTTTAGCGTGCAATAATCTATTTTATATTGCAGTGGGATATAAATTAAAAGAGTAATATTAATTAATTGCATTTCATGGCGCAATAAAGTATTGCAGCTATTTTATATATGAATATAATTAATTCGCGGTGGAATAAAATAATGTAAATTAATTGTTTTTAATAAATTATTGCAGCTATTTGACACTGTGGAATATAAGTGAACATAATTTTAATTTACGGCGGAATAAAGACTATTAATTAACTATTTCAACATGTTATGCAACAATTTTTATTCTTTGATTTAACTTTTAATATTTATAACCGTTAGGTTTTTGAATTAATAAATTAATAAAAATTATTGCATATGCTTAATATTAATATTTAACAATAATTTCGTTTGTCTCTTGATAATAATTAATTATTTCATCATGTTGCGCAATAATATTCGAACGGAATATTCTAGAATATTCCAGAGCTTGGAATGCGGAGAGCTCGGCATTTCTGAGAATTGCGATCGATCGGTGCTTCTGAGAAATGCGTTGCATTTAGCCTTGAGCACTTTGTAGCGACTTATAATATTGCATACGTAAAATCATATTTAAAACTTTACTTGTAAAATTAGTAATATTGAAGTTTTCATAATTATGCATATATGTATCAACTCAGCTTTTTGTGCTCTTTAAGCAAAAATTATTACGAGATTTATATCTATATTATTTTTTGAGTTAATAAAGAATCAAAGATTTTTGGTATAGTCTATGCCTTAAAATAATGAGATATATGTATAGTCGGTGCTGAGACGTGTACATATATATATATATATATATATATATATCTATATATAACTTAATAAAAGTCCTTTGAATTTTAGTTTTTAACTTTTTTAGTATCTGGATAATATACCAATAAAGGAGGTATACTCTTGTATGTCGGTAAGGTTAGTAACATTATTATCCGCAGTCGGTAAATTAGGAAGTAACTTTATCTTCAGTCGGTAATGTAGGAAGTGACTTTATCCTCAGTCGGTAAAGTAGGAATTTCATTTATCTTCAGTCGGTAAAGTAGGAAACTGTGCATCATGTGTCGGTAACTTTTCTGTCGGTAACTTTCACTCTGTCGGTAAGGTAGAAAACTATTTTATCATCTGATGGTAACTTTTGTGCGGGTGACATTACCTACTGTCGATAAGGTAGGAAACTATTGTCGGTAATTTTTATACGGACGATATTATATGCGGGTAAATACTTAAAATTATTTCTATCATTCTTAAGTGAGGTTATGTTATGTATGGCTAGCTTCTTAATAAAGAAAGATTATTTTCGGAGACATTGACAATAGTATATCGCACGGTGGAATAATATTGATGTACTATGAATATTGGCGATAATACAGTGCGCGGTGGGATTTTATAATAAGAAATACTAATAATAATATGTTGCGCGGTGAGATTTTAGTTAACAATATAAATTATATTAACAATAATATGTAACGCGATGGGATTGAGCTTGATATGTTCGACGGTGGGATTACAGTTTGATGATTATAGAGGCAAGTTTTGCGTATTTGAATAAGAAATAAAATTTTTGTTGCGAGACATAACATGTCTTTTCATTGAGGTTTCGATAATCGATAACCATTTGCCATCTTTTATTCCCTAAGGAATCTGGCTTTTTCGGAACTATCCATAAAGGAGAGTTGTAAGGGGAAGTAGAAGGTTCAATTAAGTCTGAGGACAGTAATTCATTCTCACTTGTCTATTAATCACCTCCTTACGTACAGGAGGGAATCTATATTGTTTCGTGTGGACAGGCATTTCATTAATAGTAGGAATATAATGTTGAGCGGCGTTAGTTGCTTGAAGATGTTCACCGGGCAGGTGAAATCTATCGGAGTGTTTGAAAACTAGTAGTCGAACATTTTCTGATTCCTCGGAATTCAGATGTTCGAGGCGAAGAAGATTTATAACATCAATAGTTCTGTCCGTTGGCTCTGACAATGCCTGGTTAAAATAAATGGGGTTATCTATGGCTTTAACGAGTTCCCCTCGGGGTTCGTCTAACCCAACGAGATTATTAGAGTTAGAAATTCTGATTAATCCTCTAGAATGCCCTTGGGTTCCGGCTTAATTCTCTGTTGTTTCGCAAGTATCATAATCTTGCAGTTCTATGAATGGAATATTAAGGATTAATTCTTCCTCGGAAGTATTAAATACGGGCATATAAACTTTTCCGTTATTGTTAGTAACGATAGCTTCTCCGAAGTAGATGCCTTCGGCAGGAGTGTGGCGAGGTACGTATCCAATTCGCCTTTCTGGATTAACGATATAAAAAGAGCAGGGAGTGACGGTCCTTCCTTTAAGACATATGGTATTTGAGTTCGAAAAAGGAATCTTCACATCTTCGTACTGTATAAAGCTGTCCCTGTAGTTCACTATAACAGCCCGTTCTTTTAAGAACTTGTTGCCTAAAATTCCATCTTGCGAGAATCCTATGGAGTCAGATATGACATAGAATTCAGACAATTTCCCGAGTACAGATATGGAAACAGCTCCCAATGTAACGATAGTTCCGGACTATTCCTTGTAGACATAAGGGGTTCGTTTTGTCGAGTGTGACGTGTGGATTTAAACATTTTTGCTTAATGAGATTTAGACCAGATCCAGAATCAAAAATTTGCAATTTGCTATTAGATCTGGGGAAGATAACGTTACCGTGGGCAACTCCGTAGATTGTTGCTTGTCATTTATTTGGCAAATTCGGAGGTTTGTGCGGGAGTTTCTTGCGGTGTTGTCACATTGAGCTTCTTTTGAATGTGGTAAGTCGGACGTCCTATTTGCGGGTCGTTCCGGCGGACGTCGGTTCTCAACGGAACGCCTTGCGCGTTTCCCGAAGTACCGGGTTGGGTTGCTTCCAAGGTTCTTCTGTAGGCAAGCTTTCGACATTCTTCTATGAGATGTCCAGGAGTTTTACAATAGCGGCAGATTTTAGTCTGAAAATTTTGTTGAGGTTGTCCAGCGGTCGTTAATTTAACTGGCAGTGCGGTGAAGGGTGGTTGCGAAGTTGTATGGCCGTTGTTAGGGTGATAGCGGTTGTTGACATTGTTGCTCGCAGGATTTTGGCGAGGTGTATTACCAGCGTTGTTAGGAAGATCAGCACGAGGTTGAAAATTCGGGCGGAAGAGAGTTCGCTTCCGAATGCTCTCAGCTTCAATAGTTTTGGATAATTGTATGGCTGTGCTAATGCTTTCCTCAAAGGTTCTCGGATGTTCGAGCTTTACGCGTACCAGTAAGTCAGACGAAAGTCCGTTGATGAAGCTGTTCATGGTGGTTGCTTCGATGGCATCTTTACTTCGTTCTCCTATATTTCCGGACAAATCGGATTCTCCATCTATAATTGCAGTACGTAGTTCCTGTACTCTGCCTATATAATCGAAAATATTTTCGTTATACTTCATGTATATGTTGGCTCCTCGGTATTAATCAACTGATTTATTTGGTCCAAAGATGAGCTTTAATCGTTTCGTTAACTCTAAAACGGTGTGACATTCTACTCCTTCTATAGCAGAATACGCATGTCCTTGCAGTTTATTAATAATAAGCTGCACCAGATGATATTCGTGATACGCGGGTATTAAATCAAGAGCGCGTTCACAAATTTTGCTAAAGTGGAAAACCGACATTTTATGGCCATCAAATTTCGGTACTGTATCGATAGCGTCTTTAAGGCTGTTACGTCCTAACGCTTCTCACTCTCTGTTTTCTAGGAACAGATCTGCGGGACTTACCCTTGCAAGCGAGTGAGGTTAATCTCTCAATTTATCTTTTGAGGCAACCTGCTAGGCCGGCTATACCTCGGGACGCCGAGAGATTTTGGATCTGTGGATGCTTCTTTGAGAGGTATTCGGATGTATGAATGAATAAAAATTAATTTTTCTTGTAATGTATTCTTCTTTATTGTTATTGTTTAACCCTTTACTATACAGAGAGTTCTATTTAATTTATTATTATTACTTTACGTATGGTACATGTCACAGTTCAACAATTTCGTCAAGGAACTCGTCGCTATCTAGATAATCTAGAATGTCGTTAACGACCGCGTCTTCGAATCCCTCAGGAACGGGGGATATCGGTAAGGGAGACAAGTCGAATGGTATTTCTCCCGGTTGTACGGGGGAGTAATTGGGGGTCGAGTATCCAGAAAAGTCTGGACTGCTTCGGTCGTTGAAGGGAGGCAGAGACGTCTGTATTTGCCTGTCCTCTATTGCTGGAGTCCGTCGTATCTCAGCATTTCCTTCCCAGGCTAACTGGAAGTCTGTTAGTTGGGTTGTCCAAGTCTACCTCTATGGTAGGACACTCACTGATGTTGGACGACGTGTCGGAAGAGTCTGGTGCCTCGGAAAGGTCGCTTCGTTCTTCAACAGCTGGGGCGGCTTATACGACGGAATTATTTGTTTCCGAAACAGGGGCCGGTGGCGCAAAGGTTAACTCGTAGTGGATACTTGTTTGCTCATTAACGGCCTGAATAATGTGTAAGTGAATGTCGTCCCTATCTATGAAGAGTGTTCTCGAATAAGTTAAACTATCTCTTAAGAGACGTTGACGCGACAACGGGTTGTGCCTGTAACGAGGATCGCGCGATGAAGAAAAAATATGTAATTTGCAATTAACAATTCCATATTTTTTCTTAAAAACAACTATGTGTTTTCTTTACACCAATTGATTCCTCTCATTATTTTGTACGTAAAAGTATTAAGGTAAGATAATCGAAAAATGAATATTTTTCAAGATATTTTACGGTTTATGTAAAATTAAGAAATTATTTCAAGCCTCATAACTCAAAAAGTACTTAACGAAAAGGTACTTAATTATAGTGTTTAGGAAAGCTCTCGAGATAAGCTACAAGAGTGTGCAAAAATATATAGGGTGTTCCATTTAAAAAAATTGAAGTGACTTTCACGTGACCTTCAAATGACTCTTCAGTGTCAAACCAATGATACCATCTTATGGCCCCCTCGAAACCATAAAACTTTTGTCTGAAACATTTTTCTCTAAAATGCTTTGTTTCCGAAATAATTGCGTGCGTTAATTAAAATGGCTCACCCTGTATATATATATATATATATATATATATATATATATGTAGATATTACTTGATTTTAAATCTTTAGAGAATGCATAAATGTAGCTTGTTAATTTTTAACCATGTTGTTAAATTTATTTAATAATTAGTTAATAGTTGATATGTATTAATAATTTCCTTCTGAAGAAATAAGAGGTTGGTTGAAAATTATTACTGTTAACTTCTTAAATATTCATGCTTATTTGACATATGTATATATCCATTTAACAATTTATAATTTTACAATTATTACGCTCGCAATAAGAAGTGCTCTTTATAATATTCGTATGGAATAATATTCAAGCGGAATATTCTTTAGCCTTGAAGATTGAAATGTGTTAGGCTCGAGCGCTTCTGAGAAATGCAACTGCTCGGGCGCTTCTCGGAAACGATAAGGAAAATAGCGCGTCGCATTTAGCCTTGAGCGCTTATAAGAAGACTTAATATATTGCATAAAATCATACACTTATTAGCATTATTAAATTTTATAATTTAGACTCGTTTCTATTATTGAATTTTTATTTATTGCTAGTCATTCTTATTTTTACAATTGGCATTTCACTTTGAATTTTAGTTTTAGATTTTACTTTTAATTTTAATATGTATATATATATGTTCGTACTTATAATATACATAAAGATATTCCTTGAGATTTGCGACTTACAATTTTAACAGAGCGTGATGCAAAATGTATTTTATTAATGACCATATATACTAATGGTTAAAGCAAAAAGTCGGTCTAAATTTATGTCATGCCTTAGTCTTAGAAGAAAATTATTTTAGAGTCTCTTTTGTCTGAAGGCTAACGCATGAACGTCGCATGCATTAGGGGAGATAAGACCGTTGGCGCGTTCCAACAGATAACACAGCGCGCTGGCTTAACCTTGAGCGCTTAGACTGACTTATTAATTCACGCGTATAAAATTACGTACTTATTTTATTTGCATTATTAATTTTTATGCATACGTATATTGTTCTGAATTTGGCATTAATTATTATGGACTTTTATACTTTGATTTTGTTAGTAATTAATTTATTAAAATTTCTCTTTACTTTATTAAGGTTACTACAGTACATATATATATATAAGAATAATTGAGAGAACATAAGCCAATGGACAATATGCAGGCTTAAAGCATATGAGAGTATGCTTCATTCAAATGGACTTGAGGCTGCTGCATAAAGCATCTATAATACTACGCATGGAAGTTCATTTGGTACGTTCGTTAATTTTTATATTTAATTGTATACTGCATTTAACATTAATTTTGCATATATGTATATGTACCTTTCATTACTTTAATATATTGTGCCTCGAAATTTTTACTAATGACTATTCTTTTATTCACGGCATAGCGCATCCGTCGGGTGATGCAAGCGTTGACGCATACCGGACGTAGGGGAGATAACGGAGCGAGCGAAGGTTAACCTTGGACGCTTATAAGAAGACTTATAATTCTGCATGCAGTAAAGAGTTATGTATAAGATTTTATTCATATTATTTTACCAGAAGTCTCTATAAAAATTATTATTCATAAGTATTAATGCTTTAATTAATTTAATGCATTTCATTTAATTTTTGGTCTTCTTATATTTTATATGTATATGTATGTAGACGTTTATAAAATATTAATTTAACGAATCTTCTCAATGATCTTAGCATTTATTAATATTCTATAATAATAATTTCTTTACATGAACTAGCTTCTAAAATATTGTTAGCATTTTGTCGTAGGTTATACTTCTATAGGACCAAATATTATTTAATTATTATTTTCCAGCTTTCAAGATCCGAAATTACTGCAGCTATTCATGGCAAGCTGACCATATTATTATGAAGAGAATACATGCAGGATCATAAGATTGTCTATTAACAAGATTCAGGTATGTATTACCTTTACGAATATTCTACCTTATAACATTTTCAATAATTTCCCTTTTTCATTGCTATTATATTTTTCAGGTGTCGCTATATCAAGGTTTCGAGATGGCTGACGGACACGGACGATTCGATTTTTAACATTGAAGCGATAGTGAACATATGCGTATATACATCTCTCCTTACGGACTCATTTCAACTTCGAATGTTGAATAGGAGTTACGCGGATTAATTTAGAATAAAATTTATATCTGCACTTTCTGGGTGTAGAAGGTGCACAAAAGGTGTAAAAGAACAAGGTGCACTTAAGGTGCAGAAAGTACAAAACTAATTATAGCGTTAGGAGGCGTAATTGAAGGCAAAAAGCATAGTAACAATTATAAAAGACTGATTCCAACAATATCGAGGAAAAAGTGCATAAAGTGCACAAAAGTGCAGTTAAAAAGTGTAGTTCAGAAATATTGCCTTTTTAAGTGTAAAGTGCAAGGTGCAACACTTTGTATAGTTTGAAAGCGTTTTAAGACTGTTTTTCATATGAATGAGAAAAAAAGGGCATAAAAGTGTAACAGATGCACCACGAGCGAAGTCCTGAATATTGAATATTAATATTAACACTATTGGTTTGAAGTAATCTTATGTCTCAATTCTTTAATACTACGCTATAATTTCATTGATCATACAGAATATTAATTGTTCCATTATTTTCGTTATTATTAATGTTCGAAATTATACATAGCAAGTATTATATATTTAAAATTCATAATGGAAAGATATAATGTAGTCTTTACTGCAATAGTTATAAAGCCTCAAATAATTAATTTAAAGAATATATTAGTTTTACTTGATTAACATATAAGACCAGCTATTCGGTTAGCACTGGTGGCTTGCTAATATTTTGGTAGTATAAAATAACTAAATATAATGAACATCAAGTAAATGAGATTATATATATATAGTCATATGGAGGATTATATAAGATAGAGAATTTTTATAGCGATTATATAAAGTAAAAAGTTTTTCGTTGCGGGACGTAACACCCTTCATTAAATAAATGAATTAGACCGAGACTTGAGGATCTATCCTGTCACTTTCTTTAAAAAATCATTAGTGGAACTTTAGACTTACGCGGTACGTTCTTTTTGACAGGTGACCTCTCACAGATTTTCACCGTAAGTGTTAGACGTTGCGAATAAAATTTTAATAAGTAATAAAGTATATTCCAAACAAAGAGATTTAAATAAATTATTTTACTGATAGATGGTTAGCCCCCGACGTCAAAGCATTATCACCAGGCGCGAGTTTCCCATTCGAAGACGCGACGCTTTTAATAGAAACCCCCTGTCACGGCGACGATTATTTCGTGACGGATTAATAAACACGCGTATGTCCTTCATCGGTCGCGACGAAATACCCTTGAATATTACTCAGGCCCTCGACGAGCGCCCGGAAACCTCTTATAATCTAGCATTCGCCCCCTTATCAACCGACGAGAGCACTGACGCCCCTGCAGATGCCATACTGGCTGGGGAAGAATTTAACGACGAATCATCAAGTACCACGTCTGGGATAAGTAACTGTCCGACGACAGAAGTGGACCTAGATAATTCGACAGTTACCGTTCCGCCTGGACTACTCGCGGCGTGGGAAAGAAACGCCGAAATCCGCAGGACCACCGATAGGGAAATACAAGTCCCATCTCCCACGTTAGACGCACTCTCCGGGTATTCGACTCCTAATTACTCGCCAGTACGTCCGGGAGAGTTCCCCCTTGACTGGTCGCCCGAACCTATCTCCCCAATTCGAGAAGGATTCGAAGACGAAGAAGTTAACAGAATTCTTAACTATTTGAATTCCGAAGAATTTCTAGACGAAATCGTCGAACTATAATTAGTACCAACAAAATATTGTTAACCCAACATAAATAAACTACTTATTCAAAAAGGAAACCAACGTCGTAAATCATCCTGTAAATTAGGGTAACATGTATCACAGGAAGGAATAAATACAGAACAAATAAATACAAAAATTATTATTATTAACAAACCCAGAATTACTGTCTCAACTCATTGCAGTCCTCCAACATTCCCAAAATCATACCGCACAGATACTCTGAATCTCTCGGCGTCCCGAGGTATAGCCGGCCTAGCAGGTTGCCTCAAAAGATAAATTGAGAGATAACCTCGTTCATCTGCAAGGGTAAGTCCCGCAGGCCTGAAACAAGGGAACGAGAAGCGTTAGGACGTAACAGAGGACAGGCAAATACAGACGTCTCTGCCTCCCTTCAACGACCGAAGCAGTCCAGACATATTTTCTGGATACTCGACCCCTAATTATTCCCCTGTATAACCGGGAGAAATACCATTCGACTTGTCTCCCTTACCGATATCCCCCGTTCCTGAGGGATTCGAAGACGCGGTCGTTAACGACATTCTAGATTATCTAGATAGCGACGAGTTCCTTGACGAAATTGTTGAACTGTGACATGTACCATACGTAAAGTAATAATAATAAATTAAAAAGAACTCTGTATAGTAAAAGGGTTAAATAATAACAATAAAGAAGAATACATTACAAGAAAAATTAATTTTTATTCATTCATACATCCGAATACCTCTCAAAGAAGCATCCATAGATCTAAAATCTCTCGGCGTCCCGAGGTATAGCCGGCCTAGCAGGTTGCCTCAAAAGATAAATTGAGAGATTAACCTCACTCGCCTGCAAGGGTAAGTCCCGCAGATCTGTTTCTAGAAAACAGAGAGTGAGAAGCGTTAGGACGTAACAATCGTAATATACTTCTGGCTATATACTATATTAGTCAATTTATTGTTGATAATTAAAATTTGTGACATATATATGATAATTCGGTATTTTCGATCATTGATTTTTTTTTTTTAAATAGTCTTGTGTGAATTTTATGACTTCTTGTTAGAATTATATATTCAGTAGATATATACAATAAAATCCTTATTACAATAGTTATAAACGACTAATCTGAGAAATTTATTAATTTTACTTGATTAATATATGTATATAAGGCCAGCTATTCAGTTAGCACTGGTGGTTTACTAGTATTTATAAGATAACTGAATAACATAAATATTAAGTGAATATATATTGGTTATATGTAATATAGTGATATAAATATAGTGATTATATATGTAATTCCAAGTTCTAAAAAGCAATACTTAAAATTTTTTTGTTGCGGGACGTAACACCTTTTTACAATAGTTAAAACAACTAATTTGAGAAATATATTAATTTTATTTGATTAATATATGTATATAAAACCAGCTATTCAGTTAACACTGGTGGTTTGCTAGTATTTTAGTTATATAAGATAACTAAATAATATGAATATTGATTGATTACATATAATATATATAGTGATATGAATATATAATGATTATATATAATTACACGTAAAATTATATAAGATGAAAAATTCTTTATACTATTCTACAAAGCAATATTTGAAATTTTTGTTGCGGGACGTAACACGTGATTATATAGAGTGTGAGTAATTAAAGAGACTTAATGAATTGTTTCTATTATTACTCTATAATTTTCAGATGGAGAATGGTGTTTTATTAGGTGACCTAATCGGTCCATGTTTTACTGCAGGAGAAGTCACGCTAGGCATTATAATATGATAAGTATTTATACTTATATAAACGTATCTTGCCTTTGAACATTATGGCTTTGATAATATAAATTATTTGACCTCAGTAATATTTAATATAAATTTTTAATTTTGCTATTTGAGGTTTTATGTAACATAGAATATTTTGAGGCATATATATATTAGTCCGATTAGTTATCGATTGGATATTCTTAGATATATAAAATAGATAAAATAGATATATAAAATATGGAATTTCATGATGATATTCATATAATGACTTATACTAAAATTCGTCGTAAATTCAGTGATTTTTGTTGAGTTTTTCTTTGATAATAAAATTTTGAATCTATTTCTTTCTTGAATATTGTTGAATAATAATAATTCCATATATAAATATCATCGTACATGGTCAGTACTGCCAATATACTATGATATGCCTCTGGTCATATATTATATTAATCGAATTATTATTGATGATTGAAATATGTGAGATATTTTTATATATGGTGATTTTAATTAATTCCAATTAGTAATTCATAAAATTTTATTAGTGATTTTAAGATAGATATTCAATGAAATCTTTATCACGATAGTTATAACAACTAATTTAGGGAATTTATTAATTTTATTTGATTGATATATGTATATAGGACCAGCTTTCAGTTAGCACTAGTGGTTTGCTAATATATATATATATATATATATATATATATATATATATATATATAATTTGTTTGATATGTGTATATATAAGATAACTAAATAATGTGGATATTGAGCGAATATGATTATATAATTATACGTAAAAGTTATGTAAGATGGAAAATTCTGTAGAATAGTAATTCTACAATAGCAATATTAAAATTTTTGTTGCGGGACGTAACAATGTATAACAATTCGGTATTTTCGATTTATTGATTTATAAAGTTTTATGAGTGACTTTTAAAGTAGTCGTATGGGAATTTTATAACTTCTTGTTAAAATTGCATATTCCAGTTACATATGACGAAATCTTTATTGTAATAGCTATAAACAACTAACCTAAGGAATTTGTTAATTTTGTTTGATTAATATATGTATATAAGACCAGCTAGTATTTTTGGTTATATAAGATAACTGAATAATATAAATATTAAATGAATATATATATATATATATATATATATATATATATATATATATACAGGGTGGACCATTTTAACCTTTAATGGAGAATAACTCGAAAATCAAGCCCGGGAGAGAAAAATGTTTCAGACAAAAGTTGTTTGGTTTTGAGGGGGCCATAAGATGGTATTATTGGTTTGACCTTGAAGAGTTATTTGAAGGTCACATGAAGGTCACCTTCAATTTCTTAAATGGAACCTACTATTTGTCATTGCATATTCTTGTAGCTTATCTCGAGAGCTTTCCAAAACACTATAATTAAGTACCTTTTCGTTAAGTACTTTTTCAGTTATGAGGCTTGAAATAATTTCTTAATTTTACATAAACCGTAAAATATCTTGTAAAATATTCATTTTTCGATTATCTTACCTTAATACTTTTATGTACAAAATAATGAGAGGAATCAATTGATGTAAAGAAAACACATAGTTGTTTTGAAGAAAAAATATGGAATTGTTAATTGCAAATTACATTTTAATTTGCAATTAACAATTACATTTTTTTTTTCGAAACAATTATGTGTTTTCTTTACACCAATCGATCCCTCTCATTATTTTGTACATAAAAGTATTAAGGTAAGATAATCGAAAAATGAATATTTTACTAGATATTTTATGGTTTATGTAAAATTAAGAAATTATTTCAAGCTTTATAACTCGAAAAGTACTTGATGAAAAAATACTTTATTATAGTTTTTTGGAAAGCTCTCGACATAAGCTATAAGAATATGCAATAAAAAATAGGTGGTTCCATTTAAGAAATTAAAGGTGTCCTTGACCTTACCTTAACGATGCCATCCAAGGTCAAACCAATGACACTATCTTATGTTCCCCTCAAAACCATACAATTTTTGTCGAAAACGTTTTTCTCTAAAATGCTTAGTTTTTGAAAGAAAAGGGGTGTACGGGTGGTCTAGAACACCCTGTATACATATATTAATCAAATAAAATTAATATATTTCTCAAATTAGTTGTTATAACTATTGTAAAAAGGATTTCACTATATGCAATTTTAACAAGTCATAAAATTCCCACATGACTATTTTAAAAGTCACTCATAAAACTTTATAAATTAATAAATCAAAAATACCGAATTGTTATACATATATATGTCACAAATTTCAATCATCAATAATAAGTTGATTAATATAGTATATAGCCAGAAGTATATTATGATATATTGGCGGTACTAATCATGTACGAAGACATTTATATAAAGTATTATTATTAATCAACTTTATTCAAGAGAGAAATAGATTCGAAATTTTGTTATTAAAGAAAAACCTTCAACAAAATTATTTTGAATAATGCAAACTGTGTTAAAGATGTTCGCGACAAATTCAGTATAAATTATTATATGAATATTACCATAAAATTCTATTATTTCAAATATCTATTAACATATATATATATATATATATATATATGTATATATATATATATATATATATATATATATAACCAAAAATCTAGGGAAAATACTGTATTATACCTGCAGTAATCATGCATATAAAATAATTATATACTTTAAATTAATTACGGAAAAGTGAACATAACTGCTTTATAAAACACCATTATAATTAATTCCTTTAGTCAAAAAGAAGACAAATTTAAATTTCTATTCTTGAATTCAAGTAATTTATATTGTCAGGGCAAAAATACCGTAAAGGAAAATACGTTCATATAAGTATATACGCTTACTATACAATAGAATTCCAGGAAATTTCCGCAACGATAAAATATGGAAAATATTCACCTGAAAATTATAAAATAATATTAGAAACAATTCATTAAAGACCAAGTAAAACATTTTAAATTATAAAATAATACTTATCTAAAATCTGTTAACAATTGACCTTATGGATCGCTCGATGAATAATATAGCTAGGTTGCCATAAGTGAGCTGCAATTACAAATCTCGAAACCTGAAAAAATATATAATTAAATAATATTTGGATGAATAGAGACATAACCTACAGCAAAAATGCTAACAAACACTCTGGAAGCAAGTCTACATAAAAGGAATATTAATATAAAAGATTAATAAAGAATTATTGACAATAAAAGGAAAGTTATTAAATTAATATTCTATATACCAACGTATACATACAGGGTGATTCAAAATAACCCCCTTGTCCCTGAAATGACACATTCTTGAATCTATTCTAAGACGATTTTTCCTTTGGCAAAATTTCGGCCGAAGCTTAGTTTTTGAATTATTAAAGGAAGTAGTTAATATATGACGGGTCGAATACAAGAGGCAGGCAAGGGTGGCGCGATTCACCGTCAGACGCGGGTGCTTACGCGGGGCGCCTGCTGCGATCAGCTGGTCGCTATACACATACAGACACACATACGAACACATACATTCTCTCTCTGTCTGTTTGTCTATCTGTCTGTCTGTCTGGCTGTCTCTCTCTCTCTCTCTCTCTCTCTCTCTCTCTCTCTCTCATTCGCTCACTCACCTGTATTTTTTTTTTTTACGAGAGAGGGGAAAATGCATTTTATGCATACCCACCGGTCGATCCAGTGAGTTATGTGGGACTCGAGTACCAAGTCGAATTACCAACTCGGTACTCCCTACCCACTAAAAACCCCTCTCTTTTCACAAATTTCCTTTGACACACTGTCCCTCTGACTTCCCGAGATCTATTTTCACATAACGTCAAAAAATAGTTACTATTACCAGAGAGAAGCCTGAGAGGGGCCACGCTGCCATTTTTCATGGGACGGTTTCTCTACATCGTACACTAGCGGCGCGTGCATCCATCCATTTTACGCCGCCTGGAACTACATGGCCACATCTACTTTTAGGTGCCGATAAAACAGTCGGTTTTGGTTCATGTCCGTGCTACATCCACAATTTATAGCTCAGAAATAACATCCCGCATATAGACGTAATTAAAATATACTTTGTTAGCTGCGCGATTTCTTTTCCACATTCAAGTATATATTATAAATATCAATATTAATGATATGCTATTAATGAGAGCTATTAATGAAATAAGTTTGTGTAATATACGTGTGTAGGATATTTTCTCGTGAATATTATTCTCGTGAATATTATTCTCGATAGAAAACAGAAAAGATAAATTATATAAAATTCAATAAATTGAATTTTATTTAGTAAAACGATCTTAGAAGAAAGACAATTATTGACCATTTCCAGGAGATGTCACGTGAACACTACATATTTGATACGCAACATATATAATTCTTTTAAAAATAAATATAACATTAAATATATTGAAACTAATTTTTTTATATTTCTACTAGTTTGTTATTGAACATAATTTTAGAGTTAACGAGATTCTTGCTAAAAACTAAAAACTAAAAATTAATCACATTAAACCCAACATTTCTCATTGGAATAATTTTCAATTAGATACAATTTTTTTATTTATCTAACAATAAGGAACAATTATCCGAATTATATCATGTTTGATGTCATTTTAAACGCAAAAATTTCATTAATTTATTTCAATTACTTTCAAAAAGATCAAATAAAATATAAAAGTTTTAGTTTTTATTTTATGGATATTTAAAGTTATGAATTATTATACATAACGAAAAAAAAGTTTTCGATATTATTGAAAGCGAGAGCGAGAACGAATAAGAGCAAGCGAGATGACGTATCGTCAAAAGAGTTCCGAAGTCTCTTACGCGACACACCCTTTCTCTATAGTATGTCACGAGTATGTCATCTTATCAGAATAGAAAATAAAATGCATTTTATTCGTTTGAAAGTAATTTTAATGGAATAATGAGAATTTTGCAATTAAAATGACATCAAACACGACATATGTCGGATAAATGTAGTTAAATATATAATCCAAATTTTTATTACCAGACTAATTAAAAATTGTCCGATTTATATCGTGTTTGGAGTCATTTTAATCGAGAGTGCGAGCGAGTTGACCTATCATCAAAGAGTTCCGAAGTCTTTAGTAATCGGTTTTCTCGCTTTCTCTATCCATTCGCAACTCACGAGAATGCAAACATCTTATAAATTAAAAACTAAAACTTTTATTTTGTATTTTATCGATTTGGAAATAATTTTAATGAATTAATGAGATTTTTATGATTAAAATGACTCCAAACACGATATAAATCGAACAATTTTTAATTAGTCTGATAATAAAAATTTGGATTATATATTTAACTACATTTATCCGACATATGTCGTGTTTGATATCATTTTAATTGCAAAATTCTCATTATTCCATTAAAATTACTTTCAAACGAATAAAATGCATTTTATTTTCTATTCTGATAAGATGACATACTCGTGACATACTATAGAGAAAGGGTGTGTCGCGTAAGAGACTTCGGAACTCTTTTGACGATACGTTATCTCGCTTGCTCTTATTCGTTCTCGCTCTCGCTTTCAATAATATCGAAAACTTTTTTTTCGTTATGTATAATAATTTATAACTTTAAATATCCATAAAATAAAAACTAAAACTTTTATATTTTATTTGATCTTTTTGAAAGTAATTAAAATAAATTAATGAAATTTTTGCGTTTAAAATGACATCAAACATGATATAATTCGGATAATTGTTCCTTATTGTTAGATAAATAAAAAAATTGTATCTAATTGAAAATTATTCCAATGAGAAATGTTGGGTTTAATGTGATTAATTTTTAGTTTTTAGTTTTTAGCAAGAATCTCGTTAACTCTAAAATTATGTTTAATAACAAACTAGTAGAAATATAAAAAATTAGTTTCAATATACAGGGTGTCCTAGACCACACGTACACCCCTTTTCTTTCAAAAACTAAGCATTTTAGAGAAAAACGTTTTCGACAAAAATTGTATGATTTTGAGGGGAACATAAGATGGTGTCATTGGTTTGACCTTGGATGGCATCGTTAAGGTGAGGTCAAGGACACCTTTAATTTCTTAAATGGAACCACCTATTTTTTATTACATATTCTTATAGCTTATGTCGAGAGCTTTCCAAAACACTGTGATAAAGTATTTTTTCATCAAGTACTTTTCGAGTTATAAGGCTTGAAGTAATTTCTTAATTTTACATAAACCATAAAATATCTAATAAAATATTCATTTTTGGATTATCTTACCTTAATACTTTTATGTACAAAATAATGAGAGGAATCGATTGGTGTAAAGAAAACATAATTGTTTCGAAAAAAAAAATGTAATTGTTAATTGCAAATTACATTTTTTTTTTCGAAACAATTTTGTGTTTTCTTTACATCAATTGATTCCTCTCATTATTTTGTACATAAAAGTATTAAGGTAAGATAATCGAAAAGTGAATATTTTACTAGATATTTTATGGTTTATGTAAAATTAAGAAATTATTTCAAGCCTTATAACTCGAAAAGTACTTGATGAAAAAATACTTTATTATAATGTTTTGGAAAGTTCTCGACATAAGCTATAAGAATATGCAATAAAAAATAGGTAGTTTCATTTGAGAAATTAAAGGTGTCCTTGACCTCACCTTAACGATGCCATCTAAGGTCAAACCAATGTCATCTTATGTTCCCCTCAAAACCATACAATTTTTGTCGAAAACGTTTTTCTCTAAAATGCTTAGTTTTTGAAAGAAAAGGGGTGTACGGGTGGTCTAGGACACCCTGTACAACAAGGATGTTCATGGAAATTATTATTATGGAAAAATTGGGATACGCTGTGATATTTCACGCGTTGGGGTTCGTATTCTGCTTGGGATCTACAGGAGGGGCAGAAATAAGCACCTTGGCAGAGATATCCGTCGACCTCTTCGTGCTCTACGTGGGATAGAGTGTCCATGAGTGCTCATGCAATTTTAACTCGAGGTTCCCTCCTCGTTAATGGAGAGAGTAGAAGAATAGGTAGCTCTAAATATCCTTGCAAGGTTGTGAGTGCAGATCGTGCAATTAGCCAGTGGCCTTGGGAGCTTTCCATCAAGGCATTTAGACGACACACATCGACACAGTGTCACACGTGGTGCTTTCCAACAACGACACGCCACAGCACGGTCGAACACAGCTGTAGAGCATAGTCGAACACAGAGTCTGGTTCATGGCTGCCAATCTTCGAATGATATTATAGGGATGTTTCATTTGATACATGTGGTATACCATAAGTTAATATTTTCTTTTTCATAGTTTTGTGAGAAGTATATACGATTTGTACAAAATATATAGCATTTTAGCACTCAAATTTGCCTAACTTATTTCGATATAAATTATTTGGAACATTTGAATGCTAAAATACCATATATATTCTGTACATACATAAGAATTATTAATCATATTTTTATACTTTTGCAGCAATGTATATTTGCAAGCATTGCAACAAACAAATTCCGTTATTCGATGATATTTCCACCCATAATTGTTTTTTGGGGAAGGCTGTATTTATGGAAGAAAATAATAATGTTTTATTTTATTGTGAAGAGGATAAACGTGAGTATAGTAACAGAATTTATTATCTATTTTAGTTTACACATGTTGACCTGTCCGTAAATGATGAATGCGAGCAGGTTATAATAATAAATTTTTAAATTGTACTTTAACTTTTTATAGAAATGCCTTGTTCACAAAGCATTGAAAACAATAAAGAAGATGCGACGCAATTGTCAAATTCAACAAGTAAAGAACGTATATAATATTTAACTCAAATATAAATATAAAATATATAGAATGTATGAGGATATATAAATATATAAATATATGTGGATATTTTATTTATATTTACATATATTTTTACAGATGCCATTTGGGATCGAAAAGCAACATTGGCAGCTATAAGTCTTTATGAGGCAAATATGAACATGATGGATCATCCTAAAAAAAAGGGAAAATATGGGAGGCAATAAGAATTGGACTGTTGGATTTTGAAATAGAGGTATTTGTTTTGTTAAAAGGCAGGTGTACGGTATACCTTTCTGTGAAATATTTGCAATTTGCATTTTGAGCGAAAAAATTAAAGCATTGTAGGACTTTATCGATTTATCATTCTGAATATAAGACATTTGGAGAGGTTCATATTTTTTAAATATCGAGTAAATTTTTTAATAAAAAGATTTCAATACTTTTCAAGTTAATCCCGTACATACATACAAACGAAATATTTATATAATAGAATAGTATAGAAGTATAAGATATAGATGCAGTTGCACTGCTTTTTTTATTTTTCAATTTAAATTTAATAAAAGTATGTCTTAACACTGCGAACACCCTTTTATATTTTAGATGACGAACGATCAAGTGCGATGGAAAATCAATGCATTAGTGAAAAATACAAAGAAGTGGTAGATAATAATTCATTATCAGGAAGGGCTCGCATGGATTTCGAATATTTCGAGCAGATGGATGAAATTCTCTGACCGCGGCAGCGCGCCATTGCTGGGCAAACTGTATCATCAAAGTTAACATCGAAAACATCCAATCCTTGTACTTCAATTTCTTTAGAAAGTTCTTCGTGTGCATCTTCTTCGGTTCCGAACAGTCCATCGATGATAAGCTCACCGAAGAGAAAGCGTCCGTGTCATGGAACGGGTTCTAAAATTGCATCAACCAAGGTCGAACTCGAAAAACAGTGGCTGCATCATTTACAAAAAAAAGAAGAGCGTGATCACGTCAAAGATCAAAGATATGCAACTCTTACCGAGACTAAGAAAGAAGCTTTAAAGTTAAAAAAAAGACAACTTGATTTGAAAGAGGCTGAATTGGAACAGCGAAAAGAGATGACAACGAAGAAGATGAAAGAGAAAAAAACCGCCACTCAGAACTTATAGAAATCGAAAGAGTAAAATATAAATTACTAAAAAAATTTGTAGAAGATAAAGAGAATCAGAATCTCCGTGTAACATCCGATTCTGACTAAAGTCTGATTTTTTGTTCTTTCTTTTTTTTAATTTCCAATTTTTTTTAAATTTTTTTTCTTTAACCTCGGGTTAAACTATATCTTTGTCTCTTTTTAAGAACATATTTGAAAAGAGACAAAGATATACATAGTTTAACCCGAGGTTGAAGTTAACCCTTGTTGGTAAAATTGGCTCTTAGTTTTCATTTAAGTGTTTTTTTTGTGAATTACAACGCAAAAATAATATATTATTATAAGCCAAAGATTAGAGTGTTATTTTCTTTTTTACAAAGATTTTTTATTACAAACAAGATTTAATAGATACATAATGTATTAATTATATTATTATTGTTCAATAAAGATAATTAATTACTATCAACAGTTATTCGTTTTGTATAATCAATATTATTCAACCATTCGAAGAATTACGTGCAATAAATCATTGCTCAGGGAACAATTCGTTAAAAAGTTCCATCCTGCGATCTCGTGCTGCACAATGATCTGATATTTCCAGTTCCCTATTATCAACTACTGAAATCTCAAAACCGTCGTCATTATCTTCAGGAAAATTGTAAACATCATTTCTGTCAATACAGTAATTATGTAAAATGCATGCTACAACTACTGTGTTTATGATAAAAGTCATGTCACGATATTCTGTAAAAAATTTGATACGACGAAACCGTCCTTTTAATTGCCCAATTGCTCTTTCAACAGACATTCGCGTGGATGAATGTATGAAATTGAACTCTGTCTGTTGTGGTGTAAGATGACCATTATCTCGAAACGGTGGAACGAGCCATGACAAAGATGGATATGCGGAGTCTCCTAATAAAAAGGTATTGTTAGGGAATAGTACACCATTGTCAACATTTGCTGCATGATACAATTCTGATCTTCTGAATATACGTGCATCATGGAGAGAACCAGGCTCACCACAATGTACGTTGGTAATCCGCATATTCGCATCTACTACTATTTGTAAACTAATGGAAAAGAATTTTTTTCGATTACAATAGTCTTGTGCGAACGCTGCAGGTTTTTCTATACGGATATGAGTTCCATCAATTGCTCCCAAGACGTTTGAAATTCCTTGCTTAGCACGAAAACTTTCAATGGTCGTTACTATATCATGTCCTTGTGGCCATCTAATCACTTCATCTAATTTCGTCATCAACCAGGCTATGACCCGTCGGAGAACTCGAAATACAGATCAGATAGAAATTCCAAATCTATCAGCCATAGTGCGTAAAGGTTCTGTGTTGGCAATATACTACAGAAAAAGCAAAAAGCTCAATTTTGCTGAGATTGGTATCTTTCCAAATAAATGCGATGGAATAAAATTTGATAACTGTAACTCATCTGTAACGAAAAATTCTTTTTATATTTTATAGAGCACGCATTATGGTCACAATAATGTGAATTGTGTTTAACATTGTATAAATCAAACATATGTATAAATCAAACATGTTCATACCAATCAGTTTTTGTGCAGTGTGTCGGTTCAACCGTAAATGTTCCTTAAACTCTTCATTTGTCCAGGAATCAATAATCAAAAGATAATTCGTAATTGAATGTCTCCTTCGGCCAGTTGTTAAGTAATGCAGTAGAGGAAAAAACAACAAGTCTGCATGCTCTTCGTCGCTACTGGATGAAGTAATGCTGCCACTCGAACTACTGTCTAATTCTTGCATTTCACTTGAATTGGTTGAATCGGAACTGGTACTTAAGTTTGGAGTTTCTATCAATTGATACACAATTCTATTTATATCCATCTGCAAAGTATCATATATTTGTAACTCATCGCTAATAAAAACAGTAACAAATTGTGATTATATTTGATTTAATACATACGTACTTTGAACACATTAAAAATTTTTCAAAAATAACCTCAATTTCTTCAAGCAAACGATTTCTTACTAGATCTTTGTGTCATCTAAATGCCTTGATGGAAAACTCTAGCAATGTAGTTTAGAACTACAACGCATTCCATCAAGCATCTAGACACAGTGTTCGACCGTGTCACACCGTGCTGCTCTGTGTCACCTAGATGGAAAGCTCCCCTTATTACAGCTATGGGACGTCGACAATAAGAGCAGATAGTTCTACTAGGGTGTGGGGCAAAAGAAATAATGTGGGAATCTACTGGTAGAAAAGATTGTAGGGTGCTAGGAGTATGTAACAGGCAGTAGCAGGCACAGCAATAATGACTGTGATTGTGTAGGTTAAGATACCCGTGCAGCTTTATACATACCGCCTAAGGAAGTGGGTCAGACATTATGAATCATTTCCCACTGAAGGTTGTATAATTAGAATTTCAACAAGGTTCCTGATGCAGGTAAGACGCTGATGCAGGGGTTTTATGATAGTAAGAGTTCGAAAGCAGTTAGTGCAGTGAAGTTCAATGTGATGTGGTCCCAGAGAAAGAAAGTGTGCAGATACTAGAGGGAGCGGTGCCCTTAAAGATGAAGGTTGTATGTGATAATAGCAAAGTTCGCAAAGAAGAGTACTTAGAGTAGGATCGCGGTGTCCCTTGATTTCTACACAACATGCAGTGCCAGTGTAAGGCATACCTTAAGGTATGAAAAGTCGATCGTATACGTTAAGTACTAGGGGGTACTTGAGTTCGTTGACTTCTGTCGAAGTACTTTCGAGGAGGCGCAATAACTCGGTGGCGGTTATAACGCACGAAATACAATTGTCTATGGGCTGTGTTTTTATCACTCCCGCACTGCAGTTGGCACAGGATTCGTCTCTGGCGACGTGACTGTTGATGAAAAGATGTCTTTTCATCAGTCGGTATTGTTCGTGGACGATATGCGTGCGGATTTATGTGTAGCAGGTGTTGCACAAATTAATATCGTCTGCTAGGCAGATGGCTCTTACTACATGCACGCAGTGTGCAAATAAAAATGACTGCTTTATTTGCTGTATTAGTGATGAAGCAGGCCTAGGTCGAGTTGGCTCTTTGTGCCAAAGCATCTGTAACAGAAAATTCAGAATTAGTATTTCATCCTGGCTGACAATGGGATAACTTTATTTTATCTATATGGACAATCCGGTTCTGATTTCCTATTTTAAGTTTAATATTACTGGGGGGTAGTAATTCCACGACTTCGTGTGGTCCAGTGTATTGATCGGCGAGCTTTCCTTTTCGTGGCTCTTTTAATAAAAACACGTGCATTCCTATTTGGAGTTGCTGCGGATTTAAGTGGCGATCATAGTATGTCTTGCTCCTTTCCTTAGCGCGTATGAAATTTTGCTGGGCTTGGGTTTGCAAGTCTCTTATTTTATTAAAGAGATTTGTGATATATTCGTGGTAAGTAGGTTCGATATTTTCCTCAATAATGGGATGCGCGGAAGGTAATCGAGCTATTCGCCCGAAAACTAGTTCGTAAGGTGAATACTTAGTGGCTTCGTGTACACTGGTATTATATGAGAACATTGCGAGTTTAATATACTCGTCCCAGTTAGCTTCTCTATTTATTTGTGTCTTTAAATATTCTGTTAACACGTGATGTGAACGTTCTAGCGATCCATTTGATTGAGGATGGTAAGCTGTAGTTTTAAAATGTTGTATGTTACATCTCTTCGTTAATCGTCGCATTAAAGCTGACAAAAAGTTAGTTCCTTGGTCTGTTAATATGGCGCGAGGTGCTCCATATATACAAATGAATTCTTTGGTAATGAATGTTTTTCCGTATAAATATGGCCTGAAGTGATTTACGCAATAGACGATAGCTAAGCATTCTTTTTCTATTGTAGAATAATTTTGTTCCGCTGAGTTTAGAATGCGAGATGTGTAAGCTACAGGCAAATCTTTTCCTACTATTCCTTGACTAAGCACTCCTCCGACTGCATATTCAGACGCGTCGGTGGTTAATATAAAAGGTTTAGTGAAATCGGGGTACTGTAAAATGGGCTCTGAGCACAGTGAATTTCTCAGAACATTAAAGGCTTCCATTTGTTTGTCTTGCCAATCGAATTTCTTATCCTTCTTTAAAAGATCAGTCAATGGTTTCGCGACCTTGGAGAAATTTGGATTAAATCTTCGGTAGTATCCGGCTAATCCCAGAAATTGTTTGATATTGTTACGTCCCGCAACGAAAAACTTTTTGCTTTATATAATCGCTATAAAATTTCTCTATCTTATATAATCCTCCTTATGACTATATATATATATTCGCATTTGCTTGATATTCATTATATTTAATTCTTTTATACTACCAAAATATTAGCAAGCCACCAGTGCTAACCGAATAGCTGGTCTTATATGTTCATCAAGTAAAACTAATATATCTTCAAATTAATTATTTGAGGCTTTATAACTATTGCAGTAAAGATTTCATTATATCTTCTCGTTATGAATTTTAAATATATAATACTTGCTGTGTATAATTTCGAACATTAATAATAACGATAATAATGGAACAATTAATATTCTGTATGATCAACGAAATTATAGCGTAATATTAAAGAATTGAAACATAAAATTACTTCAAACTAATAGTGTTAATATTAATATTCAGTATTCAGGATTTCGCTCGTGGTGCACCAGTTACACTTTTGCGCACCTTTATTCTCACTCATATAAAAAACAGTCTTGGAACGCTTTCATAATATACAAAGTGTTGCATCTTGCACTTTACATTTAAAAAGGCAATTTTTCTGAACTACACTTTTTAACTGCACTTTTGTGCACTTTGTGCACTTTTTCTCATAATTATGAATATTAATTTAATAATGATAATAACGGAATAATTAATATCCTATATGATCAAGGAAATTATAGCGTAGTATTAAAGAGTCGAAACATAAGATTACTTCAAACCAATAGTGTTAATATTAATATTCAGTATTCAGGACTTCGCTCGTGGTACACCTGTTACACTTTTGTGCACCTTTTTTCTCATTCATACAAAAAACAGTCTTAAAACGCTTAACTACCATACAAAGTGTTGCACCTTGCACTTTATACTTAAAAAAGCAATTTTTCTGAACTAAACTTTTTAACTGCACTTTTGTGCACTTTGTGCACTTTTTCCCAGATATCGTTGAAATCAGTCTTTTATAATTGTTACTATGTTTTTTGCCTTCAATTACGCCTCCTGGCACTATAATTCGTTTTGTACTTTCTGCACCTTAAGTGCACCTTGTTCTTTTACACCTTTTGTGCACCTTCTACACCCAGAAAGTGCAGATATTATTTTTATTCTAAATTAATCCGCGTAACTCCTATTCAATATTCGAAGTTGAAATAAGTCCATAAGAAGAGATGTACATACGTATATGTTCACTATCGCTTTAATGTTAAAAGTCGAATCGTCCGTGTCCGTCAGCCATCTCGAAACCTTGATACAGCGACACCTGAAAAATATAATAGCAATGTAAAAGGGAAATTATTGAAAATGTTATAAGGTAGAATATTCATAAAGGTAATACATACCTGAATCCTGTTAATAGACAATCTTATGATCCTGCATGTATTCTCTTCATAATAATATGGTCAGCTTGCCATGAATAGCTGCAGTAATTTCGGATCTTGAAAGCTGAAAAATAATAATTAAATAATATTTGGTCTTATAGAAGTATAACTTACCACAAAATGCTAACAATATTTTAGAAGCTAATTCATGTAAAGAAATTATTAATATAGAATATTAATAAATGCTAAAATCATTGAGAAGATTCGTTAAATTAATATTTTATAAACGTCTACATACATATACATATAAAATATAAGAAAACCAAAAATTAAATGAAATGCATTAAATTAATTAAAGCATTAATACTTATGAATATTAATTTTTATAGAGACCTCTGGTAAAATAGTATGAATAAAATCTTATACATAACTCTTTACTGCATGCAAAATTATAAGTCTTCTTATAAGCGTCCAAGGTTAACCCTCGCTCGCTCCGTTATCTCCCCTGTTACGTCCCGCAACGAAAAACTTTTTACTTTATATAATCGTTATAAAATTTCTCTATCTTATATAATCCTCCATATGACTATATATATATTCGCATTTACTTGATATTCATTATATTTAGTTCTTTTATACTACCAAAATATTAGCAAGCTACCAGTGCTAACCGAATAGCTGGTCTTATATGTTAATCAAGTAAAATTAATATATTCTTCGAATTAATTATTTGAGGCTTTATAACTATTGCAGTAAAGACTTCATTATATCTTTTCATTATGAATTTTAAATATAAAATACTTGCTATGTATAATTTCGAACATTAAAAATAACGATAATAATGGAACACAACTACACTTTTGTGCACTTTTCCCCAGATATCATTGAAAACAGTCTTTTATAATTATTACTGTGTTTTTTGCCTTTAATTACGCCTCCTGGCGCTATAATTAGTTTTTGTACTTTCTGCACCTTAAGTGCACCTTGTTCTTTTACACCTTTTGTGCACCTTCTACACCCAGAAAGTGCAGATATTATTTTTATTCTAAATTAATCCGCGTAACTCCTATTCAATATTCGAAGTTAAAATATGTCCATAAGAAGAGACGTACATACGTATATGTTCGCTGTCGCTTTAATGTTAGAAATCAAGTCGTCTGTGTCTGTCAGCCATCTCGAAACCTTGATGTAGCGACACCTGAAAAATATAACAGCAATGTAAAATGGAAAATATTAAAAATGTTATAAGGTAGAATATTCATAAAGGTAATACATACTTGAATCTTGTTAATAGACAATCTTATGATCCTGCATGTATTCTCTTCATAATAAAATGGTCAGCTTGCCATGAATAGCCGCAGTAATTTCGGATCTTGAAAGCTGAAAAATAATAATTAAATAATATTTGGCCCTATAGAAGTATAACCTACCAATATTTTAGAAGCTAATTCATGTAAAGAAATTATTAATATAGAATATTAATAAATGCTAAAATCATTGAGAAGATTCGTTAAATTAATATTTTACAAACGTCTACATACATATACATATGATGAAAATATAAGAAGACCAAAAATTAAATGAAAAGCATTAAATTAATTAAAGCATTAATACTTATGAATAATAATTTTTATAGAGACTCTGGTAAAATAATATGTATAAAATCTTATACATAACTCTTTACTGCATGCAGAATTATAAGTCTTCTTATAAGCGTCCAAGGTTAACCTTCGCTCGCTCCGTTATCTCCCCTACGTCCGGTATGCGTCAACGCTTGCATCATCCAACGGACATGTTACGCCGTGAATAAAAGAATATTCATTAGTAAAAGTTTCGAGGCACAATATATTAAAGTAATGAAAGGTACATATACATATATGCAAAATTAATGTTAAATGCAGTATACAATTAAATATAAAAATTAACGAACGTACCAAATGAACTTCCACGCGTAGTATTATAAATGCTTTATGCAGCAGCCTCAAGTCCATTCGAATGAAGCATACTCTCATATGCTTTAGGCCTGCATATTGTCCATGAAATATCCATTGGCTTATATCCTCTCAATTATTTATATATATATATGTACTGTAGTAACCTAAATAAAGTAAAGAGAAATTTTAATAAACTAATTACTAACAAAATCACAGTATAAAAGTCCATAATAATTAATGCCAAATTCAGAACGATATACGTATGCATAAAAATTAATAATGCAAATAAAATAAGTACATGATTTCATACGCGTGAATTAATAAGTCAGTCTAAGCGCTCAAGGTTAAGCCAGCGCGCTGTGTTATCTGTTGGAACGCGCCAACAGTCTTATCCCCTAATGCATGCGACGATCATGCGTTAGCCTTCAGACAAAAGAGACTCTAAAATAATATTCTTATAAGACTAAGGCATGACATAAATTCAGACCGACTTTTTGCTTTAACCATTAGTATATATAGTCATTAATAAAATACATTTTGCATCACGCTCTGTTAAAATTATAAGTCGCGAATCTCAAGGAATATCCATATGTATATTATAAGTACGAACATATATATATACATATTAAAATTAAAAGCAAAACCCAAAACTAAAATTCAAAGTGAAACGCCAATTGCAAAAATAAGAATGACTAGCAATAAATAAATATTCAATAATAGAAACGAGTCTAAATTATAAAATTTAATAACACTAATAAGCATATGATTTTATACACGCAACATATTAAGTCTTCTTATAAGCGCTCAAGGCTAAATGCGACGCGCTATTTTCCTTATCGTTTCCGAGAAGCGCCCGAGCAGTTGCATTTCTCAGAAGCGCTCGAGCCTAACGCATTTCAATCTTCAAGGCTGAAGAATATTCTGCTTGAATATTATTCCATACGAATATTATAAGGAACACTTCTTATTGCGAGCGTAATAATTGTAAAATTATAAATTGTTAAAAGGATATATACATATGCCAAATAAGCATGAATATTTAAGAAGTTAACAGTAATAATATTCAATCAACCTCTTATTTCTTCAGAAGGAAATTATTAACACGTATCAAACTATTAAATAATTATTAAATAAATTTAACAGCATGGTTAAAAATTAACAAGCTACATTTATGCAATCTTTAAAGATTTAAAATCAAGTAATATCTACATATATATATATCCTACATAATAAAGTTAAGGGGATCCTAAACGCATGGACGAACTCCGACGGGATAGCGCCCTCATTTCAGCGAAATTATAATTGTCGATAAATTACCCACAATTTTAATTCCGCCATTTACCGACATACATAATTCAAATAGATGTCGTCAAAAATAATTTCTCATTGTGTTCAAGAGTACGTTCGGGGAGACGCTATTAGCGCTAACAGAGTCATTCTATCTTCGTTCAATGAGTGATAAAGATAGAATGACTGTCAGTGCTAACAGCGTCTTTCTGAATGCATCCAATATGTTGAAATCAGACATCACATATTTTTTACTGATTATCATCTTATACACATATTTAAACATATATAAGCGTCGATGACAGTAAACTATGTGTCTGGTTACATAAATTGAACACAATTTTATTGTTTATATAGATGTATATATATTTTCATACGTATATTAGATGCGACACACAGTTTGTTACACATACATATACACACGTGTGTGTGTGTGGGGGGGGGGGGTGTGTGTACGCGCATGTATACAGAGTGTCCCATTTTAATTTATATATATAAAATAATATATACACAGCTTATTACACATACATATACAAACACGTGTTTGTGTATATGCGCGCGTGTATACAGGGTGTCCCATTTTAATTTATATATATAAAATAATATACAGGGTGACCCATTTTAACTTAGGCAGCCAAATAACTCGAAAAATAAGCAAGATAGAGAAAAATGTTTTAGACAAAAGTTGTATGGTTTCGAGGGGGCCATAAGATGGTATCATTGGTTTGACCTTGAAGAGTCATTTGAAGGTCACGTGAAGGTCACTTCAATTTTTTTAAATGGAATACCCTATATATTTTTGTACATTCTTGTAGCTTATTTCGAGAGCTTTCCAAAACACTATAATTAAGTACCTTTCCGTTAAGTACTTTTTGAGTTATGATGCTTGAAATAATTTCTTAATTTTACATAAACCGTAAAATATCTTGTAAAATATTCATTTTTCGATTATCTTACCTTAATACTTTTATGTACAAAATAATGAGAGGAATCAATTGGTGTAAAGAAAACACATAGTTGTTTTTAAGAAAAAATATGGAATTGTTAATTGCAAATTACATATTTTTTCTTCGAAACAACTATGTGTTTTCTTTACACCAATTGATTCCTCTCATTATTTTGTACATAAAACTATTAAGGTAAGGTAATCGAAAAATGAATATTTTACAAGATATTTTACGGTTTATGTAAAATTAAGAAATTATTTCAAGCCTCATAACTCAAAAAGTACTTAACGAAAATGTACTTAATTATAGTGTTTTGGAAAGCTCTCGAGATGAGCTACAAGAATGTACAAAAATATATAGGATGTTCCATTTAAAAAAATTGAAGTGACCTTCACGTGACCTTCAAATGACTCTTCAAGGTCAAACCAATGATACCATCTTATGGCCCCCTCGAAACCATACAACTTTTGTCTAAAACATTTTTCTCTATCTTGCTTATTTTTCGAGTTATTTGGCTGCCTAAGTTAAAATGGGTCACCCTGTATATACATATATCAAATAAATTATATATATATATATATTAGCAAACCACTAGTGCTAACTCAAAGCTGGTCCTATATATATATATATCAATCAAATAAAATCAATAAATTCCCTAAATTAATTGTTATAAATATTGTGATAAAGATTTCATTGAATATCCATTTTAAAATCACTAATAAAATTTTATGAATTACTAATTGAAATCACCATATATTAAAATATCTATCATCAATAATAATTTGATTAATATAGTATATGACCAGAGGTATATCATGGTATATTGGCAGTACTAACCAGGCACGATGATATTTATATAAGGAACTGTTATTAATCAACTATATTCAAGATGGAAATAGATTTAAAATTTTATTTTCAAAGAAAAATCTTCAACAAATGACTCTGAATAACGCACTTGTGATAAAAGCATTTTGCGATAAATTTAAGTATAAGTTATATGAATATCACAAAATTTTATTATTTTACTTAACTAAGTATATTTAATCAATAACTAATCGGAATAATAAATATATATGGGGAATTCTTTTTTAAATCAGCCACCCCCCTTTTCAGGATAGTCGTTTTTTTTTAGATATTGGGTGCTCTTCAACATCGGCGTACTCTCAATAGCAGTCCTTTTTAGGATAGTTATTGAGATTTATTTTCACGTTCAATAACAAAATTGGTGGTTTATATTCAACAGTTCTTTTCAGGATAGTTGATCAATTTTCCACCAATTTTTGTGGCCCTTTATTCTCAAATCAGTAGCGACAGTCCTTTTCAGGATAGTCGTTTTTTTTTAGATATTGGGCGCTATTTCTTCGGATATTTATTAATATATTGATCAAGATGTGCGATAAGTTGAAAACAGACAGATGCGTGGATTTGTTTAGGAAACCCGGTGAAAAGGGTCATTATGGAAAAGATCTCCGTAGGGTTTCTGATGGTCTAATAAAACAATTCCCTAATTTACATCCCGACTCTAGAATTTGTGCGGCTTGTCGAAAAAAGGCTTCTAATTTAAATTTAAATGAAAAGGGTGAATCTATTCAAGCCAATACAAGTGTTTCTGATGATTCGTATAATGATGATTCTCGTATATCCAATGATGAAGAAAACCTTGATTCTAGAGCTTCACTGCAATCAGATGTTCGATCCCAAAGAGAAATTGATCTAGAGGAAATGCTAGATGGGCTTAAAACTAAATTTTCAAGTTTGGACAGGAACGATCCTCTAAGAGTCAGGATTCTTACTATTGCTCCAAGTTCATGGAGCACGAGAAAGCTTGCTAAGGAGTTTAATGCTTCAAGATATTTGGTTGAAAAGTCTAAAAGGCTGAAGTCGATGAATGGGGTTTTAAGTGAAACTGTTGCGAAAGCGCGTCGTAGTTTTTCCCAGGAAACTGTGAAAAGTATTGAAGAATTTTACAATAACGATATGTACAGTCGAATCATGCCATCAAAGAAAGACGTTGTTTCCGTAAAAAATAAAGATGGCACAAGAGAAGAAAAACGTAAACGTCTATTATTATTGAATATGAAAGAACTCTATTCTTGTTTTAAAGAGACTCACCCGAAAATCTAAATTTCTTTTAGTAAATTTGCATTTCTAAGACCAAAATATTGTATTCTTCCCGGAGCATCTGGAACGCATTCGGTATGCGTATGTACTATCCATCAAAATATGAAACTTATGTTAGATGCAATAAACCTGAAGCAATTGACTGAAAATGCAAGTACTCCTCTTTCTAATTATAAAGATTGCATAAAAAAAATGGTTTGTTCTAATCCAACTTCCGAATGTTACATCGACAAGTGTAATAAATGTCCAGGAACTGAGAAAATTATATCTCTAATACGTAAACAATTAGAAGATTCCTGTATTTCTGATATAAAATATTCATCGTGGACTGCAACTGATAGAGCAACATTAACCGAACAGACATCGAGTGTTGAAGATTATTTATTGGATCTAGACAATAAGCTAAATACTCTGAAAGTTCATTCTTACATTGCAAAGCAGCAGACTCAGTTTATAAATGAAAAAAAAAGAAAATCTTAGCCCATATGAAGTACTTGTAATGTTTGATTTCTCAGAAAATTACGCTTACGTATGTCAGGATGCTTCCCAGGCTTTCCATTTCAACAATAACCAATGTTCAGTGGTCCCTGTGATTTTCTATTACAAAGAAAATAATGAACTTAACCATCAGTGTATGGTTTTTTTGTCTGATAGCCTGAAACATGACACTGCCGCTGTATATGCTATTCAAACGCTACTGATACCAGAAATTAAAAAAAAGGTTAAAAGAATTCAAAAAATTTATTATTGTACTGATGGCGCTAAGCAACATTTTAAAAATAAATTTCAAATAAACAATTTGATTAATCATAAAAAAGATTTTAATATTGAAGCAAAATGGCATTACACAGCAACTGCACATGGAAAAAGCATGTATGATGGAATAGGTGCTACTTTCAAAAGGTCAGTCTACAAGGCAAGCCTTACGGCAAAACCATCTGAAGCAATATTAACTCCCCAAGCACTATTCAATTGGGCCAAAAAACATTTCGATAACATATCTATTTTCTACTTTGATAAAGTATTTCATGACAAAGTGAGGCGAAAATTGAATCAAAGATATCTTAATTGCGAGAGTGTTCCTGAGATTTCGAAAAACCACGGTTTTATAGTACAGAAAAGTGGAATTGTTTTGATTAAAAAATTTTCTAATGATACGGAAAAAAATGCAAATCACTGGTCACCACAATCAAAGAAGTAATTCATTGTAAAGTTTTATTAAAATTTAAAAACACAAAAACAATCACACTAGACAGATGGACAGAAAGACGAAATTGACATAGATAAGCCACACCCTACAGACAGACGGACAGACAGACGGAATTGACATAGATGAAGACAGACTCGTGTCGGGTTTACTAGTCCCGAGCGCCTCCCCAGGTGATGGATAGGAGAAAACCTTAACAAGTAAGGTACTGGGAAATGAGACCCCCAGGGCGAACCAAAATTAGTCAATGTAGAGATCTAAGAATAATCGATATTCCAATAATCGATCTACAATTAAAAATTTATTTTGAATTTTGTTAATCTAACCTCAGTTTTGTGTTAAGTGAACATAAATATTTTTTGACCATAAATATTTTTTAATACCAAATTTTGAATAAATCAATCGATGATAAATAAGTAATGTCCGCCATCTTGGATCCGCCATCTTGAATTTGAAACCTGAGCTCAAATTCGTTATCAGAGACCTCAAAAACTTCCGTTTACAAAATTTTGTAGAAATCAGCCAATAATAAGAAAATATCTGTCCACCATTTTGGATCCGCAATCTGGAATTTGAAATTAAGGTCCGCCATCTTGGATCAGACATCTTGAATTTGAAATTCGAATTCGGAATCGTAATCAGCGATCCCAAAAACCCCTACATACAGAATTTAGTAGAAATCGGTCAACAGTAAGAAAAATACTGTCCGCCATCTTGGATCCGCCATCTTGAATTTGAAATCTGACATCGGATTCTTGTTCAGCGACCCCCAAAATACTTTTAATGAGTAATTTGGTCAAAATTATTGACGAATTATAATTTTTTCGATCATTTTTGACTAAAAAATGGCATTTTTTTGCGAGATGCCTCACTATAGACAGTTTTTTTGAGGTTAGAAAATTTTTTTTTTTTAAACACCTAACGGCATCAAAAACTAGACTTCTTGACAAATTTTTTCGTGTGCTAAAAAAATTTTTTTCCCCAAAATTGAAATGGGCAGGGGGGGTGGCTGATTTAAAAAAGAATTCCCCATATATATCTCAAAATACTATAATAACGAAATTAAAATCTGTTAGAAATAGACTCATAACTTTATTAAAATTTTCTGAGATCAAGTAATTTACATCGTCAAAGCCACAATGCGCAACCATGAGATACGTTATATAAGAATATATATATTTACCATACTATAAAGATCCATGAAATTCCCACAGCAACGAAACATGGGAACAGTCATGGACCAGCTAGGTCATCCAATAAAACATCATTCTCCACCTGAAAATTATAGAGTAATAATAGAAACAATTCCTTAACTCTCTTTGATTAACCACATTTTATATAATCATGTTAAAGTTATTCATAAGATATTACAAACAACACAAAAAATAATATTATTATAAAAATCTATGCTATTACATATATTCTATATATGATAACCCTCAATTAATTAATAAAATAAATATAAAGCATATAAGAAACAATACTATATTATACTAACAGTAGTTGTACATTCAAAATAATTATATATTCTAAAGTAAAGATAAATATACCTGTTATATAAAAAAATTATTATAGTTAACCCTTTCAGTTGAAGGAAAGACAAATTTAAATTCGTGTTAGACATTGGCAAATTTAAATAATTTACAACATCAAGGCAATAATATAACCAAGAAAGGATATCTCTATGCATGTATACGCGCTTACTACAAAGGCTCTGTGGAAAAAGCATAAATCAAAATATTTTATCAAATGATACTCACCTAAATTCTATTAATAAATAATTTTGTGAGCCCATGCGTATCCTTTCAATAAATAGTATGGTCAGTTGTCATAAGAGAGATGCAGCGATTACAAATTTTGAAACCTGAAAATCATATAATTAATTAATATTTTGGGATAAATAAAAGACATAACCTACAGTAAAAATGCTAACAAATGCTCCGAAAGTGAGCCACATAAAATATTAATACGAATAAAATATTAATACGAAAATTTACAAAGAATCATCAATAACAAAAGAAAAGTTATAAAGTTAATATTCTACGTACATATAAAAATATGAAACAATAAATAAATGTACTGAGTCAATCAAAAATTAATACCCATGAATAATAATTGTTACTAAAACAATACACTCTAAAAATCAGTAATAATAATCAGTAATAAAATAATTAACAATATATATATATATATATATATATATATATATATATATATATTCAAGAGAAACAAAATTAATAAATTTTCCTTGACTAATTATTTTTCTAAGCGTTATAATAAATCTTTATTGTACATTAATATCATTGACCAAATATGTCTGTATAAAATTCTAATTATTATTGAATGACATTTAACTTTGACTATTTAATTACAAAATGTAAATGGCCAATAATAACTTAATAAATAATGGCCAATAATAACTTAATAAATAATAATCTTTTATAAAGTAACGAGCTTCTTTTAGAAATTAATGATTTAAACACTTCTTAACGAATAAAATATAATTAATCAGGCAAGAACTTCCTCTAAAATCCTGACTTCTCGTCCTCATTGAGTGGTCATGTTCTTCGTAAATCCATATACGTTTGTGTATATACAGGGTGTCCCAAAAGTCCCGATACGGTCGAATATTTCATAAACTATGCACTTTAGAAAGAAATGTTTCAGACAAAAGTTGTGTAGCTTGAAGGGGGCCATAAGATGGTGGCAATGATTTGACCTTGGAGAGTCATTTGAAGATCACGTGATGGTCACCGTCAATTTCTTAAATGGAACCCTCTATTTTTTGTTACATATTCTTGTAGCTTATCTCGAGGACTTTCCAAAACACTATAATAAAATATTTTTCCCTCAAGTACTTTTTGAGTTATAAGGCTTGAAATCATTTCTTAATTTTACATAAACCGTAAAATATCTTGTAAAATATTCATTTTTCGATTATCTTACCTCAATACTTTTACGTACAAAATAATGAGAGGAATCAATTGGTGTAAAGAAAACACATAGTTGTTTTGAAGAAAAAATATGTAATTTGCAATTAACAATTCCATATTTTATATTTTATATTGGGACACCCTATATATATATATATATATATATATATATATATATATATATAAGACTTTTAATTAATAAACTTACCAAATAAACTTCCGAAATAATTCATACAGATTCCTCAAAATCTTTTCAATACTGCATATTCTTATATGGTTTAAGCCTGCCTGTCATCCGTGAATAATCCATCAGCCCATGTTCTTTCCAACATATACATATTATATATGCAAATGCAGCCTAGACAAATAAAAAATTAGTTAATAACACATTTAAAATCTAAGCATAAAAACATAATAATTAATTACCAAAATCAAGATGACGAGTGTATGTACCGGGAAATTAATAATAAGAATAAAATAATGAAATAAGACAAATTATAAATCTATATAAATAGCTATTAAATAAATTTCGTTATAACAAAACTTTACACATATTTAACACACATGAAATATAAAGTTTAATTACAAAATTAAATAAAAAAGGGGAAACAATAATAATACAAGGTAATAAATATACATATTAATAATAATAATGAATGTATGGTCTTATAAAATTCATTATGCATGATTTTATTATTGAGACGAATAATAAGTCTCCTTATAAGAGCACAAGGCTAAGTCCAGCGTACCGCGTTATCTCCCCTATTACTCTGTTATCTCCCCTAATGTTTTCGACGTCCGCGCCGAGTCTTAATGCGAAAGGGACTCGCAATATATAATGTATGAATATTATAAAGAGCGCCTTCTTATTGCAAGAGTAATAAATCATTACGAAATTATAAATTATAAGAGAATATATATATATATATATATATTATATGTTAAATTAATCCATATCATTAACTAACAAGATCCAACAGTAATGCATTTTTTAGCAAACTTTCAGCCTTCAAAAGGGAAATAACAATATGTATAATACATATTTAATTAATAAATAATCACAAAATAAATTCAATAATGAAGTTAAAATTTTTAACAATTACATTTATTAGCTTTTACAAACAATATGTATAAGTATATATATATATTCTATACAATTAACAAGTAAGGAATATATGAATAAATTATAACAAACGAAATTATTAAATCGATTTATAAAGCGTTATAAATTCACTCACCAAAAGATAAGCGACCCTCCGAGCTTCATCCGGTGCAGCTGCACATGAGCTCACTCAGCGATAAGATAAGGCCTGGCGCGATTGCCTGCCGCGACTGCCTGGCGCGGCGAACACCTGCGTCCGGTGATAAGACAGCTCACCACATCCTTTGTTCCAAGAGCTGAATAATAAAAAGAATAATTAATACACTTTTATATTATAATATAACACAATTATTACTAACAATTATTTAGTCAATATTAATCGGAAGTACTATGCATCTATACGCACATACATGTATATATATATATATATATCGTATAATTATTATATAGCAAATTGTAATTATAATGGTTTATAACACCAGAATTTGTTTATAACATTGTTAACTAAAACTATGTAATTAATATAAAGAAAGTTAAAAATTAATTCTAAACGGAACATGCTAGAACGATCATTCACACTTCTATTGAAAGAGGTTGAAATTCTACATTAAAAAATATATGCATGCAAATTATTAAAATTCTGGTGACTAAAAACCTATTGTAAAAGCCTTACCTTTTGTAAAATGAATTAACAAGCTCGATGCACGGACAATACTGACAGCTCCGTCGTCCCCACTATCCCCACGCAAGAGCACGGCCACTACGTCATAGCGCGCTCGAAGAAGAAGGACAGCTATAGCGGCAAGCGGCGGTCGAGCCGCCTACGCCCGGGAGCGCCGCATTCTCCTACCACTGCGAATAGCCGGCACGGAGTAGGGACCAGAGGGTACCTCAGGGAACGCAGCTCAGTCTTCCGCGCATTTGACCAGGAGCTCTCTGAAGAACAAGAACAGCAGCAGTCACGAACCATTTAAAATCGAAATAAAAGACTTAGTCTCAAAACATTATTTGAACTAAGAACTTAGTCGCGAGAGCTGTAAGACAGTAGTATACTTGAACAATAAAGTGTTTTACTTGAACATCATCGAGGTCTTCTGCCATTTATTTACTACCGGCTCCTTCGACTCTCCTGCCAAGGCATCACCGAGGTCGACAGTCCACAGCGGAGATTCGACGAGCACTTCCAACCGCAGTACTGTTGGGTAAGTACTCGCTTTAATTACTCAATATTTTCCTTTCCATCTCTCGTGATCTGCAACCAGTAACCGAATATTATTATTACTTTTCCATGACATATTGAAGAATTTTATTACACATAATAGAGTCGACAACTTACCTTCATACATTCCCAACGTCTCCTCCTTCCGATAACATGAATACGTTGATTGCATTTGAACATTAAACGTTCGGTCTGTCTTTGGTTTTATCCACAAGAGTGAATCGTCGCCTTCGACTTGTCAATCGATGTGCATTGAGTAGCCCATCCTACCCCTCTGCCGTTTCCGCGAGGAATTTTCTCTAGAGAAATTTCATTACGGACTCTGTGACGTGACGTCTTGCACATCGACACTTGTCGTAGAGCACGGGACGCGCTCTTTAAAGACCGACTGACACCTAGAATGATAACTCTGGTTTAGTATAATATATTAGAAGAAAATTTGTTATTATTATAAAACTAAACCAGCAGGCACAGTATCCTTCTTATCCTCATATATTCCCACACACTCCCCCTTTTTATTGCATGAGAAGTAATTAACTAATAATCTTCCCTTACAACAAATGAGTTGAGTCGCGATTACAGAATCTATCCTGTCTCTTTTTCTAAATGTGTTACGAAACTCCATACTTACGCGCCGCATTCATTTTGACAGGTGTCCCCTCTCGAAATTCATAACCGTAAGTAGTCTTATCCTTGAGTCGTTTCGAAACAATAGAAGGAAAATTTAATGAACAATAAATATTCCTCGGTAGATGGTTAGCGCTCGACGACCAGACCCAATAACTCGCCGCGAATTCCCCCTGCAAAACGCAAGCGTAACTCGCAGAGAACTATTCAGACAGCGGTTATTACGAGATCGCCCCTCTATTGCACGGCAATTATTTGTAGATAGGGATAACATCCCTTCTGGTATTATACGCGCCGCCAACGATCGCGAAGATATTTTCTCTGATTTGTCCTTCGCCCCCTTGCCTCCTGAATTAAATCCCGAAACCAACAACAACGGCACCCTCCCCCCAGCGATACCAGCAGGCGAGGAATCGAGTGAAGAAGAGGACCCTCCGCCGACTGACGAGGACTCTGATCACCTTAGCGACTGCCCAACAGTCGTGTATGATTTAGATAATCCAACGGTCAGAATTCCCCCAAGACTTCTCCTAGCCTTCGAGAGAAACGGAGAAATAAGAAGAACTCGAGACCAGCAAGTCCAGACCGTGCCATCGCCAAGCCCTCCACGAACCCCTGATTCTCAGGATATTCTACCCCGAATTACTCCCCGGTCGCTCTTGGGGAGATAGACCCAGAACCTATAGACATCTCTCCAGCCGAAGAGAGCTTCGCAGATTTTGAAATTAACCAAATTTTAGACTATTTAGATAGTGAGGAGTTGTTGGGAACAGTAGATGACATATATCATACATAATTTAATTTCGTTAAAAATACCTTATAAAATCAGGCTAATAAATTGAAAAACATATATACATATGTATTTTTGTACTCTTGATATGGTAATAATAAATAAGGAAATCTTGTAAAAAAATATAATAACAAAGATTCGACTCTTATTCATTCGTCGACCCGAGCATCTCCAAAGAAAGCTTCCTACAGATCCTGAATCTCTCGGCGTCCCAGGGTATAGCCGGCTTAGCAGGTTGCCCTGAAAAAGAAATAGAGAGATATAACATTGTTCGTCCCTGCACGGTGCGCCTTGCAGAATCATCAAATAAATGATAAAATAGGACGTAACAAAAGACAAAATTTTGGTGGCAGCGGTGGGATTTGCCAAAAAAGGATCTAAGCTTCTGAGAGGAAATTAAGTGTTTGACGAATAAATTTTTATAACGTATCTAAATCCATTATGCAGACTCGATCAAGCTCGACGAGCTCTGTAGCCACAGGGGCTACGAGAAAACAATATACAGCAGAAGAAACAGAAATCCTCTTGCAAAAGATAAACGAAAAGGAGAAACAGTTAAAGGAACAAGCCGAAGCCTTGCAAGCCAAAAACATCTGACAAAAATGCAAGAAGAAATGAGTCGAAAGGAAATGGCCGGAGCCCAAGAACAACCAGCTGTAGAACAACTAATGGCTTCTATGCAAACGATTACTAATTATATTGAGAGGATTAATTCAAGGCTCATGAATTTAGAGACCTCGCAGAGAGAAGAAAGATACATTCCACGTGAAGAACGAACATTTTCTCAACCAGCATCCCAACATTTTGACATCGCAGATCAACCTTCTCCGATACGCCTTAAAGATGCTATCGACACAATACCTAAATTTGATGGCCATAAAATGTCCGTTTTCCACTTCAGTAAAATTTGTGAACGTGCTCTCGATTTAATACCCGCGTACCACGAATACCATTTGGTGCAACTCATTATTAATAAACTACAAGGGCATGCATATTCTGCCATAGAAGGAGTAGAATGTCACACCGTTTTCGAACTAACGAAACGACTAAAATTAATTTTCGGACCAAATAAATCCGTCGATCAATACCGAGGAGAACTAGCTAACATATACATGAAGAATAATGAAAATATTTTCGATTATATAAGCAGAGTACAGGAATTACGTACCGCAATTATAGATGAAGAATCTGACTTGTCCGGAAATATAGGAGAACGAAGCAAAGACGCCATCGAAGCAACCACCATGCACAGCTTTGTCAACGGGCTCCCGTCTGACTTGTTAGTACGCGTGAAGCTCGAACATCCGAGAATCTTTGAGGAAAATATTAGCACAGCTATACAATTATCCAAAACTATTGAAGCCGAGAACATTCGGAAGAGAACTCTCTTTCGCCCGAACTTTCAACCCCGTGCTGACCTCCCCAATAACGCCAGCAATGCAGCTCGCCAAAATCCTATGAGCAACAACACTAACAACCGTTATCAACCCAACAACGGACATGCAACTTCACAACCACCCTTCACCGCATCACCAGTTAAATTAACTGCTGGACAGCCTCAACAAAATTATCAGACTAAAATCTGTCGCTATTGCAAAACCCCTGGACATCTTATAGAGGAATGCCGAAAGCTTGCCTACAAAAGAACCTTAGAAGCAAACCAACCCAGTACTTCGGGAAACGCGCAAGGCGTTCCGTTGAGAACCGACGTCCGCCGGAACGACCCGCAACCAGGACGTCCGATTTACCACATTCAAAAGGAAATCAATATAATAACACCACAGGAAACTCCCGCACAAATTTCCGAATCTGCCAAATAAACGACAAACAACAATCTACAGAATTGCCCACAGTAACGTTATTCTCTCCAGATCTAATAACAAATTGCAAATTCATGATCGATTCTGGATCGGGATTAAATCTCATTAAACAAAAATGCTTAAATCCACACGTTACTCTCGAAAGAACTAATCCTTTATGTCTACAAGGAATTGCCTCTGAAACTATCGTTACATTGGGAGCTGTTTCCATATCTATTCTCGGAAAACTGTCCGAATTTTATGTCATATCTGATTCAATAGGATTCTTACAAGATGGAATATTAGGCAACAAGTTCCTGAAAGAACGAGCTGTTATAGTCAACTATAGAGACAAGATACAGTATGAAGATATGAGAATTCCATTCTCAAACTCAAGTACAATATGTCTTAAGGAAAGAACTGTCACTCCCTGTTCTTTTCATATTACCAATCCAGAAAAACAAATCGGATATGTACCTCGTCATACCCTTGCCGAGGGCATATACTTCGGGGAAGCTATTGTCACTAATAATAATGAAAAAGTCTATATGCCTATATTCAATACTTCTGAGGAAGAATTGACCCTTAATATTCCATTCATAGAACTGCAAGACTTTGAAACACCAGAAAATTCTACTGGAACCCAAGGGCTTCCCAGAGGATTAATCAGAACCTTTAATTCTAACAATCTCGCTGGATTAGACGAACCCCTAGGGGAACTCGTTAAGGCCATAGATAATCCCATTTACTTTAACCAGACATTATCAACATCAACAGATAGAACTGTTGATGTCATAAACCTTCTACGCCTTGAACATCTGAATTCTGAGGAATCAGAAAATGTTCGACTACTAGTTTTCAAACACTCCGATAGATTTCACTTACCCGGTGAACATCTCCAAGCGACAAACGCCGCTCAACATTCTATTCCCACTATTAATGAAATGCCTGTAACGAAACAATATAGATTTCCTCCCGTACATAAGAAAGAAGTTAATAGACAAGTAAACGAACTACTGTCCTCTGATTTAATAGGACCCTCTACTTCCCCTTATAACTCTCCTTTATGGATAGTTCCGAAAAAGCCAGACTCCTTAGGGAATAAAAGATGGCGAATGGTTATCGATTATCGAAACCTCAATGAAAAAATGATAGGCGACGCCTATCCTCTTCCAAATATAACGGACATATTAGACCAACTCGGATCTGCAAAATATTTTTCAGTACTGGACTTAGCTTCCGGTTTCCACCAAATACCTATGGCATCAAAAGATGCCCATAAAACCGCTTTCTCTACACCTTACGGACATTACCAATTTAAACGAATGCCATTCGGTTTAAAAAATGCTCCCGCGACATTTCAAAGATTGATGGATAACGTTCTATCCGGACTTCAGGGAAACGAATTATTTGTTTATATGGATGATATTGTTGTATATGCACGATCATTGCAAGAACATGAAAGCAAGTTCGAAAAATTAATGCAGAGAATGAGAGCTGCAAATTTGAAATTACAACCAGACAAATGTGAATTTTTACGGCATGAAGTTATGTACCTAGGACATATAATTGGATCAGATGGAGTCAAACCAGACCCCGCTAAGATAAAAGCTATAATGAATTTCCCTATTCCCAAGAATCCGAAAAATATCAAGCAATTCCTGGGATTAGCAAGATATTACATAAGATTTATTCCGAACTTTTCAAAGGTAGCAAAACCACTAACCGACCTACTAAAAAAGGATAAGAAATTCGAATGGACCATGAGACAAACAGAAGCCTTCGATATTTTAAGGAATTCATTGTGCTCCGAGCCTTTTTTACAATACCCCGACTTCGCTAAACCTTTTATATTAACTACCGACGCATCTGGATATGCGGTCGGAGGAGTGCTCAGTCAGGGAATAATAGGGAAAGACTTACCCATTGCCTACACATCTCCTATTTTAAATCCCGCCGAGCAAAATTATTCTACAATAGAGAAGGAATGTTTAGCTATCATTTATTGTGTAAATCATTTTAGGCCTTACCTATATTTAAGAATATTCACTATAGTAACTGACCATAAACCATTAGTGTGGCTACACTCCATTAAGGACCCTTCCTCAAGATTATGGAAGTGGAAAATGAAACTCTCTGAATATCAGTATGAAATACAATATAAAAAGGGAACTTTAAATTATAACGCTGATGCCTTATCCAGAAATCCTCCCGTCAACGCGGCTATTCTGTTATTCCTCATTGATGAAGGAGAATATTCATCCGACGAATCCATATTTTCGTATAGGCCTCAAAGGCCAAAGGGAAAATCTAGTACACCCGAAGGACAGAATGCAAGATCTAATCAGGAAGACATGGAAAATTATCAAAAAACCGCCGAGACCTCAGCCCCCGTAGAGCGTCAACCAGCAGAAGATTATCAAAATTATTCTGTCGAACATGAAAATAGTAATAATTATGGAGTCACAATCGAAGAAGTTACTGACTCTGAAGTTAGGGATGGGCAAAAATCACTCGATTATTTGAATATCGATGCTTTTTTAATTAAGGAATCGATTATTTATCCGATGTTTTTATGTTCGATTAATTGTTACATCGATATTTTTTCTTCTCGATGTTACTAAATTTATCACTAGATTTTACTAACAACTTTTCGTAAGGTTACGTTCAAAAACGTAAGTAGCGTATTGAACAATCAAAACGCTTCGAAGCATTCTCAGCGTCTTCTTGACCGCAGCCCTTATATACTTTTAGGCCGGTATTACGTTTTATCGTACGACATGTTTTCTCAGCATATTGATTGGCTGCTTTCTATGGACTTGAGAAATTTTTTATCCAGTAGCCAATCAATACACTTGAAAAATTCGTTATACGACAAATGTAATATCAACGTTAAAAGTAGATAATTTCTGATATTATCTTATATTGGCTGCGTTCAGCGGGAAAAGCTGCTTTGCAACTGTTGTAAAATTCGTGAGCCTGATTGGTGTATGCTCTTAATTTTGACTGAATCTAAGAGCATACACCAATTAGATTCACGAATTTTAGAACAGTTGCAAAACAGCTTTTCCCGCTGAACGCAGCCATTGATCCCCTTTCATTGACGCCATATGCAGCCATATGCAACCATATGCAGCCATATGTGAAACGCAAAAGAACATTAAAATCGAAGGTAATCCACTTTATTTTTTTAATTAATGCATAAATATTATATAAATATTAAATAAAATTAAAAATTCAGACTTATTTTGATAATATTATCTACGCCTGCTTATTAATTCGAGAGTTTTATTTTAAATTATTATTCTAATAATATTACTATATTCGCAAAAGCTCAATATTTATATGTATTTCTTGCGTTGTGAGCACATTCGTGCGTGCGTGACGATTTCATAAATGAAATTTGTATACAAACTCTTTTATATCTTCTGATGAAACATTCTCGAAACTAAGACATGATATGTAATATATAAACATTTTAACAATTGAAAAAATTTCAATGCATACAAGTTCGTTTCGTTCGTTATTTTTATTCATTTTGTTTGTTCACTTTTATTCATTTTCTTTGCTCATGAAATGTACACTGATTTTGTTTCCATGTTACATATAATGATATTGTTTGATACATATTATTTATGAGATTGATATATATATATATATATGTGTGTGTGTGTATAAATTTTTTTTATCTTCTTTTAGAAAAAAAATTGAAAATTTGGAAACAGCCAAGTGCACCTGTCTGCTTGTTCCTTACTTCGCAAATTACCAATATACAATATATTGCGAAGAAAAAAGGTGAATATTACAAACAAAAATGATGGAGAATAATAAAAAGGAAAAAAAAGCGTTGTTTGGGATTATTTTAAAAAAGAAAATAATACATGTGCGCGTTGTACATTATGTACAAAAATTTTAAAACATGGTGGTAATACTACTAATTTAATGCAGCATTTAAAAAGAAAGCATCCACTGCATCCACAATCTGGCACAATGATTCAACGCCAAAAAAAAATACGACTAAGGAGTCATCAAGTACAAAAAAAAGAATGTACGAGAGAAACGAAGAAGAACAAGATGAAGAAGTCGATAATCCAGATTCTATAATTGACGTTTCTAGCACAACGCAGCACAAGGTAACAATTTTTAAATAAATATTAATAATGATAAAGCAAAATTATTTGTTGATACATTAGATCAGAACATTGATATTCAGATGTTCATTTTCAAAGTCTTTTCGTTCTGTTTTCAACATATTATTAAAGAATTTAATTATTATAATAATATAATTAAAACTATAATAATAAATATAAATGCATATTAAACATTTTTCGTTTAAGTTTTAAATAAGTTTTAAATAATTAATTTTCTTGTTATGGAAATTTGTCTTAAAATATATTTCAATCAGTGAACTATAACATTTTTAAAAATATTTAAATCTTTAATAAAAAATTAAATTTAAGATTTTACGTTACAATGAAATCAATTAACTAATAAAAAGGAAAATAATAAAATTTAACTTTTTTCCATTGCAGATTAGACAAAGATCGAACGAACGAATCGATGATGCTTTTTTCAGCGTATAAATTCTTTTAAAGGTATAAATTATGTATTTTAATATATAAGATTTTTAGTTAAATCCACAGACATCTATATGAGCTCTAGACTGCTAACTTTTTTATATATTATATAAAATTGATTTCAAAAGTTATGTATTACTCAAGGGGAAAAATGATCGTGTGATATGATCACATGATGATATACATATACTGAGTATATATGGCACACACATATACATATACATATCTCCTCTTTGTGACATGCGTGTGCGAAAATTTTATACATAATTTTCAGAAGCATATATTTTGACGAATTTAGCAGCTTAGTGTATACAGGATGATTCTGAATAACTTTATGTTTTTGCAAAAACATAATCTTGACCGAATTCTAAGACGATTTTTCCTTTGGCAAAATTTCGTGCAAAGCATAGTTTTTGAATTATTAAAGGAAGTAGTTAACGTATGACGGGTCGAATACAAGAGGCAGGCAAGGGTGGCGTGATTCACCGTCCGACGCGGGCGCTCACGCGGGGCGCCTTCGGCGATCAGCTGGTCGCTATACTATGCACGGACATACATGCGAATACATACATTCTCTCTCACTCTCTCTCTCTCTCTCTCTCTCTCATTCGCTCACTTACCCGTGGTTTTTTTTTTTTTTTTTTTACGAGGGGAAAATGCATTTTATGCATACTCGCCGGTCGGTCCGGTGAGTTATGTGGGACTCGAGTACCAAGTCGAATTACCAACTCGGTACTCCCTACCCACTAAAATCCTCTCTCTTTTCACGAATTTCCTTTGACACACTGTCCCTCTGACTTCCCGAGATCTGTTTTCACATAACGTCAAAAAATAGTTATTATTACCTTGTTCGATGACTTTTGATGTATTGCTGTAATTGCTTGAAGGAGAAATGAATTTTTCGATAGATCGTACGTTCTCAAATTTAACGTAGATATCACGTTGCAAAAGACAAGAAATCCACACTAAATTATTAACTGAAAGTTTTTCTTCTTTCATGAACTGTATTCTTTTATAAACTTTAACGTAATCACATTTATTTACTCACTCGATGAGACGAGAAATTTACTAATGACTCTATCACTAATCACTATTAATCACTGTCGAATAATAATTGTTGGCGATTAAAAATCACTCGATGAAAGAAACACGCGCGGACACGTTACTACACGACGCGACGACGCGACAATGCGACGGTAATTATTCTGCGACTGCAAGCAGTTTTTTGTCATGGTAGGTTGCGGTAGGTTAATGTACTACTGGCGCTATCGAACGCGATCATGTGTTCGATTGAAGAATGCGGTAAACATAATAAACATTTAACATATTAATATTATTATTATCATGAATGTGTGTGATATCCATACATCGTATGATATCTATTTAAAAATTAATTAGATTAAATAAGTGTTTTTAAAATATTTATTACTTTTACTATTATCTTAAATAAATATTTAATATTAATATTTTATATGATAATAGTAAAAGTAATAAATATTTTAAAAACACTTATTTATTCTAATTAATTTTTAAATAGATATACGATGTATGGATATCACACACATTCATGATAATAATAATATTAATATGTTAAATGTTTATTATGTTTACCGCATTCTTCAATCGAACACATGATTGCGTTCGATTGCGCCAGTAGTACCTTAACCTACCGCAACCTACCATGACAAAAAACTGCTTGCAGTCGCCGAATAATTACCGTCGCATTGTCGCGTCGTCGCGTCGTGTAGTAACGTGTCCGCGCGTGTTTCTTTCATCGAGTGATTTTTAATCGCCAACAGTTATTATTCGACAGTGATTAATAGTGATTAGTGAGAGTCATTAGTAAATTTCTCGTCTCATCGAGTGAGTAAATAAATGTGATTACGTTAAAGTTTATACAAGAATACAGTTCATGAAAGGAGAAAAACTTTCAGTTGATAATTTAGTGTGGATTTCTAGTCTTTTGCAACGTGATATCTACGTTAAATTTGAGAACGTACGATCTATCGGAAAATTCATTTCTCCTTCAAGCAATTACAGCAATACATCAAAAGTCATCGAACAAGGTAATAATAACTACTTTTTGACGTTATGTGAAAACAGATCTCGGGAAGTCAGAGGGACAGTGTGTCAAAGGAAATTCGTGAAAAGAGAGGGATTTTTAGTGGGTAGGGAGTACCGAGTTGGTAATTCGACTTGGTACTCGAGTCCCACATAACTCACTGGATCGACCGGTGGGTATGCATAAAATGCATTTTCCCCTCTCTCGTAAAAAAAAAAAAAAAAAAAAAAAAACAGGTGAGTGAGCGAATGAGCGAGAGAGGGGGAGAGAGAGAGAGAGAAAGAGAGAGACAGACAGACAGACAGAGAGAGAATGTATGTGTTCGCATGTGTGTATGTATGTGTATAGCGACCAGCTGATCGCAGCAGGCGCCCCGCGTAAGCACCCGCGTCTGACGGTGAATCGCGTCACCCTTGCCTGCTTCTTGTATTCGACCCGTCATACGTTAACTACTTCCTTTAATAATTCAAAAACTAAGCTTCGGACGAAATTTTGCCAAAGGAAAAATCGTCTTAGAATTCGGTCAAGATTATGTTTTTGCAAAAGCATAAAGTTATTTAGAATCACCCTGTATATTGTATATATTATTTTTAAGTTATTTTTAAGTTTGGAGCAGTCTAGTATTTATATAGATTTATATAATATTTATATAGATGTCTGTGGTTCAGATTCTAAAACATGATAATATAAAATATGAAAAGTCAGATATGATATGCAAATGAATATATATATATATATATATATATTCATTCGCATATCATATCTGATATTTTGAATACATATATTAAGTAGAAATAGTAATAGAATAGTAACAAAAGAATATTATTACTATTTCTATTTAATAACTCGTTCATATTACAAAAACATCTTTCACAAATGAAAACCTTAGAATAAATTAGAAAAGGTTATAATACTGTGAATATAATACTTAGAATTTTTATACATTTTATATGATTCATTCATGGATTCATAATGGAGACATCAGTTAAAACATTCTATTCCAAAATCCTTTTACAGTGATAAAGATCTTTATTTGGTAAATTGAAGGATACACAATGATATTGATATCTGTGAATTTATGTCTTATAATATAAAATCAGTAATATAATTATGACATTATAAAGATTAGATATTACAAAGTTCACTTTATAAGAAAGGAAGTTCTAGATAAAGATCTTTATCATTGCGAAAGGATTTTCTTAATCTAATCTATCCGTTATTTAAATATGAATAAATGTGTGTGCACGTGCAAAATTAACTATTGAAAATTTCTTATGAGATTACAGACATCTATATAAACATCACACTACTAACTTCCTTATATATCGTTATATAAAATTGACTCCAAGTTATGTATTATTCAAAGGGGAAAATGATTATGTGACGTGGATTACATAATAATACACATATACATATATATATATATATACATATATATATATATATATTGTATGTACACGTGGCACGCATATAACACACATACACACACATACATATATATATATATCCGGTTCCCTTTTATAACACGCATGTGTACGAGAATTTTGTAACCATTCAATTCATCGGAAGCTACTACACTTTTTTTTTAACAAAAGTGACAATATTATTTACATCTTTTGTTATGATTTCTTCTATATATATTGTATACATTGTATATATTGTATACATTGTATATATTGTATATATTGTATATATTGTATACATTGTGTATATTGTATACATTGTGTATATTTTTAAGCTAAGTTTGGAGCAGTCTAGTGTTTATATAGATGTCTGTGTATAAGATACTTGATTCAATTTGCACGCACGCGCATGAACGAATGTGAGATTAATTTAAAAAAATAAAATATAACAATTTAGGAAAAAAGTACACATAATTATAAATATATAAAATTATATATAAAATATATTTATATATATTTTATTGTTTTGCATAATCTTTGTTTGCATATAAAAAACCCTGATAGAATAAATGTTCAGAAGATGTTTAGAACACATCCAGAGAATATTCGAATATTCTCTGAATGTTCTCTGGACATTGTTTGAACATTTGTGCTATTAGGGAATTGCATCTCTGTCCGTATATAAAAAATATTGAAATTATTATTTTTAATTATTTGTCTTGTGAATGCAGACAAAGATTATACAAGAAAAAAATATATGAGTATATTCCACAAAATTTTATAAATTTATGATTATATGTGCACCTTTTTTCGGGAATTGAATAAATATTAACATATACAGGATGTGGAAAAAATTTGGATATATGAAAATGACTTGGTATAATTTTTTAATGACTATGTTCAGCAGAAAAAGCTACAACTGTTGTAAAATTCGTAAATCTGATTGGCATATACTCTTAGATTCAGTCAAAATTAAGAGCATACGCCAATCAAGTTCACGAATTTTACATTTTGGTTACAAGAAAACTTTCTGCCGAATGCAGCCATTATTCTTATTAGTGACTTTTTCTTGTCTTGTTTTTGTAGCTGGGGGCACGGCAGCGTGCAATATAACTAATTTAATCATATACATGATTGCAAAAGATAATCTTCCTTTGTCGATAGTAGAGAATGAAGGATTCCAACAATTAATGAAGATAATTACTCCTTTGTACATAGTACCAAGTAGAAAAACAATTACTAAGTTATTGGATGCAAAATATGAAGTTCTAAAAAATAAATTTATTAAAAATATTCAGAAAGCTTCATCATTCACAATTACATGCGACATTTGGACAGATGTTTCCAATAAAAGTTACTTAGGTATAACAGTACATTATTTGAAAAGTGAAACCTTACTTACTAAAGGTATCATAGGCGTAATTCCACTAGAAAACAATCATACTTCGGAATACATTAAAAATGAATTATTATCAGTGTTTGAAATTTTTAAAATTAATCCGGCTCATATTATGGCTATTGTTACTGATAGTGCTCCTAATATGGTTAACGCAGTAAATAGTATATTCAACAGTAAGAAACATATTCCCTGCATGGCACATATTTTGGCACATTTAGTCCCTGATAGCTTAAAAACAATATACACAATAGAAGAAATCATAACAAAAGTAAAAAATATTGTGACTTTTGTTAAAAGAAGTGTAGTAGCTTCCGATGAATTGAATCGGTTGCAAAAACGGGATGGGAAAACAGAAGGTACTATATTAAAATTTAAACAAGAAGTTCCAACACGTTGGAATTCTATGTTATATATGATCGAGCGATTTCTACAGTTAAGGGAATATGTCTACCCAGTTATATTGAAATGTCCCACATCCCTAGAAATGGTTACATGTAAAGAAATTGATATATTGAATGATGTTGTAAATATTTTACGACCAATTGAATTAGTAACTAAAGAAATTGGAGGTGACACATATCCGACATGTAGTATAATTATTCCCATAATAAGATGCATGAAAAATGTAATTAATGATTATATTCCAATGACTGATGATGGTAAAAATTTAAAAAGAAATATTTTAGCAGAAATTGAGCGAAGATTTCACGATATTGAATTATATCAAATATTGGCTATTTCTACAATATTAGATCCTAGTTTTAAAAAATTACATTTTGAACAACCTAGGGCTGTGTCGTCTGCAATTTCTTACATTAACACTTTAATGCAAGATCCGAGTGTAAATAAAAACACTGATAATAATATTAATATGTCAAAAACATCTGTTGAATGTAGTGAAATTAAAAATTTGTGGAAATTTCATGATGCTTTAGTAGTATCATCTGCTGAGACTCGTGATAATCCTGGTGGAATAAATGTGGAATTACGACAATATTTAAATCAATCTGTAATTCCAAGACATCATGACCCACTGAAGTACTGGCAAACTATAAAACATGCATATCCTGCATTATTTGATGTAGCAAAAAAATATTTATCAATTATCGCGACATCTGTCCCTTCTGAACGCCTGTTCTCAAAAGCAGGTAATATTAAAACCGAAACAAGAAATCGATTAACAGGAAATAGACTTCATATTTTGCTTTTCCTTGGATCTTTAAATTATGAAGATTAGGAACTTGTTTAAAAAAATATTATATGTTTATTTGATTATAGACATAATATTTTTTTAAACAAGTTCCCAATCTTCATAATTACTTATGCGTTCATAATCACTTATTACTTATGCGTTAAAGAAAAATGTAATTTTTATTTTTTTCACATTTAGTTATTTTTATGATGGCTTGTTGCAATATTAATATTAATTTTGCCATATTAAACGAATACTACTATACGCACACATTATTCATATTGAGTAACAATAATACTTCTTAAAATTGTTTATTTTGAATATTTGTGTATATGTACATATTCTTCTGTAATATATATATATGTGTGTGTGTGTGTGTGTGTGTTCTTATAACTGATAAGTATAATGTAATTTAATTAATGATTGTAATTTTTGTTTTATTATATATATATATATATATATATATATATATAATATATATATAATAAAATAAATGATATATGTGTATTGTAATATTTTTTTACTTATGTGTAATACATATATTATATATATTATCAGATATCTTAGTATATATATATCAAATATATATCTTACTACAAATTCTAATGTTTTGTTTTGTAAAATTATTTATCTCCTTTCTCTAATTTCTATTCTATTCCCAAAATTATTTATTTTGTATGAAATCTATATGTATATATATTCTTATGTAACATATATATATATGTGTGTGTGTGTGTGTGTGTATTTTTATAACTGATGATTATTGATATAATTTTTGTTCACAATTTAATGTATTAATCAAATTCATTATTTTATTGATGGGTTACTTTTTAATTATACTCGTACTCGATACAGATCACTATTAACAGTCAACAGAAATTTTAATACAAGTTTAACAAAAATAATTTCAAACTTAGCAAAACGGTAAGACCGGATGAAATAAAATAAATATATAATGAATATTACTATATGTAGTGTATATGTGTGTGTAATATGAAGTTACAAACAGTGTATCAAAAAAATTTAAAATTGATTGACTCTTTTAACAGTTGCAATTGCCAAATACAACTGGAAATAGTATTTTTCAATTAATAATTATTATTTTTCGCGATTAGTGACGGAGCATTTGCGGATGTATATGAAATGAATACAGCGTTTATTATCCAGTTGAAAATAAGCCCTCTAATTGGTAAATCGTTGCTGGTGACTATGCATCGGTCGATATAATTGGCTGTGGTCAACCGAACCGCATACTTACGGACCACTTCCCTGGACACAGCTCATTCATATCAATGGGAGCGTCCCGTTTGACCACATTGCGATTGATCATAACCAATTATATCGACCTATGCCTAGGGTAACCAGCAACGATTGACCAATCAAAGGGCCTTATTTTTAGCGTTTTCGATTTGTAGGATTCAATCGCTCCAGGGTAGTTTACTAGACGTTATTGACCAATCACAGCCATTTTTTTGAAGAATGTAACCATATATTCTTCAGAAGAATGACTGTGATTGGTCAATAACGTTTAGTAAACTACCCCGGAGCGATTGAACCCGACAAATCAAAAACACTATTTGAATTGACCAATAAGCACAGTGTGTCCAATTGATGTATACTCTTGGGGCCATCAGACACAAAATTGCATAGCTGCATAACATAAGACCATATGGACCATATGGACCAATGAGCATCGAGTATTATGTTACATAAGTTAATATGGCGACTTAATACTCGATGTCCATTGGTCCATATGGTTTTATGCTATGCACATGCAGCTATGCAATTTCGTGTGTGATGGCCCTTATTTTCAATTCAGTTACTTAGGCCGGTATTCATAGTCCGTTCTTATATTTAAGATCGTCTTAAGAACCCATTCAACCAATCAATGACCGCATTGCAGCTATTTGATTGGTTGAATGGGTTCTTAAGACGGTCTTAAATATAAGAACGGACTATGAATACCGGCCTCAGATTATTTAAATTATATTTATTTAGATTACGTTCCAAAATGTTCTCTCCGAGAAAAATTTTACCGATAGCCTACACAAAACTAATTGGAAACGCTTAAAAAAGTTTCGGAACGGTTATTTGAGTAAAATTTTCCTCGGAGAAAACGTTTTAGAACGTAATCTTAATAAATATGAAAATAATCGTTCACACGCACATACAAATAGCGTTTTCGAATGGTCCGGTTTAATCGATCTAAGTTTACTAGACGTTATTGACGAATCACAGACATTTCTTTAAAGAAAGTAATCATTAAGGCCTAATCACACTAGCAATTAGCGATTACTTTTCAACCATTCAAAAGCAAAATAGGCAGGTAGGTTGAGATTAGTGATTAGATAATTATCAAAAGGTCTAATCGCCAATCACTAATGTGTTTAGGCCTTTAAGCACGTATTACAGGTTGCTAACTCGGTAATTGGAATTAACCAATCAGAGTTAAGCAATTTGTCGGCCGGCTGCTCTGATTGATTAATCCGTCAAAGCATCAATTAGCTTATCGTTAATTGAATCACAATGGTTTGGCAACGGTATGTACATTTGCAACGTATTCTGGAACAGTTTCAACGTTTTTCAAAGAAATAGCTGTGATTGGTTAATGATGTTTAGTAACCTACCTACCTATCTCCCTTCAGAGCGATTAACCCGTATTCACTACTCGTAATATTCGAAAATGCCATTAATTTAATATTAAAAAATACGAAATAATCGATTATTATCGATTTTTTCAGACATAATCGATTTTTAAAAAACCGTTATTTTTGAAAATCGATTATTTGAATGTCGATGCTTTTTTTAAACATCGCCCATCTCTACTCTGAAGAAAGCGACGATACGGATTATACTGAAATAATAGAATCCGACATTGTACCGTATCAGTCAAACCCACAACAACTGAACCCACAGCTCTTTCACCATGGAGTCGAGCCTTAGTGCGAGAAGTTAGAGAAGATCTACTCCAACAGAAAGATAATCACATAATATTCATCTACCAGAACGGAACAGCTTATGATAATGGCGCAAAATCATACCAAGAAGCCAATCTACTTCCTAAATATAAAGGGCTGACATTCGAAAGGGCCAGGATATGTACTGTAAAAGGAAACACATTGATTGCCCTTCCAATTAAATACAATTATCATACCCTTATAGAAGCCCAGAATCTCAAAAATTGCCTACACTCCTTAATGGATGTCATTACTGAACTTGGTATTACGTCCTATTTTATCGTTTATTCAACGTTTCTGCAGGGCTCACCGTGCAAGGACGAACAATTAGTATCTCTCAATTTCTTTTTCAGGGTAACCTGCTTGGCCGGCTATACCCTGGGACGCCGAGAGATTCAGGATCTTGTAAACGCTTTTTTTCAGAGATATTTTAAGGTTGACAAATAAATAAATGGATGTTTTATATTATGATTTTCTATTTTTTTTTTATTTCATTCCTTTACATTAGAGATATATGTGTAGGTCGGAAATATTTTATTATAATATTTGAACAATTCCTTATAATTCAACAATGGAGGCGAGGAACTCTTCACTGTTCAGATAGTAAAGAATTTGATTTATTTCAAAATCTAAGAAACTTTCCTCGCTCGGAGAGATATCAATGGGATCGAAATTTATCTCTCCTGGAATAACTGGTGAGTAACTGGGGGTAGAATACCCCGGGAACGATTCAGCGATTCTGGGAGGGCTCGGCGATGGCGTAGTCTGGGTTTGCTGATCCCTTGTCATAGGGCTTCTCCTTATTTCTGCGTTGCGATCCCAAGCGCGGAGCAGTCCTAGCGGGATCCCGTCCGTTCGGTTATCCAAATCGAGAATTATTGTAGACGCGTCGCTTGATGTTGTTACGTCCCGCAATAAAATTTTTATTTCTTATTTAAACACGCAAAAATTGCCTCTATAATCTTTAAAATGTAATTCCACCGACGAACATATAAATCTTAATCCCACCGCGTAGCATATTATTGTTAATATAATTAATATTGTTAATTAAAATTCCACCGCGCCATCTATTATCACCAATATTTCTTATTATAAAATCCCACCGCGCAATGTATTATCACCAATACTTGTAGTACATCAATTTCATTCCGCCGCGCGATATACTATTGTCAATGTCTCCGAAAATAATCTTTCTTTGTTAAGAAGCTAGCTATACATAACATAACCTCACTTAAGAATGATAGAAATAATTTTAAGTATTTACCCGCATATAATATCGTCCGTATAAAAATTACCGACAATAGTTTCCTACCTTACCGACAGTAGGTAATGTCACCCGCACATAAGTTACCATCAGATGGTAAAGTAATTTCCTACTTTACCGACAGTAGGTAAAGTCACCCGCACAAAAGTTACCGACGGAAGATAAAATAATTTCCTACCTTACCGACAGAACAGAAGTTTCCGCCACAAAAGTTACCGACACATGATAACACAGTTACCGACGTTACCGACTGAAGATAATATCATTTCCTACTTTACCGACTGAGGATAATAATGTTGCTAATCTTACCGACATACAAGAGTATACCTCTTTTATTGGTATATTATCCTGATACAAAAAAAGTTAAAAACTAAAATTCAAAGGATTTTTATTAAGTTATACATACATATATATATACAGGGTGAGCCATTTTAATTAACGCACGCAATTATTTCGGAAACAAAGCATTTTAGAGAAAAATGTTTCAGACAAAAGTTTTATGGTTTCGATGGGGCCATAAGATGGTATCATTGGTTTGACACTGAAGAGTCATTTGAAGGTCACGTGAAGGTCACATCAATTTTTTTAAATGGAACACCCTATATATTTTTGCACACTCTTGTAGCTTATCTCGAGAGCTTTCCAAAACACTATAATTAAGTACCTTTTCGTTAAGTACTTTTTGAGTTATGAGGCTTGAAATAATTTCTTAATTTTACATAAACCGTAAAATATCTTGTAAAATATTCATTTTTCGATTATCTTACCTTAATACTTTTACGTACAAAATAATGAGAGGAATCAATTGGTCTAAAGAAAACACATAATTGTTTTGAAGAAAAAATATGTAATTTGCAATTAACAATTCCATATTTTTTCTTCAAAACAACTATGTGTTTTCTTTAGACCAATTGATTCCTCTCATTATTTTGTACGTAAAAGTATTAAGGTAAGATAATCGAAAAATGAATATTTTACAAGATATTTTACGGTTTATGTAAAATTAAGAAATTATTTCAAGCCTCATAACTCAAAAAGTACTTAACGAAAAGGTACTTAATTATAGTGTTTTGGAAAACTCTCGAGATAAGCTACAAGAATGTGCAAAAATATATAGGGTGTTCCATTTAAAAAAATTGAAGTGACCTTCACGTGACCTTCAAATGACTCTTCAGTGTCAAACCAATGATACCATCTTATGGCCCCCTCGAAACCATAAAACTTTTGTCTGAAACATTTTTCTCTAAAATGCTTTGTTTCCGAAATAATTGCGTGCGTTAATTAAAATGGCTCACCCTGTATATATTTGTACACGTCTCAGCACCGACTATACATATATCTCATTATTTTAAGGCATAGACTATATCAAAAATCTTTGATTCCTTATTAACTCAAAAAATAATATAGATATAAATCTCGTTATAATTTTTACTTAAAGAGCATAAAAAGCTGAGTCGATACATATATGCATAATTATAAAAACTTCAATATTACTAATTTTATAAGTAAAGTTTTAAATATGATTTTACGTATGCAATATTATAAGTCGCTAAAAGGTGTTCAAGTTTAAATGCAATGCATTTCTCAGAAGCGCCGATCGATCGCAATTCTCAGAAATACCGAGCTCGTCGCATTCTAAGCTCTAAGACTATGGAATATTCCGTTCGAATATTATTGCGCAACATGATGAAATAATTAATTATTATTAAGAGACAAACGAAATTATTGTTAAATGTTAATATTAAGCATATGCAATAATTTTTATTAATTTATTAATTCAAAAACCTAATGGTTATAATTATTAAAAGTTAAATCCAAAGAATATTCCGTTCGAATATTATTGCGCAACATGATGAAATAATTAATTATTATTAAGAGACAAACGAAATTATTGTTAAATGTTAATATTAAGCAATAATTTTTATTAATTTATTAATTCAAAAACCTAATGGTTATAATTATTAAAAGTTAAATCCAAAGAATATTCCGTTCGAATATTATTGCGCAACATGATGCAACATGATGAAATAATTAATTATTATTAAGAGACAAACGAAATTATTGTTAAATATTAATATTAAGAGCATATACAATAATTTTTATTAATTTATTAATTCAAAAACCTAATGGTTATAATTATTAAAAGTTAAATCCAAAGAATATTCCGTTCGAATATTATTGCGCAACATGATGCAACATGATGAAATAATTAATTATTATTAAGAGACAAACGAAATTATTGTTAAATATTAATATTAAGAGCATATACAATAATTTTTATTAATTTATTAATTCAAAAACCTAACGGTTATAAATATTAAAAGTAAAATCAAAGAATAAAAATTGTTGCATAACATGTTGAAATAGTTAATCAATAGTCTTTATTCCATCGTAAATTAAAATTATATTATTTATATTCCACCGCGTGAAATAGCTGCAATAATTTATTAAAAACAATTAATTTACATTATTTTATTCCACCATGAATTAATTATATTCATATATAAAATAGCCGCAATACTCTATTGCGCCATGAGATGAAATTAATATTACTCTTTTAATTATATCCCACCGCGACATAAAATAAATTATTGCACGCTAAAACAAGAATTTGTTAACAATAATTATATTCATATAGATATATCTATATATATATACATATATCTATATCCCACTGCGTAATCATAAATATATATTTTCAGATGTTAAAAGAATTGTAATTATAATAATTATGATATCAGAATTTATTAATAATATTTAAAAGCATATTTATATAATAATACATAAAAGAAAAGAATGAACTTTTGAACGGAGCATGCTAGAAACTCCGTTGACATTTCTACAGTTAGAGCTTAAAATTCTACATTAGAAAATATATGCATGTGAACTGCAAAGAGATTCTGATAGTCAAATAATTATTATAAAAATTATATGTCAAAAGACAATGTAACCAGTATAGCCGATTCTATACTGACCGCTCCGTCACCCCCACTCTAAATCAGAAGAGTCGCGCCATCTTGAACGCAAACTACGCCCACTCCCTGCGGCAACGCCCAGCGGGGCGCGCATCCCAGCCCGGAGAAGGGAACCAATGAGCGATCGCGCCATCCATGCCTGAGGCGCGCGCATCTTCTGAAGCGCGCGCATCCGGCACGTCAGAGAGAGCCAATCATAATTCGCCAACACGTCAGCGGAAATCAATCGCCTATCGACAACGCGGCACGTCTCTCGAGGCGCGCGCATCTTTCGAGGCGCGCGCATCCAGAAGCAAAGGAGGGAACCAATCACAGCTCAACTCCCTCCACATCGAAGCGCATCCTCCACCATTGGGCCCGTGTGCAAAACTGGGACCAACGACTATATAAACTCGTGCAGAGCGGTCCTCCTCGCATTTTTGCCCAACGTTTTCAACACTTAACTCTGGCACTTGCCCAACGATCTACTACAGTTAACAACTACTGGCATTTGGCCCAACGATTTCAACAGTCAACACCTTCCGGCATTTGGTTCAACAGTCTTGGACTTTGACATGTACTTACCACTGTACTTACACTTATCCAATAAACTCAGTAATTATTATACGACGAATTCATGGACTTCAACCCTCTTCCTGAGCCATCACCGAGGTAGACGGCATCCAGTGGAAGGAAGTAGTTTCCACTCATCAACGTACAGCAGATCATTAGTGAGTACACAGCCGAATGTCACTCATCTAAATTCCTAATTCAATTCAACTCAATACTAACATTAATTTTAATTTGAGAATCTATACCTTCAACAATCCACATTTCCGCATTCCTACTCTCCATTGATTTAAATCTTAAAACTTTATTTCAAATATAACTATCTTTTGATTTTATTGAATTATTAAGTGTTCAACCGGTCTTTGGTTTAAGCCACAAGAGTGAAATGTCGCCTTAGAGTAGTCAATTGATGTATGGTGAGGATAACTCCTTGCGGCACAGTGAAAGGCAATTATCCTGAGGGAAGTTTCCTTTTACTTGGAGCTGTTGATGAAACTAGTGTGTCTCGTACTTGACGTACGGTGAGGATAACTCCTTGCGGCACAGTGAAAGGGCAATTATCCTGAGGGAAGTTTCCTTTTTACTTGGAGCTGTTGACGATTTCTGAAAAAGAAACTAGTTCATCTTGTACATCGACACTATTCGAAAGAGCACGGGACGCACTCTTTAAAGACTGGTCAAATCATAAAATTTGAACTCTGATTTAGTATTGCATAAAGAATGAACACTAACTTAATAAACTAAATCAGCAGACAGATAGACACTGACTCATAAGCAAATCCTTCCTACCCCTCAATTAATTTAATTTCGAACTTGAATGACTTTTACTGGGACTTGTCTTCTTGATAAGACGACTCGATTGACAGTGAGTGAGTGCGAAACTGCTTCGGCAGGGCGAACCCGACGTGCGGCACAGTGAAAGGGCAATTATCCTGAAGGAAGTTTCCTTTTTACTCGGAGCTGTTGACGAATCTAGTGTGTCTCGTACTTGATGTACGGTGAGGATAACTCCTTGCGGCACAGTGAAAGGGCAATTATCCTGAGGGAAATTTCCTTTTCACTTGGAGCTGTTGATGATTTCTGAAAAAGAAACTAAAGCGTCCTGTCAATCGACGTTTGATTAGGTGAAGATACAATTTCGGCCCGGTTAATTGGCAATTTTTATGAGATTGTCTTTTAATTTTGGAGCTGGTTGACGCAACCGTCAGATTGAATCTAGCCTTGATTTCAAGACACGAGATACATCCCAGAAATTAGTGATGATACGCTGGCTTAGCTTTCGATAATTTCAATTATTATCATTGTACATTTCATTTATTATAACCTGACATTGTAAGGTTAATACTAAGCCAGACGTTTGACAGGTGGATACATTATTAAAGTATCCAATCTCCTTATTCCTCCCCAAGCCTCTTCGATTTTCAGTAAACCGACTTTAGATATTCGAATCGCAATTTAATCTAATAATTTAACAAAATTATATACATTACCGACGGTCGGTAAATTAAAGTTACCATCGGTCGGTAAAACCGAAATCTACATTGCCGACGGTCGGTAAACTAAAAAGTTATATCAGTCGGTAAAACCGAAATCTACATTACCGACTGTCGGTAAACTAGAGTTACCATCGGTCGGTAAAACCGAAATCTACATTACCGACGGTCGGTAAGCTAAAAAGTTACGTCGGTCGGTAAAACCGAAATCTACATTACCGACGGTCGGTAATTTAAAGTTACCATCGGTTGGTAAAACAGAAACCTACATTACCATCGGTCGGTAAATTAAAGTTACCATCGATCGGTAAAACAGAAACCTACATTACCATCGGTCGGTAATTTTCGTGAGTCGATAATTACACCGGGTCGGTAATTCATTATTACTATTATAATTTATTCTTCTCCGACTATATTCCAGCTGCGATCTAAACCCTTATGAAGCTTCAATGACTAGATCTGACTATTCCTCTCTTTACTTTTCGGTTAATAACTATTTTTACTGAACGGATAGTCACGCGAGACTTTTTCTTTTTATTTAACAGGTGTTGGTCAACGTAAGTAACATCGAATCCCTATACAATATTATTACATCTTCACTTAATTAAATAAATTGTTACCAAACTGTAATATAATTAATAGATGGTCCGCGTACGACGTGCCAACCAGGGTACTCGACGAACACCTTCCATTCGCGAAACCTCTCGCCGTATACGCCGAAACAGACGTACACGGCGCTTACCCCATATTATTGTCTCGCTGGATAAAGAAATCAAAGAGCCTACCCCATCTACGATAAATCAGTCTTCTCCTTCCATCCTAGAGATCGCAGAAACAAATGTTTCAACGTCAAACGATCTGTCTCCCCCTCTAACTGAAGAAAATACAGAAATCCAAGAACCCCTCGACACTCAGGTAAATACTTTCGCTTCAACGACACCACCTGCGAGAAATAACTACACCTACTTAGAAACAACAGAGGAACTACCTGAAGAACTGAGCGACTTTATTTTGGAAGCAGAAGAGCGAAACGCTGAGATAGCGCCCAACGCAGTAATACCAGACCAACATAATTATTCGCCGGAAGAAGACGATTTCTATCCTCCCACAAGCTATTCACCAGTAAACTACGAGGATCTAGATCCTTTCGCACCCTTGGAGATTCCCCAAATAGAAACCGCGATACCTATTGCAAATATCGATAGCGAATATTCATATATTCTCCCAGAAATATACGGTTACTCTCCGGAGGAATAAATTCACAGTTATTCAAGTTATAAAAGAAAAAGAAACAAAAGGTGAAATAAATAAAGAAATCTTAAATCTATATAAACCATTTATTTATTCGCATTCCCTCCTGAATCCTCTCTCTACGAGCACAACAGACCTTCAATCTCTCGGCGTCCCAGGGTATAGCCGGCCTAGCAGGTTGCCCTAAAACAAATTGAGAGATTAATTGCGTCCAACTGGGAAAGTAAGACTTCCAGACCAGTCCTGAGGAACTGGGGACGTAACAATGTGTTCGAATCTATTGAGTCAAATTCTCCTTCCGCAGACTCTGCGCTGACTGGTACCGCTGGGGGATTGCTGTTGTTGGTTTCTGGATTATATTCAGGGGGCAAGGGGGCGAAAGACAAGTCAAAAGGGGTATCCTCGCGATCGGTGGTGGCGCGTATAATATTAGAGGGAATGTTATCCCTGTCCACAAATAATTGTTGTGCCAAGGAGGGACGATTTCGCAATAACCGTTGTCTATTTATTTCTCGGCGAGCTACGCCTGCGTTTCGCGAAGGGAATTCGCGGCGGGTTATGGGGTCTGGACGTCGGGTGTTGACCATCTATTAATGAGAGAAAAGGTTCGAGTTCCGACACGAATATAATATAATATTTTAGTTAATTTTTCCGAAAATTATTATTACTTACGATGTCACAAGAAAAAGAAAAGGGGTCACCTGTCAAAAATGAAAGTACCGCGTGAATAATACGTCACACACACGCATATGCACAGTGGAAGAGAAAGTAGATAATTAAATAAATTTATTTTATTTCTTTCTCTGATACTAAATTATGATTTGAAATCATCAAAAAATTTTTAATTATTAATCATGCCTTTAAATTTCAAATCGGGTGTATGGACGTCAAGTAAGAAGAGGATTACAGGATGTCATTGGAATGACAATCTATCAATGCAGCTGGCTCAGTATATTGTAAAATTCTCATATAAGCCTAAGCCATTGTATCGTTACTAATCTCTGGGATGGATCTCGTATCTTGAAATCAAGGCAAGATTCAACCTGACGTTGTTTACATCAGTCAGCTCCAAAATTAAAAGACAACTTCCATCATCAGTAACGCAGCTTCAGGATAATTATCAATTAAACGGGCCTAAATTGTATCTTTGCCTAATCAAACGTCGATATGACAGGAGGCCGCTAATTTTTTATTTGCCTCACCAGCTGCAAGTCAAAAGGAAACCTCTATCATTGAAATATATTCCTCAAGATAATTGCCTTTTCACTGTGCCTGAATTAGATTTGTCCTGCCGAAGCAGGTTCTTACTAATTACTGTCAATCGAGTCGTCTTATCAAAGAGATAGATCCCATGAAAGACTTTCAATTCAAAGTAAGATTTAAATAAATTGTGTGTATGGATGTGGGAATATGAATAGTTGAAGGTAAGAATAAAAAATATAGAAGCTGACAGTCAAGTAGCATGCGACTGTGTAGATTATTAATTATTAATAAGTGTCAGGAAGCGTAGAGAAATAATCTTTTATTATTACGAATGTACTTACCAGATGATGAAGTTCTCGATGTGCAAGGATGACTACTCTCCGTCGGAGACCGACTGCCTCGGCGAGGTCCCTGAAGAGAGGTCAGGAGCCGTTGAAGAATAATTGGCAGAAGACCGAAGTTGAACTTGAATTCACTTTTATTTAAAGTATACTCGAGTACAATATTTGAAGGCTCTAAGATGCTTCCTTCCTTTTAGAGAGCTGGTGGTCAGATGCTAGGTGATGTCCACTCGAGAGCGCTGGGTCAAATGCACAGAAGACTGAGCTGCGCTCCCTGAAGTACCCTCTGATCCCTACTTTGTTCCAGGAGTCAGTGGTAGGGGAATGGGAGCTCTAAGCGTAGGTTGCTTGGCTGCTATTTGCTGCACTAGCTGCCCTTCCTTTTGGCGCATGTGTGACGTAGTAGTTGCGCTTTTGCGTAGGGGGAATGGGCTACCCGTGCGTTGGTTTGTTAATTTATAAAATTTTATAATAGTTTTTAGCTACCAGAATTCTCGTTATTTGCATACATTTTCTAATGTAGAATCTTAAATCTCCTTAAAGAAATGCGAAAGAAATGCGAACGGTTCTTCTAGCATGCTCCGTTCAAAAACTGCCTTAAATTCCGCTTATAATAATTTTTTTATAATTAGTAAATTCTGGTGTCATAAACTATTATAATTACAATCATTTTATAATATACATATATATATATATATATATATATATATATATATATATATATATATATAGGGTGAGCCATTTTAATTAACGCACGCAATTATTTCGGAAACAAAGCATTTTAGAGAAAAATGTTTCAGACAAAAGTTTTATGGTTTCGAGGGGGCCATAAGATGGTATCATTGGTTTGACCTTGAAGAGTTATTTGAAGGTCACATGAAGGTCACCTTCAATTTCTTAAATGGAACCTACTATTTGTCATTGCATATTCTTGTAGCTTATCTCGAGAGCTTTCCAAAACACTATAATTAAGTACCTTTTCGTTAAGTACTTTTTGAGTTATGAGGCTTGAAATAATTTCTTAATTTTACATAAACCGTAAAATATCTTGTAAAATATTCATTTTTCGATTATCTTATCTTAATACTTTTATGTACAAAATAATGAGAGGAATCAATTGGTGTAAAGAAAACACATAGTTGTTTTTAAGAAAAAATATGGAATTGTTAATTGCAAATTATATATTTTTTCTTCAAAACAACTACGTGTTTTCTTTACACCAGTTGATTCCTCTCATTATTTTGTACGTAAAAGTATTAAGGTAAGATAATCGAAAAATGAATATTTTACAAGATATTTTACGGTTTATGTAAAATTAAGAAATTATTTCAAGCCTCATAACTCAAAAAGTACTTAACGAAAAGGTACTTAATTATAGTGTTTTGGAAAGCTCTCGAGATAAGCTACAAGAATATGCAATGACAAATAGTAGTTTCCATTTAAGAAATTGAAGGTGACCTTCATGTGACCTTCAAATAACTCTTCAAGGTCAAACCAATGATACCATCTTATGGCGCCCTCGAAACCATAAAACTTTTGTCTGAAACATTTTTCTCTAAAATGCTTTGTTTCCGAAATAATTGCGTGCGTTAATTAAAATGGCTCACCCTGTATATGTGGATATATATATATATATATATACAGGGTGACCCATTTTAACTTAGGCAGCCAAATAACTCGAAAAATAAGCAAGATAGAGAAAAATGTTTTAGACAAAAGTTGTATGGTTTCGAGGGGGCCATAAGATGGTATCATTGGTTTGACCTTGAAGAGTCATTTGAAGGTCACGTGAAGGTCACTTTAATTTTTTTAAATGGAATACCCTATATATTTTTGTACATTCTTGTAGCTCATTTCGAGAGCTTTCCAAAACACTATAATTAAGTACCTTTCCGTTAAGTACTTTTTGAGTTATGATGCTTGAAATAATTTCTTAATTTTACATAAACCGTAAAATATCTTGTAAAATATTCATTTTTCGATTATCTTACCTTAATACTTTTATGTACAAAATAATGAGAGGAATCAATTGGTGTAAAGAAAACACATAGTTGTTTTTAAGAAAAAATATGGAATTGTTAATTGCAAATTACATATTTTTTCTTCGAAACAACTATGTGTTTTCTTTACACCAATTGATTCCTCTCATTATTTTGTACATAAAACTATTAAGGTAAGGTAATCGAAAAATGAATATTTTACAAGATATTTTACGGTTTATGTAAAATTAAGAAATTATTTCAAGCCTCATAACTCAAAAAGTACTTAACGAAAATGTACTTAATTATAGTGTTTTGGAAAGCTCTCAAGATGAGCTACAAGAATGTACAAAAATATATAGGATGTTCCATTTAAAAAAATTGAAGTGACCTTCACGTGACCTTCAAATGACTCTTCAAGGTCAAACCAATGATACCATCTTATGGCCCCCTCGAAACCATACAACTTTTGTCTAAAACATTTTTCTCTATCTTGCTTATTTTTCGAGTTATTTGGCTGCCTAAGTTAAAATGGGTCACCCTGTATATATATATATATATATATATATATATATATATATATAAGTATTAATAAAAATAACAAGGTGAGTTGGGCACACAAAATTTGTAGTCATAAAAAACATGCAATATATTCTTATATACTTTAAGTATATATAATATCCAAATAATCCGAATATCCGTTAGCTTAAGTGCTTTAATTATTCATACAAACATATGTACTCTAGCAACCTAAATACAATAAATCCTTTTATTAATAACAAACCTAAAAACTATAGGTAAATGCGAATAAAATATAATTTTATATGCGTGAATTAATAAGTCAGTCAAGCGGTCAAGGCTAAGGATGTGCGCTGCGTTATCTACTGACACGCGTCAACGTATCTTATCTCCCTTGATACTTACGACGTTCATGCAGATAGACTTCAGACCAAGGAGACTTGAAAATAATATTCTTTTAAAGTCAAGGCGTGAAATAAATTTCGGACCGACCTTTTGCTTTAACCATTAACACGCATGGTTATTAATAAATATACCTTGCAATATGTTTTACTAAATTATTAAGTTGTAAATCGTAAGAGAATACGTAACACATATACATACGAAATTTAAAAGGCGAATTATAAGAACAATATAACTGACAATAAAACATAAATTTAATGAAGGAAATAAGATATGTTAAAATATATTAAAGGGATTAGAACATAAAATTGAAATACAACAAATGTACAATCTTATAAAGTTTAGTAAAACATGATTTTATACGTACTAATAATCAAGCTAAATTATAAATCTTCTTATATGTGCCAAAGGCTAAGGCTAAGCCGAAAGCAGTGCGTTATCGGTTGGCGCGTGCCAATAATCTTATCTTCCACCATGTCTCAACATACGCGCCCGAGTCTAAAGACAAAGAGGACTCGAGAATAATAACTCGAACGAATATTATAAGAAGCACTTCCTATTGCGAGCGTAATATTCATAAAATTATAAAATTGTTAAAAGAATATATATATATATATATATATATATATATATATATATATTCATATGCCAAATGAGCCTGGATGTTTAATAAAAAATTAAGAAGTAATAAGGTTTAAGTAAACTCTTATTTTTCGGCATGAAAAAATTAATACACACTAAATCATTATAAAATAAATTTGACATGACAATAAAAAATTACAATTATAAAATCTTACAACCAATATACATATATATATATATATATATATCCTACATAATAAGTAGCAGAGCTACATGAATTGTTACAAGCGAAATTATTAAACCGTCTTATAAAATAGCATAAGAATAAAATTATTCACCAAGAGATAAGCGATCCCCCGAGCTTCATTCAGTACAATTGTACATGGGCTCATTTAGCGATAAGATAAGAGACCCGGCGCGACCGCCTGGTATTACGGCCATCCGCTACAATAAAATTAATTCGATATATCGTTTGATCCGCAGAACTGTAATAATTAAAATACTTTTATACCACCCAATTGATATTAACAATTATTTCTTCTGTGTTAAGCAACTATACATATATATCCATATATATATATATTATAAAATGATTGTAATTATAATAGTTTATGACACCAGAATTTACTAATTATAAAAACCACGCGATTATTATAAGCGGAATTTAAGGCAGCTTTTGAACGGAGCATGCTAGAAGAACCGTTCGCATTTCATTCACATTTCTTTAAGGAGATTTAAGATTCTACATTAGAAAATGTATGCAAACAACGGGAATTCTGGTGGCTAAAAACTATTATAATATTTTATAAATTGACAAACCAACGCACGGATAGTCCACTATCCCCAGGAAAAAGCGCAACTACTACGTCACAACATGCGCCAAAAGGAGTGGCAGCTAGTGCAGCAAATAGCAGCCAAGCAACCTACGCTTAGAGCTCCCATTCCCCTACCACTGACTCCCGGAACAAAGTAGGGATCAGAGGGTACCTCAGGGAGCACAGCTCAGTCTTCCGTGCATTTGACCCAGCGCTCTCGAGTGGACATCACCTAACATTTGACCACCAGCTCTCCAGAAGGAAGGAAGCAACTGACTTACCAAGCATCTTAGAGCCGTCAAATATTGTACTCAAGTATACTTTAAAATAAAAGTGAATTTAAATTCAACTTCGGTCTTCTGCCAATTATTCTTCAACGGCTCCTGACCTCTCTTCAGGGACCTCGCCGAGGCAGTTGGTCACCGACGGAGAGCAGTCATCCCTACACATTGAGAACTTCATCATCTGGTAAGTACATTCTAAATAATAAAAGATTATTTCTCTACGCTTCCTAATACTATTTAAAATAATTGACAATCTACAGTCACATGCTACGTGACCGTCATCTCATATCCGTTTGAATTATTCCGGTATTGACTTAATTTTATTTTAATTTCATTTCAAATCACTATCACTATTACCAGATTTAATTGTATGATAGTTTTAATGAATCGGGAATCCATACCTTTAACAATCTATATTCCTGCATCCATGCAATCAATTTATTCAAATCTTATTTCAAACTTGAAGATGTTATGGGACCTATCTCTTTGATAAGACGACTCGATTGATAGTAATTGGTAAGAACCTGCTTCGGCAGGACAAATCTAATTTAGGCACAGTGAGAAGGCAATTATCTGGAGAAATATATTTCAATGATAGAGATTTCCTTTTGACTTGGAGCTGGTGAGGCAAATAAAAAATTAGCGGCCTCCTGTCATATCGACGTTTGATTGGGCAAAGATACAATTTAGGCCCGGCTAATTGACAATTATCCTGAAGCTGCGTTACTGATGATGGAAGTTGTCTTTTAATTTTGGAGCTGACTGATGAAAATAACGTCAGGTTGAATCTAGCCTTGATTTCAAAATATGAGATCCATCCCAGAGAGTAGTAATGATACACTGGCTTAGGCTTATATGAGAATTTTACAATATAGCCAGCTGCATTGATAGATTGTCATTCCAATGACATATCCTGTAATCCTCTTCTTACTTGATGTCCATACACCCGATTCGAAATTTAAAAGCATGATTAATAACTAAAAATTATTCGATGCCTTCAAATCATAATTTAATATCAAAGAAAGAAATAAAATAAATTTATTTAATTATCTACTTTCTCTTCCACTGTGCGTATGCGTGTGTGTGACGTATTATTCACGCGGTACTTTCATTTTTGACAGGTGACCCCTTTTTTGTTTTTTCTTATGACATCGTAAGTAATGATAAATTTCGGGAAAATTAACTAAAATATATTATATTATATTCTTGTCGGTACTCGAACCTTTTCTCTCATTAATAGATGGTCAACACCCGACGCCCAGACCCCATAACTCGCCGCGAGTTTCCACTACGCCGTGCGGGCGTGACGCGACGAGAGATATATAGACAACGGTTATTGCGAGATCGTCCCTCCGTGGTTCGCCAATTACACAGCCCCACAAAAAAAAAAAGTTTCTGACCTGGAGGTCTCACTATGCTAATTATATGTTTTTGGGGTCGCTGAATCCGAATCCGAGGTCAATTCAGCTCCATCGGGTCTGGGTTCAGCCATAACCTCAAAAAACCCACTAGTATAGGCTTATTAGTGTTAAAAAAATTTATTTTTGGTCCGGGGATCAAACTATGCTTATTATATGTTTTTGGGGTCGCTGAATCCGAGTTTGAGATCCATTTAACTCTGTAACGTTAAGGCTTAGCCATAACGTCAAAAAAACCTAATAATAGCCCTGAATACTCAAGATTCTAATATCTTAATTGCATCAAAGTAATGGAGTATAGGGTTTGGTTTCAGCGACCCCAAAAACATATAATAAGCATAGTTTGATCCCCGGACCAAAAATAAATTTTTTTAACACTAATAAGCCTATACTAGTGGGTTTTTTGAGGTTATGGCTGAACCCAGACCCGATGGAGCTGAATTGACCTCGGATTCGGATTCAGCGACCCCAAAAACATATAATTAGCATAGTGAGACCTCCAGGTCAGAAACTTTTTTTTTTTTTGTGGGGCTGTGTTATTTGTAGACAGGGATAATATCCCTTCTAATATTATACGCGCCGCTAACGATCGCGAAGATACCCTCTTCAATTTGTCTTTCGCCCCCTTGCCCCCTGAATTTAATCCAGAAATCAGCGACAACTGCAACATCCCAGCGATACCAGCGGGCACAGAGTCTGACGAGGAAGAACTTGAATCAGCAGGCTCTGACAACTCAAGCGACTCAAGTGATGCGTCTACAATAGTTATTGATTTGAACAATCGAACGGACGGGATTCCGCTAGGACTGCTCCGCGCTTGGGAGTGTAACGCGGAAATAAGGAGGATTCCCTTGATGTTGAATCAACAAATCCAGACAGCACCATCGCCGAGCCCTCCCAGGACACCCGAATCATTCCCGGGGTACTCTACCCCCAGTTACTCACCAGTCACTCTAGGGGAAATAGACTTCGACCCCATTGATATCTCTCCGAGCGAGGAAAGTTTTATAGATTTTGAAATAAATCAACTCCTCGACTATTTAAGTAGCGAAGAATTCCTTGATACGATTGTAGACCTATAAAAAATAATATATTAATATCAACAAAAATTATCATTATATCCTTCTGTATTTAACATAAATTTGCATTTAATGTACATGGATAAGGGAATGAAATAAATAAAAATAGAAATTTATAATATAAAATATCCATTTATTTACTTGTCAACCTTAAAATATCTCTGAAAAGAAGCGTTTACAAGATTCTGAATCTCTCGGCGTCCCAGGGTATAGCCGGCCAAGCAGGTTGCCCTGAAAAAGAAATTGAGAGATACTAATTGTTCGTCCTTGCACGGTGAGCCCGGCAGAAACGTTGAATAAACGATAAAATAGGACGTAACAAGGAAGAGAGAATGATTTCGTACTGTGACAGGAAGTTCGGTGTAACATCTCTCAGTTTCTCTTACCATTACTTCAACGGGAATGCACTTGATTATTTGCACAGCTTCTCCTGTTGTAACAGCCATATATCCTGGCCCTTTCATGAGCTGAAAGGCAAATTCGTCTGGCTGGAGTGTAGCAAAAGATAAGGCATTAGTAATTACCTGTCTTTCTAACTCGCATTTTTGCGAAATGACATTATTATAGAGGGATGTCATCTGTTGTTTGACGTGTTTTTCTATATAAACGAACTTGGAGTTCATGTATGTAAAGATGTCAAAATTATTGACAGGGATAATTTTTCGACTAGCGAATGTATTGCCAGGTTTAGCTTCAAGGATGAATAATTTTGGGTGCTCTGTGCACTGGAGAGTATAACCACATAGGGGTAACTCCTTGGTTTTCATGAGGGCGAAAGTAATTTCTTGCGTTACAAGACTATAGATGATCGGGATGTCGGCCTTGGAGGTGTCTTCGGAAATTTTGTTTGCAGGTCCTTCGTAGAAGACATCATACTGTTGGAAATTACAAGTATCCGTAGGTATAGGTTTCCAAAAGGTATATCCGTCGTCGGCGTCTAAACAGAAGCTGTCAACGAGTTTACACGCTGTTCCAGATTTTAATTTAATCCTTCCAGTATTCAATTGTATGGGAACGTAAGAAGATTTCAGTGATATTTTCACAGCAGCTTGGACGACTACGTCGTCCCATGTTCCGTATGGATCGTTGTATTGTGATCCTTTGCAGTATCCGTCGACTTGCACTCGGCCTGCAATAGTGATGCTTGTATAGGTCGTCCGGTTCGCCTTTATGCCGGTGACAAGGTTATTGTCTCCGAAAGTGATGGTTCCGTCTTGAAACGTTCTTAGACATTGAGTGTATCCAGTCACATGTACATAATCAGCTCGTCCATTATGTACAGCGGAAATGTGTGAATGCATGCCACAATGATAGATATTTCTTGATATCTCAATTTTGCACTGTATGACTTCCGTGTGGCTGTAGTCCGATAATTGCAACAGCTGGATATGGATGTTGGTGATGTTCGGCTTTCGTATATTCAAATCGCATTCTCCAACATCGAGGAGAGAGACGGCTGTGACATTGAGGTGTTGTCCTCCGCAATCAAATCCAATTAAAGCAGTGGTTTCGCATAAGAAAATTACAAGGATTAGAGGTGTCATGGTATCTGAAATGATTACAATTTCAGTATACGTAGATGTATATATGTATTATAATAACGTGATCAGTGAATACATTTTTATAGATGACTATATGTATATACTATATGAATACATATCCTATTGAATATAGTTATGATTATTAGTATGCATATATGTATGCATATGTATTATATTCTTAACATTAAATTTTTTTTATTAATATTAATAACTGAATACTTGATATAGGTATCTCAGTAGTGTTCCTAACGTAGTAAATGAATATAACATAGTGTTTGAAATATATATATATATATATATATATATATATATATATGCGTATATTTCACTTTCATGCGGTAAGATATATTTTGTTACTATTTATTATTATTTTTCAATCTTATTATTAATATGTTTTTTCCTATTATTATTTTTTTTTTGGGAGGAGATATGCTCCTATATTATTAATTTATCGTTATTTCTTTATACACGTATATATATTTTGTGAGTAAATATGATTTAATATTAGATACATATATACTTATAATTATGCCGAATATGATAGAGGTAATAAGGCGTTGTGATTTCGAGAGAATAGCGAAATGAGAATTGCCGTTTTATGATAATAGCAATTCCTCCAGATGTTCTGGATCGTTTGGGTCAATCCTAATTTCAGCTACTCCGTATTCTATGTTTAACGTACGCGATTCTACGGACAAACCGATTAGCTGTCGGTACGTGCTTTCTTCGCTTGGTGAGATTAATCGTAAGAATCGTAATAATCTCTGATACATTCCGAGCACTCTATAAGCGGTCGATCTTGGTAACAGTTTTCACCGCAGTTTTTACATCTTTGCATTGGTACCATTCCGTATTCGAAGGTATGAGAGTATCTTGTTAAAACTCGGTTGTAGATCTTAGGATTATAACAGTCCGTACATACTATATAAGGGCTCTCGGAGCTTAAAACATCATGTGTCATTATAACTACACATTTTATACGTAGGCTGTTATAAATAGAGTCTGCCATGATGGGGTGTATATAGCGCTTAAAGTTTAAAAGTGGGCACATTTTCGGTTATTTTCTTTAAGCATACACGCCTTGCATATGAGTTCTGCAAAAAGCGAAAGCGTTTAAATCGTTTATATCTTTTCCTTGTCCCCTTTCGTAAATAGCTCTCCCAAAGTAAGAATATACACATTCAAGGCATTGAAAAATGGGGCGAGTAGTTTCTAGAGTGCAGTTGCAATATTCACATGTAGAGAAGTGTATGTCTCCAAAGGTTACCCAGTGACAAACTATTAGTTCGGGTTTAGCTCTGAGTTGACGGAGTTTATAACATCCACAACACATGCGGGTTGGATTACGGGAGGTTTTGGTATACCTTCTGTAGCAGATTATTTTCCTACATTCGGCTTTATGGATGTTTGGAAAGTGGGGTAGGAGATCGTGGATGGGGTGATTGCATGGTGGATTATTTGAGTCACTCATTTTTAATTATTTTGCTGGAGTTCTCTTTCCCGTTCAGTTTCTAGATATCTCAGAAAGCATCTCCTACAGTTAATTATAGGGGTTATGCGCAATACCTTGCAACCACATATAAAACAAGGATGTTCATGGAAATTATTGTTATGGAAAAATTGGGATACGCTGTGATATTTCACGCGTTGGGGTTCGTATTCTGCTTGGGATCTACAGGAAGGGCAGAAATAAGCACCTTGGCAGAGATATCCGTCGACCTCTTCGTGCACTACGATGGGATAGAGTGTCCATGAGTGCTCATGCAATTTTAACTCGAGGTTCCCTCCTCGTTAATGGAGAGAGTAGAAGAATAGGTCGCTCTAAATATCTTTGCAAGGTTGTGAGTGCAGATCGTGCAATTAGCCAGTGGCCTTATTACAGTTATGGGACGTCGACAATAAGAGCAGATAGTTCTACTAGGGTGTGGGGCGAAAGAAATAATGTGGGAATCTACTGGTAGAAAAGATTGTAGGGTGCTAGGAGTATGTAACAGGCAGTAGCAGGCACAGCAATAATGACTGTGATTGTGTAGGTTAAGATACCCGTGCAGCTTTATACATACCGCCTGAGGAAGTGGGTCAGACATTATGAATCATTTCCCACTGAAGGGTGTATAATTAGAATTTCAACAAGGTTCCTGATGCAGGTAAGACACTGATGCAGGGGTTTTATGATAGTAAGAGTTCGAAAGCAGTTAGTGCAGTGAAGTTCAATGTGATGTGGTCCCAGAGAAAGAAAGTGTGCAGATACTAGAGGGAGCGGTGCCCTTAAAGATGAAGGTTGTATGTGATAATAGCAAAGTTCGCAAAGAAGAGTAGTTAGAGTAGGATCACGGTGTCCTTTGATTTCTACACAACATGCAGTGCCAGTGTAAGGCATACCTTAAGGTATGGAAAGTCGATCGTATACGTTAAGTACTAAGGGGTACTTGAGTTCGTTGACTTCTGTTACGTCCTATTGTATCGTTTATTCAACGTTTCTGCAGGGCTCACCGTGCAAGAACGAATAATTAGTATCTCTCAATTTCTTTTTCAGGGCAACCTGCTTGGCCGGCTATACCCTGGGACGCCGAGAGATTCAGGATCTTGTAAACGCTTCTTTTCAGAGATATTTTAAGGTTGACAAATAAATAAATGGATATTTTATATTATAAATTTCTATTTTTTTATTTATTTCATTCCCTTATCCATGTACATTAAATGTAAATTTATGTTAAATATAGAAGGATATAATAATAATTTTTGTTGATATTAATGTATTATATTTTTTTTTATAGGTCTACAATCGTATCAAGGAATTCCTCGCTGCTTAAATAGTCGAGGAGTTGATTTATTTCAAAATCTGTAAAACTCTCTTCGCTCGGAGAGATGTCTATGGGTTCTAAATCTATTTCTCCAAGAGCGACCGGGAATAATTCGGAGTAAAATAACCTGAGAATGAGTCAGGAGTTCGTGGAGGGCTTGGCGGCAGTGAAGTCTGGACTTGTTGGTCCCTTGTCGCAGGGCTTCTCCTTATTTCTGCGTTGCGCTCCCAAGCACGGAGCAGTCCTAGCGGGATCCCGTCCGTAGGATTGCTTAAGTCGACAATTATTGTAGACGCGTCGCTTGATGCGTCCGAGCCTGCCAATTCATATTCTTCTTCATCAGACTCTGCGTCTGCTGGTACCGCTGGGGGATTGCTGTTGTCGGTTTCTGGATTGTATTCAGGGGGCAAGGGGGCGAAAGACAAATCAAAGAGGGTATCCTCGCGATCGGTGGCGGCGCGTATAATATTAGAAGGGATGTTATCCCTGTCCACAAATAATTGTCGTGCAACGGAGGGACGATCTCGCAATAACCGTTGCCTGGATATTTCCCGTCGTGTCACGCCCGCATGGCGTAATGGAAATTCGCGGCGGGTTATGGGGTCTGGACGTCGGGTGTTGACCATCTATTAATGAGAGGAAAGGTTCGAGTTCCGATACGAATATAATATAATATTTTAGTTAATTTTCCCGAAATTTATTATTACTTACGATGTCACAAGAAAACAAAAGGGGTCACCTGTCAAAAATGAAAGTACCGCGTGAATAATACGTCACACACACGCATACGCACAGTGGAAGAGAAAGTAGATAATTAAATAAATTTATTTTATTTCTTTCTTTGATATTAAATTATGATTTGAAGGCATCGAATAATTTTTAGTTATTAATCATGCCTTTAAATTTCAAATCGGGTGTATGGGTGTCACGTCCCAGCACATAAAAATTTTTTCTTTTGTTAATGAGCTACAAAAGCTTACTCATTTTATGCATATACAAGTTATTAAGACCATATTTCTTTAAAACTTTGTCGTTAACCGGTCAACTTACTATTCATATTGTTCTATATAACCAGAGAAAATACTTTGTCAATCTACCAATATTAAATTAATGTCTCGTTTTGCCGACATTCCCGATTGCCTACATCCCGATTGTCTACATATATTATTGCACACACGAAAAAAATGAAAATACGAAAGTACGATTGCACACATGACATTATTGCGCACATACACATTGCACACATGACATTATTGCACACATACACATTGCGCACATAACATTATTACGCAGTTACACATTGCACACATGACATGATTGTACACATGCACTTTGTCCACATGACATTATTGCACACATAAAATAAGAAAATCATATTAACACTTTGCACACATGACTTATCCAAAATTAATGTTAAATGCAGTATAAAATTAAATATAAAAATTAACGAACGTACCAAATGAATTTCCATGCGTAGTATTATAGATGCTTTATGCAGCAGCCTCAAGTCCATTCGAATGAAGCATACTCTCATATGCTTTAGGCCTGCATATTGTCCATGAAATATCCATTGGCTTATATCCTCTCAATTATTTTTATATATATATGTACTGTAGTAACCTAAATAAAGTAAAGAGAAATTTTAATAAATTAATTACTAACAAAATCACAGTATAAAAGTCCATAATAATTAATGCCAAATTCAGAACGATATACGTATGCATAAAAATTAATAATGCAAATAAAATAAGTACATGATTTTATACGCGTGAATTAATAAGTCAGTCTAAGCGCTCAAGGTTAAGCCAGCGCGCTGTGTTATCTGTTGGAACGCGCCAACAGTCTTATCCCCTAATGCATGCGACGATCATGCGTTAGCCTTCAGACAAAAGAGACTCTAAAATAATATTCTTATAAGACTAAGGCATGACATAAATTCAGACCGACTTTTTGCTTTAACCATTAGTATATATGGTCGTTAATAAAATACATTTTGCATCACGCTCTGTTAAAATTATAAGTCGCGAATCTCAAGGAATATCCATATGTATATTATAAGTACGAACATATATATATATATATATATATATATATATATATACATATTAAAATTAAAAGCAAAACCCAAAACTAAAATTCAAAGTGAAACGCCAATTGCAAAAATAAGAATGACTAGCAATAAATAAAAATTTAATAATAGAAACGAGTCTAAATTATAAAATTTAATAACGCTAATAAGCATATGATTTTATACACGCAACATATTAAGTCTTCTTATAAGCGCTCAAGGCTAAATGCGACGCGCTATTTTCCTTATCGTTTCCGAGAAGCGCCCGAGCAGTTGCATTTCTCAGAAGCGCTCGAGCCTAACGCATTTCAATCTTCAAGGCTGAAGAATATTCTGCTTGAATATTATTCCATACGAATATTATAAGGAACACTTCTTATTGCGAGCGTAATAATTGTAAAATTATAAATTGTTAAAAGGATATATACATATGCCAAATAAGCATGAATATTTAAGAAGTTAACTGTAATAATTTTCAATCAACCTCTTATTTCTTCAGAAGGAAATTATTAACACGTATCAAACTATTAAATAATTATTAAATAAATTTAACAGCATGGTTAAAAATTAACAAGCTACATTTATGCAATCTTTAAAGATTTAAAATCAAGTAATATCTACATATATACAGGGTGCGCCAAAAGTCTGGATACACCTAAATATCTCACAAACGGTGCATTTTAGTAAAAAATGTTTCAGGCAAAAGTTGTATGGTTTCAAGGGGGACATAAGGTGGTACCATTGGTTTGACCTTGAAGAGTCATTTGAAGGTCACGTGAAGGTTACTTCAATTTTTTTAAATGGAACACCCTATATATTTTTGCACATTCTTGTAGCTTATCTCGAGAGTTTTCCAAAACACTATAATTAAGTACCTTTTCGTTAAGTACTTTTTGAGTTATGAGGCTTGAAATAATTTCTTAATTTTACATAAACCGTAAAATATCTTGTAAAATATTCATTTTTCGATTATCTTACCTTAATACTTTTATGTAGAAAATAATGAGAGGAATCAATTGGTGTAAAGAAAACACATAGTTGTTTTTAAGAAAAAATATGGAATTGTTAATTGCAAATTACATATTTTTTCTTCAAAACAACTATGTGTTTTCTTTGCACCAATTGATTCCTCTCATTATTTTGTACGTAAAAGTATTAAGGTAAAATAATCGAAAAATAAATATTTTACAAGATATTTTACGGTTTATGTAAAATTAAGAAATTATTTCAAGCCTCATAACTCAAGAAGTACTTAACGAAAAGGTACTTAATTATAGTGTTTTGGAAAGCTCTCGAGATAAGCTACAAGAGTGTGCAAAAATATATAGGGTGTTCCATTTAAAAAAATTGAAGTGACCTTCACGTGACCTTCAAATGACTCTTCAAGGTCAAACCAATGGTACAGTCTTATGGCCCCCTCGAAACCAAACAACTTTTGCCTGAAACATTTTTTTCTAAAATGCACCGTTTGTGAGATATTTAGGTGTATCCAGACTTTTGGCGCACCCTGTATATATCCTACATAATAATGTTAATAGCAAAAGTTATATGAATAAAAATTGTTACAAGCGAAACTATTAAGCCATCTTATAAAGCGTTATAAGAATAAATTCACTCACCAAGAGACAAGTGAAACTCCGAGCCATCAGCTCATGCGGCGATAAGATAAAAACCTGGCGCGACTGCCTGGCGCGACAGCCACATTCTTCATCCCAAGAACTATAATGAATAAAATTATTAGTTAAGCAATTATATTAATCTTCACAATTAAATTTTCAATATTAATTAACACTACACGAACATATGTATTACACATATACATCTATATATCCACACATACATATATATATATACATGAAGCGAATATATTATAATATAAAATCATTGTAATTATAATAGTTAATGATACCAGAGTCTATTTAAACAATTTTAAATGTTATAATATTAGACAGTATAAAAGATTACAACCATTAAATGTTACTTTCGAACGGAGCATGCTAGAAAGACCGTTCACATTTCTATTAAGAGAGCTTAAGATTCTGCATTGGAAAATATATGCGTGCAAGAACTCTGGTAGCTAAAAACTATTATAAAATTTTACCTTTGTAAAATAAATTAATAAGCTTGAAGCATGAACGCGACTGACAGCTCCGTCGTCCCCACTATCTCCACACGAGGGCACGCCCACTACGTCACGACGCGCTCGAGAAGAAGGGCAGCTATAGCAACTAATAGCGGCCGAGCCGCCTACGCCCGGGAGCGCGCGCATTCTCCTATCATTACGGACGCCCGGAACGGAGTAGGAACCAGAGGGTACCTCAGGGAGCGCAGCTCAGTCTTCTGTGCATTTGACCGTCAGCTCTTCAACAGTAAAAACCTAGCAGACTTATCAGTGTATTACGAGCCGTAAATCTTGTACTTAGAGCTTATTAAAATAAAAGTTTTATTCGAACTTACACTCTGGTCTCCTGCCGTTCATTCTTCATCGGCCCGCATCCTCTCTTCAGGAACCTCGCTGATGCAACCGGTCTCCAGCAGAGAGCCACAACACCTTGTACATCGATGGACAACATCAGCTGGTAAGTACATATTAAAATAATTCAATAATAATTTTCTTTGCTTCCTAACTCTTTCTAATAATTAATAATCTACACAGTCGCATGCTACTTGACTGTCATCTCCTATCTCTTCTAATTACACCATCAACTATCCATATTCTCGCATCCACTTAAATTATTTAAATCTTACTTCGAATTAAAAGTCTTTTATGGGACTTATCCCTTTATTTTCGAGACGACTCGATTGACAGTGAATAGTGCGAAACTGCAGCGGCAGGACGAACCTAACCCTGGCCCAGTGAAAAGGCAATTATCTTGAGGAATTTATTCCTGTGATAGAGGTTTCCTCTTGACTTGGAGCTGGTGAGGCAAATAAAAAATTAGCGGCCTCCTGTTATCGTTCATCGTTTCGAAAGTGATTTTACGCTAAACAAATAGATGTTTCATTGCAAATAGAAATGATTAAATGTGTGGATGTTCCTTAAACCAAACTGAAATAAAATCCAACACTTCTTTCTCTTAAATATACACATACGTTGATTTTACTTGAACATTTAGTATTCAATCTGTCTTTGGTTTAAACCACAAGAGTGAATTGTCGCCTTAGAGCAGTCACTTGATGTACATTGAGTAGCCACAAGCTATTCCTCTACCGCTTTTGGAAGGAACTTTCTTTCGGGAGATTTCCTTTCGAATCCTGTACCGTTGTGACGTGACGTCTTGTACATCGAAACTACTCGAAAGAGCAGGGGACGCACTCTTTAAAGACAGGTCGAATCATAAAAATTGAGCTCTGATTTAGCATAGCATAATGAATGAATATTAATTTAATAAAACTAAATCAGCAGACAGATAGACACTGACCCACAAGCATATCACTGCAAATCCTTTGTTTTCTTATATCCTTATTGTACCCACGACGAATCTCGAAAGAACTTGTCTTTTCCAACGTCATATTTAAGTAGAATACAGTAAAAGAAATATTTACTTTAATTTATCAAGGATCTAAATTTATTCTAATACTATATATATATATATATATATATATATATATTAAGGTTGGGGAACCCGCCATCTTGTTTTACTATATTTTACTGACGTCTGCCATTTTGTGAACCACTTTTAACAGCATATTACATATTCTTATTAAGGCATTCTGCCAAGGAATTAATTCACTTTTATTGTCTCTGTCATCCCATTCCTTTCAATTATTTAATATTGTCAATTTAAACATCTTATTGAATTAAACATTTTTATGATTATTCCAATCAAATCCTTATTGTAACCAAACTTTTGAATTATTTTATCTAAATTCTTATTTGAACTACCTTATTCAAATTTTTTATTGAAATCAATTTAATTCAATTCTTTTATTAAATTATTTTAATATACCTTTCTTTCTATGATCTGTTTGCCCCATGCGTATAATTATTATACGTGAAATAAAAAAGAAGCGGAAATCATAAATAAATTAAATTGTAATTCAGCTTTAATTATTTCGAAACCCGTATCCATTCTCCTTAAAACCAGAAGAATACATAGATCCAGAGCTCTCGGCGTCCCGAGGTATAGTCGGCCTAGCAGGTTGCCTCAAAAAATAAATAGAGAGACTCACCTCACTCGCCTACATTGGTAAGCCCAGTAGATCTACTCCGAGGAATAGAGAGTGAGAAGCGTTAGGACGTAACAATGGGCTTCAAGTAAGAAGGGGATTACAGGATATGTCATTGGAATGACAATCTATCAATGCAGCTGGCTCAGTATATTGTAAAATTTTCATATAAGCCTAAGCCAGTGTATCATTACTAATCTCTGGGATAGATCTCGTATCTTGAAATCAAGGCTAGATTCAACCTGACGTTATTTACATCAGTCAGCTCCAAAATTAAAAGACAACTTCCATCATCAGTAACGCAGCTTCAGGATAATTGTCAATTAACCGGGCCTAAATTGTATCTTTGCCTAATCAAACGTCGATATGACAGGAGGCCGCTAATTTTTTATTTGCCTCACCAGCTCCAAGTCAAAAGGAAACCTCTATCATTGAAATATATTCCTCCAGATAATTGCCTTTTCACTGTGCCTGAATTAGATTTGTCCTGCCGAAGCAGGTTCTTACTAATTATTGTCAATCGAGTCGTCTTATCAAAGAGATAGGTCCCATAACATCTTTAAATTTGAAATAACATTTGAATAAATTGATTGCATGGATGCAGGGATATAGATTGTTAAAGGTTTGGATTCCCGATTCATTAAAACTATCGTACAATTTAATCGGGTAATAGTAATAGTGAGTTGAAATGAAATTAAAATAAAGTTAAATCCATACTGGAATAATTCAAACGGATATGAGATGATAGTCAAGTAGCATGTGACTGTAAATTATCAATTATTTTAAATAGTATTAGGAAGCGTAGAGAAATAATCTTTTATTATTTAGAGTGTACTTACCAGATGATGAAGTTCTCGATGTGTAAGGATGACTGCTCTCCGTCGGAGACCGACTACCTCGGCGAGGTCCCTGAAGAGAGGTCAGGAGCTGTTGTAGAATAATTGTTGCAGAAGACCGAAGTTGAATTTGAATTCACTTTTATTTTAAAGTATACTTGAGTACAATATTTGACGGCTCTGGGATGCTAGGTGAGTCAGTTGCTTCCTTCCTTCTAGAGAGCTGGTGGTCAAATGCAAGGTGATGTCCACTCGAGAGCGCTGGGTCAAATGCATGGAAGACTGAGCTGCGCACCCTGAGGTACCCTCTGATCCCTACTTTGTTCTAGGAGTCAGTGGTAGGGGAATGGGAGCTCTAAGCGTAGGTTGCTTGGCTGCTATTTGCTACACTAGCTGCCCTTCCTTTTGGCGCATGTCGTGACGTAGTAGTTGCGCTTTTGCGTGGGGGTAGTGGGCTATCCGTGCGTTGGTTTGTTAATTTATAAAATTTTATAATAGTTTTTAGCAGAATTCCTGTTATTTGCATACATTTTCTAATGTAGAATCTTAAATCTCCTTAAAGAAATGCGAACGGTTCTTCTAGCATGCTCTGTTCAAAAGCAGCCTTAAATTCCGCGCGGTTTTTATAATTAGTAAATTGTGGTGTCATAAACTATTATAATTACAATCATTTTATAATATATATATATATATATATGGATATATATGTATAGTTGCTTAACATAGAAGAAATAATTGTTAATAACAATTAGGTGGTATAAAAGTGTTCTAATTATTACAGTTCTTCGGATCAAACGATATATCGAATTAATTTTATTGTAGCGGATGGCCGTAATACCAGGCGGTCGCGCCGGGTCTCTTATCTTATCGCTAAATGAGCCCATGTACAACTGTACTGAATGAAGCTCGGAGGGTCGCTTATCTCTTGGTGAATAATTCTATTCTTATACTATTTTGTGAGACGATTTCATAATTTCGCTTGCAACAATTCATGTAGCTCTGCTACTTATTATGTAGGATATATATATATATATATATATATATATATACAGGGTGGGGCATTTATAGTGACACAAGCAATTTTTTTGAAAACGAAGCGAGATATAAAAAAATGTTTCAGACAAAAGTTCTATGACTTGAAGGGGGACATAAGAGGGTGCCATTAGTTTGACCTTGAAGAGTCACCTGAAGATCACGTGAAGGTCACCTCCAACTTTTTAAATGAAACACCCTATATACTTTTGCATATTCTTGTAGCTTCTCTCGAGAGTTTTCCAAAACACTATAATAAAGTATTTCTTCATTTAGTACTTTTCGAGATATGAGGCTTGAAATAATTTCTTAATTTTATATAAACCATAAAATGTCTAGTAAAATATTCATTTTTCGATTATCTTACCTTAATAGTTTTATGTACAAAATAATGAGAGGAATCAATTGGTGTAAAGAAAACACATAGTTGTTTTTAAGATAAAATATGTAATTGTTAATTGCAAATTACATATTTTTTCTTCGAAACAATTATGTATTTTCTTTACATCAATTGATTCCTCTCATTATTTTGTACGTAAAAGTATTAAGGTAAGATAATCGAAAAATAAATATTTTACTAGATATTTTATGGTTTATGTAAAATTAAGATATTATTTTAAGTCTCATAACTCGAAAAGTACTCAATGAAAAAATACTTTATTATAGTGTTTTGGAAAGCTGTCGAGGCAAGCTACAAGAATATGCAAAAATATATAAGGTGTCCCATTTAAAAAGTTGGAGGTGACTTTCACGTGACCTTCAGGTAACTCTTCAAGGTCAAACTAATGGCATCATCTTATGTCTCCCTTCAAGCCATACAACTTTTGTCTAAAACATTTTTTCATATCTCGCTTCGTTTTCGAAAAAATAGCTTGTGTCACTATAAATGCCCCACCCTGTATATATTGGTTGTAGGATTTTATAGTTGTAAATTTTTATTGTTTTGTCAAATTTATTTTATAATGATTTAGTGTGTATTAATATTTTCATGCCGAAAAATTAGAGTTTACTTGAACCTTATTACTTCTTAATTTTTTATTGAACATCCAGGCTCATTTGGCGTATGAATATATATATATATATATATACAGGGTGAGCCATTTTAATTAACGCACGCAATTATTTCGGAAACAAAGCATTTTAGAGAAAAATGTTTCAGACAAAAGCTTTATGGTTTCGAGGGGGTCATAAGATGGTATCATTGGTTTGACACTGAAGAGTCATTTGAAGGTCACGTGAAAGTCACTTCAATTTTTTTAAATGGAACACCCTGTATATTTTTACACACTCTTGTAGCTTATCTCGAGAGCTTTCCAAAACACTATAATTAAGTACCTTTTCGTTAAGTACTTTTTGAGTTATGAGGCTTGAAATAATTTCTTAATTTTACATAAACCGTAAAATATCTTGTAAAATATTCATTTTTCGATTATCTTACCTTAATACTTTTACGTACAAAATAATGAGAGGAATCAATTGGTCTAAAGAAAACACATAGTTGTTTTGAAGAAAAAATATGTAATTTGCAATTAACAATTCCATATTTTTTCTTAAAAACAACTATGTGTTTTCTTTACACCAATTGATTCCTCTCATTATTTTGTATGTAAAAGTATTAAGGTAAGATAATCGAAAAATGAATATTTTACAAGATATTTTACGGTTTATGTAAAATTAAGAAATTATTTCAAGCCTCATAACTCAAAAAGTACTTAACGAAAAGGTACTTAATTATAGTGTTTTGGAAAGCTCTCGAGATAAGCTACAAGAGTGTGTAAAAATATATAGGGTGTTCCATTTAAAAAAATTGAAGTGACTTTCACGTGACCTTCAAATGACTCTTCAGTGTCAAACCAATGATACCATCTTATGACCTCCTCGAAACCATAAAACTTTTGTCTGAAACATTTTTCTCTAAAATGCTTTGTTTCCGAAATAATTGCGTGCGTTAATTAAAATGGCTCACCCTGTATATATATACTGGTGATCCAGAACAAACGTTTGTCTTTAAAAAAATAAATTGTCGGGTCTATTCTAAGACGATTTTCCCTTTACCAAAATTGTCTACGAGGCTTAGTTTTTAAATTATTAAATAAAATAGTTTGCGAATTACGGAACGAGTACAAGAGGTAGACAGGGACGGCGCAACTCACCGTCCGATACAGGCGATCATGTGGGGCGCTCGACGCGATCAGCTGATTGCTGCACACGATGAGTGTAACAATCAGTGTGTGTGTGTGTGTGTGTGTGTGTGTGGTGTATTTATGCACGCGTATCCACACATGCACCGTACTCTCTCTCTTTCTCTCTCTCTCTCTCCCTCTTTCTCTCTCATTCTCTCACTCACTCACTCACTCACTTATTCTTACCTTAATAATGAGATTCTTCATACTGCTGATAAATAGCAGTGCCCAGTGTGTTGCACGATAATAATCGCCGTCGACGAGACGTTGTTTCTTCAACACGCAATCTAACACATCGTCAAATAAGCGAAGTTTTTTCTTTCATCACTTTCGACACTTTTACAAATTTACTCGCGCACTTAATCACTCACGATTGATAAAAGGAGGAATTTACCAACGGTCACGGTACGAATTTAATAAACGGTTAACGCATTTAATTATTAATTACACACTCGATTAAAGAAACGCGTTAACAGAACGCGAAACTCGATGCAAAGCGCGCGACGCGACGACCGACGACAAGCAGGTCAGGTTAGTACTAGCGCCTCTAGCGCTGCCAAACAAAAACGTGTAGCATTACGCGCTATCGAGTATCGCGTTCTGTTAATGCGTTTCTTTAATCGAATGTGTAATTAATAATTAAATGCGTTAACCGTTTATTAAATTCGTAACCGTTGATAAATTCCTCCTTTTATCAATCGTGAGTGATTAAGTGCGCGAGTAAATTTGTAAAAGTGTCGAAAGTGATGAAAGAAAAAACTTCGTTTATTTGACGATGTGTCAGACTGCGTGTTGAAGAAACGACGTCTCGTCGACGACGATTATTATCGTGCAACACACTGGGCACTGCTATTTATCAGCAGTATGAAGAATCTCATTATTAAGGTAAGAATAAGTGAATGAGTGAGTAAGTAAGTGAGAGAGTGAGACAGAAAGAGGGAGAGAGAGAGAGAGAAAGAGAGAGAGTACGGTGCATGTGTGGATACGCGTGCATAAATACACCACACACACACACACACACACACACACACACACACACACACACACACACACACTGATTGTTACACTCATCGTGTGCAGCAATCAGCTGATCGCGTCGAGCGCCCCACATGATCGCCTGTATCGGACGGTGAGTTGCGCCGTCCCTGTCTACCTCTTGTACTCGTTCCGTAATTCGCAAACTATTTCATTTAATAATTTAAAAACTAAGCCTCGTAGACAATTTTGGTAAAGGGAAAATCTTCTTAGAATAGACTCGACAATTTATTTTTTTAAAGACAAACGTCTGTTCTGGATCACCCTGTATACTAATAACAAGGGCGATAAGTCGGTCCGAGCTTGTTTCGCGATTTAATTCTCATTAATTCTTGCATACGGGATTACGTATAGCGCTGTCTCTCTCACTCGCGCGGGCCAACCGATAGTGCGGTCTCTCTCACTTTCACGTACTACTAGATATTGAGTTCTCGCGTGTAAATCTTGATCGGTGTAACCGTTTGATTTATATGTTTGAGGAGGCATAGTAAGTATTATTGGCGTTATTATTTACTATTAATTGATTTATTAAAATGTGGTTTTCCTTTGTGTAGGGTTTTATATATGTATATGTATATACATATAACTGGAAAGGCACAAGCCCATGGATTTTTCACGGATAATGTGTGTACGAAATGAGCCTCTTTTAAATATTTAACAAGGCTGCTACGCAAAACATCTGTAATTCTTTGTTTGAAATCGATTCGGCAATATATATATTCAAATATATATAAATTTTATATTTTTAATTGAGTAATGTACTTTTGGATATGGATTTACGTGTAGGTTATTATTGAAATGTATTTCTAAGGAAATTTTACTAACAAATATATTTTTATTTTTCCGTATAGCGTGTTCGTTAGGTGATGAAAATATTGATACACCCGGTGGACAACCGGGTGAAGGCTGTGTTTATAGGGTGACTTATTATTCTGCATGCAGTAAAGGTATGAGATTTTCTTTATGTTATTACTTTGCGCTCAATAGGAATTGTTATTACTTTGAAGCATTAATGCTTTAATTAATTTAATTTGTTTTATTTATTATTTTGTCATTTTTTGTTTTCTATATGTATTTCCTACCGAAAATGAATATATATATTTTGCTTGGTAATAATTAAGTTTATATATAAAATTGACTATTGGTATCAATGTCTGGTTCTTGATAGTTAAATTTTAATATTAATGATTTAGGAAAATCTTATATTTTACCCTTTTAATTAATTTTTTGTTTTGAGGTTGGAAGAAAAACCTGATGTGATGGGGCTAAACGGACCGCGGATTCGGCTTCAGCGACCCCAAAAACACACAGCAAATTTGGTCTGACCCCTAGGCCAGAAAATAAAATTCTTTTTGTGGGGCTGTGCTATTAGTAAAGGAAAATTTATTAATTTTATTTCTTTCGAATATATACCTATATATATCGTTAATTAATTGTTGATTTTTAAAGCGAAATTAACGTATTATTTTAGTAATAATTATCATTCATGGATATTAATTTTAATTGATTCAGTACATTTATTTATTGTTCATATAGTAATTCGTACTGAGACTTGTTGCGAATGCTTTTGACGTAGTTACATTATTCAGAATGATTTGTTGAAAATTTCTTTTGGTAATAAAATTCCGAATATATTTCTCTCTTGGATAAAGTTGTGTTACGTCCCCAGTTCCTCAGGACTGGTCTGGAAGTCTTACTTTCCCAGTTGGACGCAATTAATCTCTTAATTTGTTTTAGGGCAACCTGCTAGGCCGGCTATACCCTGGGACGCCGAGATATTGAAGGTCTGTTGTGTTCGTAGAGAGAGGATTCAGGAGAGAATGCGAATAAATAAATGGGTTATATAGATTTAAGATTTCTTTATTTATTTCACCTTTTGTTTCTTTTCTTTTATAACTTGAATAGATGTGAATTTATTCCTCCGGAGAGTAACCGTATATTTCTGGGAGAATATATGAGTATTCGCTATCGATATTTGCAATAGGTATCGCGGTTTCTATTTGGGGAATCTCTAAGGATGCGAAAGGGTCTAGATCCTCGTAGGTTACTGGTGAATAGCTTGGGGGAGGATAGAAATCGTCTTCTTTCGGCGAATAATTATGTTGGCCTGGTATTACTGCGTTGGGCGCTATCTCAGCGTTTCGCTCTTCGGCTTCCAAGATAATGTCGCTCAGTTCTTCAGGTAGTTCCTCTGTTGTTTCTAAGGAGGTGTAGTTATTTCCCGCAGGTGGTGTCGTTGAAGCGAAAGTATTTACCTGAGTGTCGAGGGGTTCTTGGGTTTCTGTATTTTCTTCAGTTAGAGGGGGAGACAGATCGTTTGACGTTGAAACATTTGTTTCTGCGACCTCTGGGATGGAAGGAGAAGACTGATTTATCGTAGATGGGGTAGGTTCTATGATTCCTTTATCCAGCGAAACAATAATATGGGGTAAGCGTCGTGTACGTTTGTTTCGGCGTATACGGCGAGAGGTTTCGCGAATGGAAGGCGTTCGTCGAGTACCCTGGTTGGCACGTCGTACGCGGACCATCTATTAATTATATAGTTTGGTAACAATTTATTTATTTAAGTGAAGATGTAATAATATTGTATAGGGATTCGATGTTACTTACGTTGACCAACACCTGTTAAATAAAAAGAAAAGGTCTCGCGTGACTATCCGTTCAGTAAAAATAATTATTAACCGAAAAGCAAAGAGAGGAATAGTCAGATCTAGTCATTGAAGCTTCATAAAAGTTTAGATCGCAGCTGGAATATAGTCGGAAAAGAATAAATTATAGTAGTAATAATGGATTACCGACCCGGGGTAATTATCGACTCACGAAAATTACCGACCGATGGTAATGTAGATTTCTGTTTTGCCGACCATCGGTAATGTAGGTTTCTGTGTTACCGACCGATTGTAACATTAGGTTTGCCGACCGTCGGTAATGTAGATTTTTGGTTTACCGACCGACGGTAATATAGATTTCTGTTTTACCGACCGATGGTAACATTAGTTTTGCCGACCGTCGGTAATGTAGATTTCAGGTTTACCGACCGATGGTAATATAGATTTCTGTTTTACCGACCAATAGTAACATTAGTTTACCGACCATCGGTAATGTAGGTTTCTATTTTACCGGCCGATGGTAACATCAGTTTTGCCAACCGTCGGTAATGTAGATTTCGGTTTTACCAACTGATGGTAATTTATCGACCGACGGTAATTTATATAATTTTGTTAAATTATTAGGTTAGTTTTGTTTTTAAATTGTGATTTGAATATCTAAAGCCGGTTTACTGAAAATCGAAGAGGCTTGAGGAGGAATAAGGAGCTTGGATACTTTAATAATGTATCCACCTGTCAAACGTCTGGCTTAGTATTAACCTTATAATGTCAGGTTATAATAAATGAAATATACTAAAATAATAATTGAAATTATCAAAAGCTAAGCCAGTGCATCATCACTAATTTCTGGGATGTATCTCGTGTCTTGAAATCAAGGCAGGATTCAATCTGACGGTTACATCAACCAGCTCCAAAATTAAAAGACAATCTCATGAAAATTGTCAATTAACCGGGCCGAAATTGTATCTTCGCCTAATCAAACGTCGATTGACAGGACGCTCTAGTATCTTTTTCAGAAATCGTCAACAGCTCCAAGTGAAAAGGAAATTTTCCTTAGGATAATTGCCCTTTCACTGTGCCGCAAGGAGTTATCCTCACCGTACATCAAGTACGAGACACACTAGTTTCGTCACAGCTCCAAGTAAAAAGGAAACTTCCCTCAGGATAATTGCCCTTTCACTGTGCCGCACGTCGGGTTCGCCCTGCCGAAGCAGTTTCGCACTCACTCACTGTCAATCGAGTCGTCTTATCAAGAAGACAAGTCCCAGTAAAAGTCATTCGAAATTAAATTAATTGAGGGCTGGGAAGGATTTGCTTATGGGTCAGTGTCTATCAGTCTGCTGATTTAGTTTTATTAAGTTAATATTCATTCTTTATGCAATACTAAATCAGAGCTCAAATTCTATGATTCGACCTGTCTCTAAAGAGTGCGTCCCGTGCTCTTTCGAATAGTGTCGATGTACAAGATGAACTAGTTTCTTTTTCAGAAATCGTCAACAGCTCCAAGTAAAAAGGAAACTTCCCTCAGGATAATTGCCTCTCACTGTGCCGCAAGGAGTTATCCTCACCGTACATCAATTGACTACTCTAAGGCGACATTACACTCTTGTGGTTTAAACCAAAGACCGGTTGAACACTCAATAATTCAATAAAATCAAAAGATAATTCTATTTGAAATAAAGTTTTAAGATTTAAATCAATGGAGAGTAGGGATTCGGAAATGTAGATTGTTGAAGGTATAGATTTCCGAATTAAAATTAATGTTAGTATTGAGTTGAATTGAATTAGGAATTTAGATGAGTGACATTCGGCTGTGTACTCACGAATGATCTGCTGTACGTTGATGAGTGGAAACTACTTCCTTCCACTGGATGCCGTCTACCTCGGTGATGGCTCAGGAAGAGGGTTGCAGTCCATGAAGTCGTCGTATAATAATTACTGAGTTTATTGGATAAGTGTAAGTACAGTGGTAAGTACAGATGTCAAAGTCCAAGACTGTTGAACCAAATGCCGGAAGGTGTTGACTGTTGAAATCGTTGGGCAAAAATGCCAGAGTTATTAAGTGTTGAAAACGTTGGGCAAAAATGCGAGGAGGACCGCTCTGCATGGGTTTATATAGGCGTCGGTCCCTACTTTTCGTCCGGGGTCTGATAGTGGAGGATGTGCGCCTCAGGCGTGGGCGGCGCAATCGCTCATTGGTTCCCTTCTCCGGGCTGGGATGCGCGCGCCGCTGGGCGTTGCCGCAGGGAGTGGACGTAACTTGAGTTGTAGATGGCGCGACTCTTCTGATTTAGAGTGGGGGCGACGGAGCGGTCAGTATAGAATCGGCTATACTGGTTACATTGTCTTTTGACATATAATTTTTATAATAATTATTTGACTATCAGAATTTCTTTGCAGTTCACATACATATATTTTCTAATGTAGAATTTTAAGCTCTAACTGTAGAAATGTAAACGGAGTTTCTAGCATGCTCCGTTCAAAAGTTCATTCTTTTCTTTTATGTATTATTATATAAAAATGCTTTTAAATATTATTAATAAATTCTGATATCATAATTATTATAATTACAATTCTTTTAACATCTGAAAATATATATATATTTATGATTACGCAGTGGGATATAGATATATGTATATATATATATAGATATATCTATATGAATATAATTTTTGTTAACAAATTCTTGTTTTAGCGTGCAATAATTTATTTTATGTCGCGGTGGGATATAATTAAAAGAGTAATATAAATTAATTTCATTTCATGGCGCAATAAAGTATTGCAGCTATTTTATATATAAATATAATTAATTCACGGTGGAATAAAATAATGTAAATTAATAGTTTTTAATAAATTACTGCAGCTATTTCACGCGGTGGAATATAAATAATATAATTTTAATTTACTGCGGAATAAAGACTATTAATTAACTATTTCAACATGTTATGCAACAATTTTTATTCTTTGATTTTGCTTTTAATATTTATAATCGTTAGGTTTTTGAGTTAATAAATTAATAAAAATTATTGTATATGCTTAATATTAATATTTAACAATAATTTCGTTTGTCTCTTGATAATAATTAATTATTTCATCATGTTGCATCATGTTGCGCAATAATATTCGAACGGAATATTCTTTGGATTTAACTTTTAATAATTATAACCGTTAGGTTTTTGAATTAATAAATTAATAAAAATTATTGCATATGCTTAATATTAACATTTAACAATAATTTCGTTTGTCTCTTAATAATAATTAATTATTTCATCATGTTGCGCAATAATATTCGAACGGAATATTCCATAGCCTTTAGCTTGGAATGCGACGAGCTCGGCATTTCTGAGAATTGCGATCGATCGGCGCTTCTGAGAAATGCATTGCATTTAACCTTGAGCACTTTATAGCGACTTATAATATTGCATACGTAAAATCATATTTAAAACTTTACTTATAAAATTAGTAATATTGAAGTTTTCATAATTATGCATATATGTATCAATTCAGCTTTTTATGCTCCTTAAGTAAAAATTATTACGAGATTTATATCTATATTATTTTTTGAGTTAATAAGGAATCAAAGATTTTTGGTATAGTCTATGCCTTAAAATAATGAGAAATATGTATAGTCGATGCAGAGACGTGTACAAATATAAATATATATATATGTATATATGACTTAATAAAAGTCCTTTGAATTTTAGTTTTTAACTTTTTTAGTATCAGGATAATATACTAATAAAGGAGATATACTCTTGTATGTCGGTAAGGTTAGCAACATTATTATCCTCAGTCGGTAAAGTAGGAAGTAGCTTTATCCTCAGTCGGTAAAGTAGGAAATGATATTATATTCAGTCAGTAACGTCGGTAACTGTGTTATACTCTGTCGGTAAGGTAGGAAACTACTTTACCATCTGTTGGTAACTTTTGTGCGGGTGACTTTACCTACTGTCGGTAAAGTAGGAAACTATTTTATCCTCCGTTGGTAACTTTTCTGTCGGTAACTTTTATGCGGAGAATATTATATGTGGATAAATACTCAAAATTATTTCTATCATTCTTAAGTGAGGTTATGTTATGTATAGCTAGCTTTTTAATAATGAAAGATTATTTTCGGAGTCATTGACAATAGTATATCGCGCGGCGGAATGATATTGATGTACTATAAGTATTGGTCATAATACATTGCGCGGTGAGATTTTATAATAAGAAATATTGATGATAATAGATGGCGCGGTGGAATTTTAATTAACAATATTAATTATATTAACAATAATATGTTACGGGGTGGGATTAAGATTTATATGTTCGTCGGTGGAATTACGGTTTAAAGATTATAGAGGCAATTTTTGCGTGTTTAAATAAGAAATAAAAATTTTGTTGCGGGACGTAACAGTTGATTAATAATAATACTTTATATAAATATCTTCGTACATGGTTAGTACTGCCAATATATCGTAATATACTTCTGGTTATATACTATATTAATCAATTTATTATTGATGATTGAAATTTGTGACATATATATGTGTGACAATTCGGTATTTTTTGTTTATTGGTTTATAAAGTTTTATGAATGATTTTTAAAGTAGTCATGTAGGAATTTTATGACTTCTTGTTAAAATTGGATATAGTGAAATCCTTTTTACAATAGTTATAACAACTAATTTGAGAAATATATTAATTCTGTTTGATTAATATATGTATATAAAACCAGTTATTCGATTAACACTGGTGGCCTGCCACTATTTTGGTTATATAAGGTAACTAAATAATATGAATATTGATTGATTACATATAATATATAACGATATGAATATATAGTGATTATATATAATTACACATAAAGATTATATAAGATGAAAAATTCTTTATACTATTCTATAAGCAATATTTAAAATTTTTGTTGCGGGACGTAACACTTCTGTCGAAGTACTTTCGAGGAGGCGCAATAACTCCGTGGCGGTTATAACGCACGAAATACAATTGTCTATGGGCTGTGTTTTTATCACTCCCGCACTGCAGTTGGCACAGGATTCGTCTCTGGCGACGTGACTGTTGATGAAAAGATGTCTTTTCATCAGTCGGTATTGTTCATGGACAATGTGCGTGCGGATTTTTGTGTAGCAGGTGTTGCACAAATTAGTATCGTCTGCTAGGCAGATGGCTCCTACTACATGCACGCAATGTGCAAATAAAAATGACTGCTTTATTTGCTGTATTAGTGATGAAGCAGGCCTAGGTCGAGTTGGCTCTTTGTGTCAAAGCATCTGTAACAGAAAATTCAAAGTTAGTATTTCATCCTGGCTGACAATGGGATAACTTTATTTTATTTATATGGACAATCCGGTTCTGATCTCCTATTTTAAGTTTAATATTACTAGGGGATAATAATTCCACGACTTCGTGTGGTCCAGTGTATTGATCGGCGAGCTTTCCTTTTCGTGGCTCTTTTAATAAAAACACGTGCATTCCTATTTGGAGTTGTTGCGGATTTAGGTGGCGATCATAGTACGTCTTGCTCCTTTCCTTGGCGCGTATGAGATTTTGCTGGGCTTGGGTTTGCAAGTCTCTTATTTTATTAAAGAGATTTGTGATATATTCGTGGTAAGTAGGTTCGATATTTTCCTCAATAATGGGATGCGCGGAAGGTAATCGAGCTATTCGCCCGAAAACTAGTTCGTAAGGTGAATACTTAGTGCCTTCGTGCACACTGGTATTATATGAGAACATTGCGAGTTTAATATACTCGTCCCAGTTAGCTTCTCTATTTATTTGTGTCTTTAAGTATTCTGTTAACACGTGATGTGAAGGTTCTAGCGATCCATTTGATTGAGGCTGATAAGCTGTAGTTTTAAAATGTTGTATGTTAAATCTCTTCGTTAATTGTCGCATTAAAGCTGACAAAAAGTTAGTTCCTTGGTCTGTTAATATGGCGCGAGGTGCTCAATATATACAAATGAATTCTTTGGTGAAAGCATCAGCAATTGTTAAAGAAGTGGCTTCTTGTAAAGGTAAGGCAACAGAGTATTTCGTTAATAAGTCTTGCATGGTTAATATGTATTGATGATTGTTCTCCGTGATGGGAAGAGGTCCCATAATATCCAACGAGACTTTGTCAAAAGCCATTCCAGGCGTATCGGTAATGACCATGGGTTGTTTGGTCTTTACTCTTGTTAATTTTTTAATTGACATTCTCGACAAGTTCTAATGAAATCCTGAATGTCTTTCTTCATCGTTTTCCAGCAATAGCGTGTTCTGATCCGATTATAGGTCTTTGTTACGCCTTTATGTCCACCGTGGGCTGAGGCGTGATTTTCTAGGATTAGAGATTGACGCTTTTCGACTTCAGGTGTCTGAATCAAATTTAGGCATATGTTAACCGGTAATTCTTGCAGGTGTCTTTTAATTTGGTTGGATATGTATGACCATGGTAAGTCGTCGAAGCGTTCGGTCTTGCTAAGACTTATCGAAGAAAGGTCGAGTTCGTTAATTACACCCACGAGCGAACGCAAACAATTTTTTAGAGTTTGCGCTTCAATGAGAGTACGATTGTTTTGTTTAATGGGAAGAGCGATCAGCGTGTTGGTTTTTACGGTGCATACTCTAGCTCTTTCGTAGGTTAATCCGTCGTATTTGGGAAGTAATTCAGCTTCCTGATATAGTTTTGCTCCGCTGTCATAAGGTGTTCCATTTAGATAGACGAATATTACATGGTTGTCTTTTTGTTTCAGCAGGTTATCTCTGACTTCACGTATTTGAGCGCGACTCCATGGTGGAGGTTCAGGGGTTGTTGTTGATAAGGTACGATATTAGAATCTAATATTTCTGTATAATCAGAATCTTCTTCGGAGTCCGAGACTTCCTCAATAGTAACTCCATTATCATTATTGTCTTCACGTTCGGTGGAATAATTTTCTAACTCCTGGTGTTCCGCGGCAATTGAGGTTTCCGCACGTTCTTGATTATTTCTAATATTTTCCTGATTAGATCTTTTATTTTTGCTTTCAGGGTTTTCCCGAGGACCCTGAGGATATGAGAATATGGACTCGTCAGATGAGTAGTCTTCTTCGTCGATGACGAACAACGGAACTGTTACGTTGACGGGTGGATTTCTGGATATAGCGTCAGCATTATGATTCAAGGTTCCTTTTTTATAATGTATTTCATATTGATACTCTGATATTTTAGTTCTCCATTTCCATAGTCTTGATGAAGGGTCTTTGATAGAGTGCAACCATACTAATGGCTTATGGTCAGTTACAATAATGAATGTTCTTCCGTATAAATATGGCCTGAAGTGATTTACGCAATAGACGATAGCTAAGCATTCTTTTTCTATTGTAGAATAATTTTGTTCCGCTGAGTTTAGAATGCGAGATGTGTAAGCTACAGGCAAATCTTTTCTTACTATTCCTTGACTAAGCACTCCTCCGACTGCATATCTAGACGCGTCGATGGTTAATATAAAAGGTTTAGTGAAATCGGGGTACTGTAAAATGGGCTCTGAGCACAGTGAATTTCTCAGAACATTAAAGGCTTCCGTTTGTTTGTCTTGCCAATCGAATTTCTTATCTTTCTTTAAAAGATCAGTCAATGGTTTCGCGACCTTTGAGAAATTTGGAATAAACCTTCGGTAATATCCGGCTAATCCCAGAAATTGTTTAATATTTTTCGGATTCTTTGGAGTAGGAAAATGCATTATAGCTTTTACTTTAGCGGGGTCGGGTTTGACTCCGTCGGATCCGATTATATGTACATAACTTCGCGTCGCAAAAATTCGCATTTATCGGGTTGCAGTTTTAAATTTGCGGCTTTCAGTCTTTGCATTAATTTTTCAAATTTGATTTCGTGTTCTTTCAAAGATCGAGCATATATGACAATATCATCCATGTAGACAAATAATTCGTTTCCTTGTAGTCCGGAAAGAACGTTATCCATTAGTCTTTGAAATGTTGCGGGAGCATTTTTTAATCCAAATGGCATTCTTTTGAATTGATAATGTCCATAAGGCGTAGAGAAAGCAGTTTTATAAGCATCTTTTGACGCCATTGGTATCTGATGGAAACCGGAGGCTAAGTCCAGTATGGAGAAGTATTTAGCGGATCCGAGTTGATCCAATATATCAGTAATACTCGGTAAGGGATAAGCATCTCCTATTGTTTTTTCGTTAAGGTTTCTGTAGTCGATAACCATTCGCCATCTCTTATTCCCTCGGGAATCAGGCTTTTTGGGAATTATCCATAATGGAGAGTTATAAGGGGAAGTAGAAGATTCGATTAAATCTGAAGACAGTAATTCATTTACTTGTCTATTAATTTCTTCCTTATGTACAGGAGGAAATCTGTATTGTTTCGTATGGACAGGCACTTTGTTAACTGTAGGAATAAAATGTTGAGCGGCGTTAGTTGCTTGAAGGTGTTCATCAGGAAGATGAAATCTATCGGAGTGTTTATACACTAGCCACCGAATGTTGTCTGACTCCTCGGAGTTCAGATGCTCGAGACGGAGAAGATTTATGACATCGACAGTTCTATCTGTTGGTGTCGACAATGCCTGGTTAAAGTAAATAGGATTATCTATGGTTTTAACGAGTTCCCCTCGGGGTTCGTCTAATCCCACGAGATTATTTGAATTAATAGTTCGAATTAATCCTCTGGGAAGCCCTCGGGTTCCGCTGGGATCATTACTTGTCTCGCAAGTATCGTATTCTTGTAATTCAACAGTCGGAATATTAAAGATTAATTCTTCCTCGGAAGTATTAAATACGGGCACATAAGCTTTTCCGTTACTGTTAACAACGATGGCTTCTCCGAAGTATATGCCTTCGGCAGGAGTGTGGCGATGTACGTATCCGATCTGCCTTTCTGGATTAGCGATATAAAAAGAACAGGGAGTTACGGTCCTTCCTTTAAGACGTATCGCATTCGAATTCGTAAAAAGAATCTTCGTATCCTCGTACTGTATAAAATTGTCCTTGTAATTTACTATGACGGCCTGTTCCCTCAGGAACTTATTGCCTAAAATTCCATCTTGTGAGAATCCTATTGAATCGGATATGACATAGAACTCAGACAATTTTCCAAGTACAGATAAGGAAACAGATCCCAATGTGACGATTGTTTCGGAAGCTATTCCTTGTAGATGTAGTGGATTAGTCTTATCGAGAGTGACGTGTGAATTCAAGCATTTCTGTTTAATAAGATTTAACCCAGATCCAGAATCAATCATAAATTTGCATTTCGTCGTTAAATCAGGAGAAGAGAGAGTTACTGTAGGTAACTCCATGGATTGTCGGTTATTATTTAGTTGGCAGATCCGGAGGCTTGTGCGGGTGCCTCCTGAGGAATTGTCAAGTTGGCTTGCTTCTGGATGTGGAAGGTCGGACGTCCTGGCTGCAGGTCGTTCCGACGGACGTCGTTTCTTATCGGAACGCCTTGTGCGTTTCCCGAATTTCCAGGTCCCTTCTTGAGCTCTTCTATAAGCTAACTTCCGACATTCGTGTATGAGATGTCCTGGGGTTTTACAATATCTACAGATTTTCGTCTGATAATTCAGTTGAGGCTGTCCAGGAGGTATTGGTTTAGTTGGTGTCGAAGGGAACGGCGGTTGCGAAGTTGTATTGCCGTTGCTGGGACGATAGCGATTACCAGCGTTGCTATTCACAGGGTTTTGACGTGATGGTTGAGTATGATTATTCGGAAGGTCGGCACGAGGTTGGAAGTTCGGGCGGAAAATATTTCGTTTTCGTATATTTTCCGTTTCAATTGTTTTTGATAATTGAATAGCAGTGCTTATGCTCTCCTTGAAGGTATGCGGGTGTTCGAGTTTTACTCTGACTAGTAACTCTGAAGGAAGTCCATTGATAAAGCTGTTCAATGTAGTTGCTTTGATCGCATCTTTGGTCATGTCGTCTATATTTCCTGCGATATCAGATTCTCCATCGATGATTGCTGTACGTAAATCTTGCACTCTGCCTATGTAGTCGAATATATTCTCGTTATGCTTCATAAATATGTTTGCCAATTCTCCTCTATATTGATCCACTGATTTGTTTGAGCCAAAAATTAATTTCAATCGCTTGGTTAATTCCAACACAGTGTGATATTCTGCTCCTTCTATGGCTGAATAGGTGTGTCCTTGTAATTTATTAATGATGAGTTGTACCAGGTAGTATTCATGATACTGTGGTATTAGCTCAAGGACACGTTCGCAAATTTTACTAAAATGAAATACGGACATTTTATGACCGTCGAACTTCGGGATTGTATCGATAGCATCCTTAAGTCGTATAGGGGAAGGCTGATCCACCACATCATATTGTTGAGGAGGTTGATGTGAGAACTGTTGATCTTCGCACGGAATATATCTTTCCTCTCTCTGCGAGGTCTCTAAATTCATGAGCCTTGAATTAATCCTCTCAATACAGTTGGTAATCGTTTACATAGAAGCCATTAGTTGTTCTACAGCTGGTTGTTCTTGGGCTCCGGCCATTTCCTTTCGGCTCATTTCTTCCTGCAATTTTGTCAGGTGTTCGTTCTTGGCTTGCAAGGCCTCGGCTTGTTCCTTCAACTGTTTTTCCTTCTCGTTTATCTTTTGCATAAGAATTTCAGTTTCTTCTGCAGTATATTGTTTCCTAGTAGCCCCTGTGGCTACAGAGCTTGTCGAACTCGATTGAGTCTGCATAACGAATTTAGAAATGTTATGAAAAATTGTATTCGTCGAACACTTAATTTCCTCTCAGAAGCTTGGATCCCTTTTGGCAGATCCCACCGCTGCCACCAAAGATTTTAATCTATTTGTTACGTCCTAACGCTTCTCACTCTCTGTTTTCTAGGAACAGATCTGCTGGACTTACCCTTGCAGGCGAGTGAGGTTAATCTCTTAATTTATCTTTTGAGGCAACCTGCTAGGCCGGCTATATCTCGGAACGCCGAGAGATTTTGGATCTGTGGATGCTTCTTTGAGAGGTTTTCGGATCGATGAATAAATATAAGTAAATTTTTATAATGTATTCTTCTTTATTGTTGTTATTCAACCCTTTATTATACAGAGTTTTTTCGATTAATTATTATTATTTTATGTATGATACACGTCAACAATTTCGTCAAGGAACTCGTCGCTATCTAGATAGTCTAAAATGTCGTTAACGACTGCGTCTTCGAATCCCTCAGGACTGGGGGATATCGGCAAGGGAGACAAGTCGAATGGTATCTCTCCCGGTTGTACGGGGGAATAGTTGTTAGGGGTCGAGTATCCAGAAAATGCGTCTAACGTAATGCGTGGGAGATGGGACTTGTATTTCCCTATCGGTGGTCCTGCGGATTTCGGCGTTTCCTTCCCACGCAGCGAGTAGTCCAGGCGGAACGGTAACTGTCGGATTATTTAGGTCCACTTCTATCGTCGGACAGTTACTTATCCCAAACGTAGTACTTGATGATTCGTCGTTAAGTTCTTCCCCAGCCTGTATGGCATCTACAGGGGCGTCAGTGCTCTCGTCGGTTGGTAAGGGTGCGAATGCTAGATTATAAGAGGTTTCCGGGCGCTCGTCGAAGGCCTGAGCAATATTCAAGGGTATCTCGTCGCGACCGATGAAGGACGTACGCGTGTTAATTAATCCGTCTCGAAATAATCGTCGCCGTGACAGGGGGTTTCTATTAAAAGCGTCGCGTCTTCGAATGGGAAACTCGCGCCGGGTGATAATGTTCTGACGTCGGGCGCTAACTATCTATTAGTGAAATAATTTATTTTATTATTCTTGTTTGAAATATTCTTTATTAATTATTAAGATTTTATTCGCAATGTCTAACACTTACGGTGAAAATCTGTGAGGGGTCACCTGTCAAAAAGAACGTATCGCGTAAGTCTAAAGTTCCACGAATGATTTTAAAGAAAGTGACAGGATAGATCCTCAAGTCTCTGTCTAATTCATTTATTTAATGAAGAGGTTATTAAATAATTATTCTCCATGCAATGGTGATAAAACGAGGGTAAGGATAAGGAAAAGTAGAAGGATTAATACCGTATCTGCTGGTTTAGGTTTTATTAATTAATAATTTCATTCGATATATCACACTAAACCTAACCAGAGTTATTAATTTATGTTTCAGTCGGTCTTTAAAGAGCGCGTCCCGTGCTCTAACGACAAGTGTCGATGTGCAAGACGTCACGTCACAGCGGCACAGCGTCCGTAAAGGAGTTTTCTTGGAGAAAATCCTTCGCGAAAACGGCAGAGGAGTAGAATAGGCTACCCAATGCACATCGATTGACGAGTCGCAGGCGACTTTTCGCTCTTGTGGTCAAAGTCAAAGACAGATTGAACACTCGATGGTCAAATAAAATCAACGTATGTGTATATTTAAGAGGAAGAAGTGTTGGATTTTATTTCAGTTTGATTTAAGGAACATCCACACATTTAATCATTTCTATTTGTAATAAAATATCTATTTGTTTAGCGTAAAATCACCTTCGAAACGATGAACGATAACAGGAGGCCGCTAATTTTTTATTTGCCTCACCAGCACCAAGTCAAGAGGAAACCTCTATCATAGGAATAAATTCCTCAAGATAATTGCCTTTTCACTGGGCCGAGGTTAGGTTCGTCCTGCCGCTGCAGTTTCGCACTGTTCACTGTTAATCGAGTCGTCTCGAAAATAAAGGGATAAGTCCCATAAAAGACTTTTAACTCAAAGTAAGATTTAAATAAATTAAGTGGATGCGAGAATATGGATAGTTGATGGTGTAATTAGAAGAGATAGAAAATGACAGTCAAGTAGCATGCGACTGCGTAGGTTATTAATTATTAGAAAGTATTAGGAAGCAAAGAAAATTATTATTGAATTGTTTTAGTAAGTACTTACCTGTTGATGCTGTTCTTTGATGTTTAATAGCGATGCCTGATCTCCGTAGAGGACTGTCAGTCTCGGCGATGTCCCTGCTGGAGAGTCAAGGGAGCCGGTGATGAATAACTGGCAGAAGACCCCGAGTTGTAAACTCAAATGCACTTTATTTAAAAGTAGACTCTTAATACAATATTTGACGGCTCTGAGACACTCGGTAAGTCGGTTGCTTCCTTCCTTCTAGAGAGTTGGTGATCTGGTGCCGGGTGATGTCCACTCGAGAGCGCTGGGTCAAATGCACAGAAGACTGAGCTGCGCTCCCTGAGGTACCCTCTGGTCCCTACTCCGTTCCGGGCGTCCATAATGGTAGGAGAATGCGCGCGCTCCCGAGCGTAGGCGGCTCGGCCGCTATTAGTTGCTATAGCTGCCCTTCTTCTCGAGCGCGTCGTGACGTAGTGGGCGTGCCCTCGTTTGGAGATAGTGGGGGCGACGGAGCTGTCAGTCGCGTTCATGCTTCAAGCTTATTAATTTATTTTACAAAGGTAAAATTTTATAATAGTTTTTAGCTACCAGAGTTCTTGCACGCATATATTTTCCAATGCAGAATCTTAAGCTCTCTTAATAGAAATGTGAACGGTCTTTCTAGCATGCTCCGTTCGAAAGTAACATTTAATGGTTGTGATCTTTTATACTGTCTAATATTATAACATTTAAAATTGTTTAAATAGACTCTGGTATCATTAACTATTATAATTACAATAATTTTATATTATAATATATTCGCTTCATGTAATATATATGTATGTGTGGATATATAGATGTATATGTGTAATACATATGTTCGTGTAGTGTTAATTAATATTGAAAATTTAATTGTGAAGATTAATATAATTGCTTAACTAATAATTTTATTCATTATAGTTCTTGGGATGAAGAATGTGGCTGTCGCGCCAGGCATTCGCGCCAGGTTTTTATCTTATCGCCGCATGAGCTCATGGCTCGGAGTTTCGCTTGTCTCTTGGTGAGTGAATTTATTCTTATAACGCTTTATAAGATGGCTTAACAGTTTCGCTTGTAACAATTTTTATTCATATAACTTTTGCTATTAAGGGGATCCTAATAGAGCTTTTTTATTGACAATGTCAAATTATTTAGGTGAAACAGAAATTAATGTATTGATTGTACAGAAAAAAAAGCTTCTCTACGATTAAAGTATATATAGAAACAAAGTTGGGAGATATCAAATTTCAATAAAAAACGAAAAAAAATTTTTGTTAGTGCCAGTGTCGTAATTATATTTGCTAAATATAAAAGATTTGCAGTTTGTACGGACAAAATAATATATCTCCCAATATAGAAATACATAAAGGAATGTAATGAAACTTGTAGAAATAAGTTTTGAAGCCTAAAAAAAAATATTTCGGTTTCACCTGCAAATATTGCATTTCGAGGATTTCTGTGCGTCAAAATCAACGTAGAGAGCAATAGATTAGTTGTTCGATTCGCGTATAGAAAGAGCTGTAATCGGTTTCTGTGACAAGGAAAGCAATAGTACTATCCTTGTCTGTCTCATGCGTGTGAGAGTAATATACCGTCTCATGTCTTTCTTTCTCTTATTGTCGTACGGTTATGCTATCCTTTTCTCGCTTGCTTATTATATATCGCCGTTACTTTTTCACAAGCTTGTTTGCATTTGCGATCACTTTTTCATGCAAGGAAAATCACAAAAATGTTGCAAATGTTTAGTTGAGCTTGCGAAAATGCAACAGAGCGATATACTATAAGAAGTAAAAAAGAGACAGAGTGAGCATGCGACTAATTATATGAGAAAAGAAATAACATATATGTATATATTACAATGAAAACTGTTACGTAGGCTCTAGCACAATAAAAAATAAGAGATACGATTTCTTATTTATTTAAAAAATGTCAACTAAATAGTATAATATAAAAATGAAAAAATATAATAAAATAAAAAAGTAGACAAAAAAATTTTTTAATTAAAAAAAATTGAAAATCTGAAAAAGAATTAAAAATGGAAAAAATGAAATTATAATATTTGTTTTATATATTTATTGTTATACAAATTTCAAGTTAAGTATGTAAGTTTTTATGTATGTATTTATATATCTGTATGAGTTGGACTCTGTTCTATTTGTGGAAAATAATTAATATATTTGAGAGCAATCGAGGAATATCCCTAGTTAACAATAATGTAACATAACTTAGAACTTAGCTACTTACAACAATACTGACGGCTTACAGCTTTTATAATTCTAGACGCAGATCTTACAAAGAAAGAGTAAACAGACCGCACAAGCTTCCAATGTAATAATACAAATCTGTATAAATTGGTTTTTCCTCATTTTCCCACTTATTATATTCATATACCTTAAATAAAATTATATGTTTACATAAACTTTGTTTACCAGTTATAATATAAACAAAATATTGAATAAATACGAACTAAAGGATTAGTGACAATAGTTTTTTCAAGCATATTCTGATAAAATAATATTAATAAAATAATTAAAATCTACCCAAAATATAATGACAATACTCTCCATTGCTGTTATCAAAAATAAAAAATAACATGAATTATCAATAAAAAATGACATATATGCTCTCATTACATCTATGTTCTCGCTAATCGCGCGCGACCTGCATATATATTATATATAAAATTAACTTAAAAAAGTAGTAAAGCTCTCTTTAATTAATAAAATAAAGTGATTAAAACAGGCATAGAGAGCTGAAAACCATTGTTAGTCGCAAAAAACATATATTAATAAATATCATTTACAATATAAGAACATTGATAGGTTGAAAATTCAACTTTAATAATACATAGATGTTTAAACAATTTAATAGCGTTTAATAGCGGACGTTTCGACTTATTTTTAAGTCATCTAAAGATGACTTGAAAATTCAACTTTAATAATACATAGATGTTTAAACAATTTAATAGCGTTTAATAGCGGACGTTTCGACTTATTTTTAAGTCATCTTTAGATGACTTAAAAATAAGTCGAAACGTCCGCTATTAAACGCTATTAAATTGTTTAAACATCTATGTATTATTAAAGTTGAATTTTCAACCTATCAATGTTCTTATATTGTAAATGATATTTATTAATATATGTTTCTTGCGACTAACAATGGTTTTCAGCTCTCAATGCCTGTTTTAATCACTTTATTTTATTATATATAAAAAACCGAATAAAATTACATACAATTGAATACAGATATCTTTTTTCATGTAAGATATGCACTTTGATCGAGAAATTAAAACGCACACGTCAAAGTCAGAGAAAAAAAATGAATTTGTATGGAATGATTCAAGTGTATGTAAAAACTTCAGGGTGTAAATTTATTAATCTAAAAACTCGAAGAATTTTTTGTCTGCGTATGCTCAAAAAAAAAAATAAAATAAAAGATTATCTTTTTTGCAACCAAATTTTTCTTGTACTGTACACTTACTATTTCACAGTATTTCTATTCTCGATAAATGCAATTAGATACAATCTTTTTTTTTAATTTTAGAAGTATGAGGGCATATACCCTGCTGGCACGTATCCTGCTGCGGTTGGTGCACGAAAGTATGCTGGTGCGGGTGGTGCAAGAATGTATCCTGCTGTGGGCGGTGCAGGAACATATCCTGTTGCAGGTGGTGCAGGAACATATCCTGCTATAGGCGGTGCAGGAATATAGCCTGCTACGGGCGGTGCAAATCCCCGGTCAGACGCTGTGAACATCGTCGGTATGTATGTAGGTTGTACATACCAGCGACGTTTGTTTTTCTGTTGATCTGCCTTTCTCTTGAGACCGCCCGCCGTACTGCGTTATTAATACGCTGAAACAGATAAATATCATGTCATAATTAATTATGGTAATTGGATAAATTCTCATGAGTATGTGTATTCATGTATGTAATACGCTGGCAACCATGCCAACAAGTTATTCGATCATTATATTTTTATATTTTATTTGTTTGCAATAGTTACATATATGAATACATGTGTTTGTGTGTATGTTGCCATACAATCCTTTTTTGATGAAATATTTCTCATATTTTAGTTAGAAAACTATTTGTAATGAAGTATCCTACGCGTAGCTCTAAATATTAATATTAGTTGCAAATGTGCAAATTTTAAATAATATTAATATTTAGACCTACGCGTAGGTTACTACTTACTTCATTACAAATAGTTTTCTAACTAAAATATGAGAAATATTTCATCAAAAAAAGATTGTATGGCATACACACAAACACATGTATTCATATATATAACCATTGCAAACAAATCGAATAGGAAAATATAGTGATCGAATAACTTGTCGACATATTTGTCAGCATATTACATACATTCTTCTTTTTTATTATAATTATATACAATTTTTAAAAAATTTACCTTTTTAATATGTTGCTGCACTGTCGATCTCGGCATTGTCTTCCTGTCCGCGACGAGCGGCATCATTTGCATCGCCCTCGTGTCCGTGATGTATGATGGCGATGGCATCGTCATCGCCGTCGTGCCCGAAGCGAGCAATGACGACGCTGACGTCGACGCCGTCGTCCTCGTGTCTGTTGTATGCGACGGCGATACCGTCGTCGTCGGCACATTCACGTGCCCGAAGCATTGCACGCCGACGTTGACGCCGTCACGCTCGTGTCTGTTGGGAGCGACGACGGTACCGTCGTCGTCGCCATTATCGTGCCCGAAGTGAGCGATGACGACGCCGACGTCGACGCCGTCGTCCTCGTGTCTGTTGTATGCGGCCGTGCTGTCGACCTCATCGTCGGTCTCCGTTGTAACGGTGCATTCCCCGGTGCACTTCCTTCACTTTTCACTAAAAAATTATATATATATATCTTTCTATCAAAAGAAACAAAAATGAAAATATTTCATATTTACCTCTTCGATTCATTGTACGCAGCAAACTAAATCACGAGCCGCACGATCGCAGGACTCAACACTTGGTTTGAAAACGACTGACTGGCACGGGCACGGCATGCACGACGTGGCACGTGGCAATAGTGCTGCCGAAATGCGAAAACGCTTGACAACACAAAAAGGGTTACACACACGAGCGCGAAGCGTCAACGTTTGAAACGGCGATCTCACACGTTTCGCGCTTGGCTGTGTTACCCTCCCTATGTTGCCATCGTCTTTTGTCCGGCGCGTGGCGCGTTGCTGTTTTGTTAGATACCACGTGTTCCGCGTTTCGCTCGCTTATGAGGAGGCGGGGAAGTATTACACAAACATTTTTATCTCGCTTGAAGAAATGTTTTTCGGGTGAGCTTTGAAGTCGGAAAATCTGGGGTCTTATTCTCGACATCGAAAATAATTTTAAACGAGATTTTTGCAATTATAATAAAACCAAACATGACATAAATCGAATAATTTTTAATAAAAAAATAATAAAAAGTTTTATTACAAATATTACAAATTAATCTAATTATGTTATATTTGATATTATTTTAAATAGATTATATGACTGTTTACTTGTAAATAAAATAATTTGTTTCGAAAATATGGCTTGTCCACAAACTTTTATAATTTTAATATAATTTGTGATTAGCAAACTTATTAAAAATAAACACGACTGATAAAATCGTTAAAATTGTTATATCTTGTTGAATTATAAAATTTCTATTTGTCCAAATATGCTATGTATAAAAGCGTTATGTTAGATAATGTGATATACAATTGTTATAAATTAAAAAAACGAGTTTTTATTTTTTTTGATACTCGTTCTCATAATTATAAGAAACTTTATTATAAGAAACTAAGTAAACTGTAAAATGGCTTTAGTTTTTTAAAATACAAAATCATATTTTTATTTTTATTTTTATTTTTGTTATATTTTTATAGCGTTTGGCATATTACTTGACTAAAGGTAAAGTACGTAATACTATCGAACTTGAAGCAATACTTACTTTTTTAATATTATCAAAGTATTATAACCCTAGCATTAGCTATCTTCCCTGATTGTTACGGAAAAGTCATTATAGTGTATTATAATATTTGTTTATTTTATTATAAAACATAAGTTGTACAATATGGAAAGAACAAAAAGTAAATGTTTTATTTTAGAACATTTTATATAATTAGAAAATTTGCCATAACGTGAGATTATCGTACCATGCTGCTTTTAGTTTTTTATGTTTATATCCCCTTATAAATTTCTCAGTTACTTATTAGAAACCTACAAGTTAATTTCAATTGTTGCATCATGTCGGGTATATATTCTATGTCTACATAATTTTGTGATTTTCTTCACAACGAAAAAAAAACGTGCAATTCTAGCATTCATTTTTTAGTTTACCGATTTTTCACAAGTTTTGACAGTTTGAAACACTCTCTACAGTTTCTTGATAATTATGAGAGCAAGTACAAAAAAAAAAAAAAGATCGTATAAATTTGCAAATTTATGATTGTGTCACATTATGTATTCAGTTTTTACACATATTTTTGTACAAAAGATATTTTTACTGTAAGAAATTTACAAAAATTCTAACACAAAAATGTAAAAATAATTGAAATGAAATACCGAAAAATCTATATCAAAATTTTATATTTTTTATTGCAGGAAAGAGAGAGAGAGAGAGAGAGAGAGAGACAAAAAGAGAAACGTGTCAGTTTACGCGAGATATCAGTACGTATGTACTGTACTTATATTCCGCGGAGCGTACACGTCCCTGCACGCGATCATATGTTTTACTGTGAGTGCGCGGGTAATTACTCGAGCGTGCACAGACGCGAAGTAAGAACTGTTGTGCGTATAATAGTGTACATACAGTGTGATTTTAGTGTTTATTGATTTAATTTAGAAGTTTCATAGTTTTAGTGACTAGTGTATTGTCGAAAATGGTACGAAAGTATGACGAGAAACATCCTCCTCCCTATCGACGCAGAGTTTCCTTCAAGAAAGGTTGGATGAAAAGGTTAGTATTTCTATATATAAAAATATAGAAATTGTTTTATTTTGTTGTTACACACACACACACACACACACACACACACACACACACACGCACACGCACACGCACACGCACACGCACACGCGCACACACACACACACACACACACACACACATTACATATGCATATATATATGTAACATGTGTGTGTGTGTGTGTGTGTGTGTGTGTGTGTGTGTGTATCGTTTTCGAATGATACAGATTATCACTCAAAAAGCGAGCCAATTTCCGAATAAATTTATATTCCATCGAAAATGAATTTATAAGTATAATATATAAATAATATTTAAATTAAATAAATTATGTAGAGACAGACTTACGTCCCCTTTCACATTTTATTTTCCTTTTATAAAGGACAAAAATCTGAAGATGTACTTGTACTTCAAGCTTTTCTCTTTTTCTTTCTCTCAATACAAAAGATTTGTTATAAAATCCCAAGACAGATTTATGACATTATTCAAAGAGATGTGAAATTTATATCAATTGAAAACGATACATATTTTATAATTTTTTTACCATAATTTTATTATAATTTATAATTTATGTATATGTAATTTTTATAATTATTTAATAATTTCTTTTATTTGCCATTTATGTAATTCATAAAAATGAAAAGTATTATGAAAATATTTTCAAAAATTGTTTTAAAAAAATTAATTCTAAAAAACAATAGAGATGAAATTGTTAAAATTTATGTTCAAATATTAGGTTGATGTTTTAAAAGTTCGTCCTGTTTTTGTCGCTTGGTGTCCTCGCGTCGGAAAAAAACTGTTATCACAACTTCAATCATATTATATATAAATTTTACTAGAAAGTACATAAATTAAAAAGAAATTGTCTTTATTACTTGCATTGTATCAATTTCGTAAAATTTTGAAAACAACAAAGAAGGTATAAAAATAATTTTTGATATATTGTTTTTTTATTTCTGTAAAGACACGAACGCGATGCAAAAGAAGATTATACTGTACATGATGAGGATGCTGAAGACTTCCATCTCATAAATAATTTAGGCAATTTTATGAAAAAAAAATTAATGTTACAAACATACACCACATTCTAGGCGGCCGACTAAAGCTGACAATGACGAAATATTACCTCTAATCTAATCTCATAGAAATAATTAATTGATGTTCAGTATTTCTCCGATCTTTCGAAAATTGTTTGATATCGGTCGATTTCAATAAACACAAAGATTTCGTCGTTGTTAGCTTTAGTCGGCCGCTCAGAACGTGGTGCATTGCTAATATAAGATTTTTTTCACAAAATTACTCAAACCAAATGACAGATGTATATTACAATCGTCAACAACATAATATACAGTATACATATCTTCTTTAGAGTTTGCATTGTGTTCCTGCCTTTCTAGAAATAAAGAAGCATAAGATTTCAAAAATGCTCCTTATTGTCTGTCATTTTCAAAATTTATGAAGGTCAATGTAAGAAATCAAAATAACTAATTTTTTTAACACTTGTTGAGATGTCATTATAAATAATATGATTGCAGTTAGTTAGTCTTTCGACGCAAAGTCACCAAGCGACAAATACAACAAACTTTTCCCATGTGTATAGTAAATATTTGTCGTGTGTGTGTGTGTGTGTGTGTGTGTGTGTGTGTGTGTGTGTGTGTGTAAATCGGGCATTTCATACCAAATCAACTTATTTTTGACGATGATTTTTTATTTGCTTCAAAAGGAGATTAAAATAATTTTAATTTTTTAAGCTTATTTGTTGCGATTTTTTCCGAAAATACACATTCTTTTGTTAATTTCTTAGGTGACTCCGATTCAACAAGAGTTCTACAAATAGAATTTTCGATTTTTTAACGATAGGATACACGAAGAAAAAAAAGTAAAAAATGATTAAATAAATAACTAAAATAAATTCCTACAATTATAAAAAATAATAAAACAAATGTTTTTATGTAATAATTTCTAATATAGTTGATTTAATTGCATAGCTTATTTTTATCACAGTTGTCTAAGAAGTTAACATTATTTTAGAAAAAAAATAACGAAAATTAGTCCTAAAAAATAAAAAATATTATAATTTTTTTCCTTATTGTTACAATTAAAAAATAAAGTGTATACTATCTTTTTCTAAACTCTTTCATTTAAAACAAAGAAGTGTAAAATTAAAAAATAATAATTTTTTAAAAACAAATCGCAAATAATGGTCTTAAAAAATCAAAATTATTTGAGTTCTCTCTTGTTTGTCTAAAATGTCATAACTTCTTTTTGTAATTAAAGGTTTTATAAATCAAAAAATTACAAATTGATGAAAATGCATTCTATAATAAAAATTTATTTTTAGTTTTTTTTTACATAAATATTATAAATTTTATAATTTAATTTTTTAAATTTATAAATAGAAAAATCAGAAAAAATAGAGATGAAAATCTTATAAACATAGTGCAAGCTATTTCAATAAGTATAAAAACAAAAAATCAAACAATTAAAAAGTCGCAAAAACAAAAAAATAAAGCAAATGAAAAATTAAAAAAAAAAATTATCGAGTTGGTATGGAATGCTCCATATATATATATATATATATATATATATATATATATATATATACATATATGTATGATTGTTTTATATATGTACATTCAGGATGGTAGTTCAAAATGTAACAAGTCAATAACTTTAAAAATATTAGTCTAATCAAAGTTGTTTTTCCACAAGAAAAAAAAACAGATTGTGAAACATTTTTTTGAAAAATGCATTTATCTAAAGTTATAAACATAAAGTAAAATGTGTCCTTCTGAATGAAAAAACCATAAAGATAATTATGTAATTAATTATTAAGAATTGTAAACAATTTATAATTTAGAAAATAATAAAAATTATGAAATTTTATTGAATGTATAATTTGATGAGGTACTGATAAAATCATAATGAGATAATACTTATAGATATACTTATAGATAATACTTATAGATATTCTAATTTTTTAATTTATTAAATCTTCCAATTTTTTTAAATTTTTTATTTTTCTCATTTTACAAATGATTTAATTATTCATCATTATTTGAATACATTCTACTTTATGTTTATAACTTTTAATAGAGGCATTTTTCAAACAAATGTCCCACGTTATTTTGTTTTTTCCGTAAGATCCAAATGTGTAACGTTTTTTGAGAAAAATATTTTTAGAATTATTTGCTTGTCACACTTTACGAAAGCCATCCTGTATAACATATATATATGTATATAATTTTCTGTGTATGTCACAATTATATATCTTATTACTTATTTATATACTTCGACAAAACTCTCTGAAACAAAGTTATCTTTTTCATTTTTATATTTTTAACTAAAAATTGGCTATGTGTATTTTGTAGTTAATATTTTGCAGTGTAATCTATCTCAGTAAACTGGCTGTTTTAAAAATATTTGACATCAGATGCGGTTTGCATGTGCGCTCTGAATTAGAAAATAAGTAACCCCAGAAACGATTTATTCGTGAGCTGGTTGTTTCACACCAGATGCGGTTTGCATGTGCGCTCTGAATTAGAAAATAAGTAACCCCAGAAACGATTTATTCGTGAGCTGGTTGTTTCACACCAGATGCGGTTTGCATGTGCGCTCTGAATTAGAAAATAAGTAACCCCAGAAACGATTTATTCGTGAGCTGGTTGTTTCACACCAGATCCGGTTTGCATGTGCGCTCTGAATTAGAAAATAAGTAACCCCAGAAACGATTTATTCGTGAGCTGGTTGTTTCACACCAGATGCGGTTTGCATGTGCGCTCTGAATTAGAAAATAAGTAACCCCAGAAACGATTTATTCGTGAGCTGGTTGTTTCACACCAGATGCGGTTTGCATGTGCGCTCTGAATTAGAAAATAAGTAACCCCAGAAACGATTTATTCGTGAGCTGGTTGTTTCACACCAGATGCGGTTTGCATGTGCGCTCTGAATTAGAAAATAAGTAACCCCAGAAACGATTTATTCGTGAGCTGGTTGTTTCACACCAGATCCGGTTTGCATGTGCGCTCTGAATTAGAAAATAAGTAACCCCAGAAACGATTTATTCGTGAGCTGGTTGTTTCACACCAGATGCGGTTTGCATGTGCGCTCTGAATTAGAAAATAAGTAACCCCAGAAATGATTTATTCGTCAGCTGGTTGTTTCACACCAGATGCGATTTGCATGTGCGCTCTGATTAATATTTTTTAAATATATATTATATTTATTATGCAATAGTTAATTTTTAGCAATAGTTAATTTTTTAAAAAAATTATACGTTGTTCAGAGTTTTTTTTTAGGTATATAAATAAGTAATAAAATATATATTTGTGATACATGTTATTTTTGCTGCAATATTTTACAAAATACTAATCTTTATTTTTCTTTTGCAGGCGGCGGTTATTGAAACAGGCTGCAGAAATAAAAAATGACTCAGATATTAATTATGAATCCATCGATTTTGAAAAGTCGGTTAATTTATTTTCCGATACGATGGATTCAAAATTGCAATGTTACGAGTCAAATACAGGTATGTGTAATTTGCATGAACAAAATATCAAACTTTTCGAAGATAACGAAGAGTTAATTGACTCGAGAAGCGTTGAGGATATTAGCGATGAATCCGTCGATTTAAAAAAATCCGAAGGATTATTTTCCGATACGACGAATTCGAATATCCAATCAATGCATTTTCAGAAGTCAAATATTGACATGTATAATATAGAAAATGTTCAACTTTGTGAAGATGACAACAATTTTGTTATCAAAAATGGCCGTCTGGATATGAATCATATCCAGGAAAGCACGCCGTCGCTTAGTTGACGTAGGTACTCAAACTGATGAATCCAGAATTCGAGAATCAGTAGAATCACTGCCTGCTGCGGAATCATTGCTTAATGTAACGCATACAAAAAAAGATTCACGAATTGTGTGTGTGTGTGTGTGTGTGTGTGTGTGTGTGGTGTGTGTGAATGGCAAAGAAATAAAGAAAAAAATAACAGCACGTGCAATGAAAATGTGGATTCGGAACATTCAGATGATAGCGTGCCCTATTTTGTTATTGAAAAAACTCCTCTGGATGTAAATTGTATCAAGAATAATTTATTTGAAGGCCGTCGCATTTTCGACTTTTCTTTTATATGGACTGAACTGCACAGAATCTTTGACAACCATGCACTACAGTGCCCGTTTTACGATTTGTATCTCGTAAACTTTTTAAAATGTGGGTTAAAGACCAAGTTGTTTTTCAAGTGTAATTTGTGCAATAAAGAAGCTAGCATCTGGTCAGAACCCACAGGGCCGGAATTGATGGACATTAATACGGCTGCTGTAGCAGGAACTATTACAGTGGGAACTGGTTATGCCCAGCTGGAAAAGCAGCTTGCAGCCATGAATATTCCTAGCATGTCCGAGCCAATGTACATCAAAAGTAGAGACAAGTTAGTCGACGAGTTTGTAAACACATCCATAGAAAATATGAAAACGGCTGATGAAAATGAAAAAAAGCTCGCTCTTGATAACAACGAAGTTATAAACGGTATTCCGTATATAACAGTTGTAGCGGATGGTAGTTGGATGAAAAGATCATACGGCACCACCTACGACTCTCCTGCCGGTATTGGAGCCATAATTGGTTACCGCACGAGAAATGTTCTCTACGTCGGCGTTAAAAATAAATATTGCATAATATGTGATATGGCAGAGCGAAGAGGTGTCGAGCTAAAAGCTCACAAATGCTATAAAAATTTTGATCGCAACGTAAGCTCCACAAAAATGGAGAGCGATGCCGTCGCGGAAGGCTTTAATTGTAGCCTCGAAATGCATGGCCTGATTTTTAGAACGCTTGTTGCTGACGGAGACAGTAGTGTATACCAGAGTATTAAAAATAGCAATCCATACGGAGAACATATGGTAACAGTAAACAAAATAGAATGCACGAATCATCTGTTGCGTAATTTATGTAAAAAGTTGAAAACTGTAGCAGAGAAAACTCGGCCAAAAACATTAAGACAGCCTGGCTTTGTACAGGTGCGAAATGTTGTAAAAAACAACATTTTAAAAATACGGAAGGAAATAACTGAGGCAGCCGTTCTACGAAGACAAGAACGGCAACCTCAACATCGTCAGGCTATCGAATTACAAAAAGATATTTTAAACATTCCTAGACATGTTTTTGGCGATCACAAGCAATGCAAAGAACGTGGCAAAGAGACTTGTGATGAAGGAGAAGAAAATTATGTAGATTCCTTAAAATCACATGGCCTCTATTTAGAAATAGAAGAAGCTGTCGAATATATAAGTGGTTACTCTGACAGCTTATTGTTAAATTATACGAATAACATTGCAGAGTCATTCAATTCGTCGGTCTGCGCACTAATTGGCGCTAAACGTATTCTTGTTTGTAAAAAAGGTGGCTACAATGCTAAAGTTGCGGGAGCAGTTTTGCAATTTAATACGCAACAAGTACTTACAGAAATACATAAAAGCATGAATAAGATTGTTCCATCTATTGTCGATAATTTGGAGAAGCGACGGAGAAAAACTGGAAAAAAATAAAAAATATCGACAAATAGAAGGAAGGTCAACAAAATTCAAACAAGAATCGGGAATAGATTGTTATTATGGTCCGCAATCGCAAAAACCGGATCTACCATCCGATGTATTCGAGCAACTGCGACAAAATCATTTAGAAAAGTTGTCCGAAAATGCGATAAATTGGCAAAAAATTGAACGCGATACCACAGACCAAAATAAATCAGAAATATGGTTACAATTGAGACGCAAAATGTTAACGGCATCCAACTTTGGAACCGTATATCGTATGAGACCGACAACGTCTTGCGCGTTGGTTGTGAAAAATATTTTATATCCTCCTGCTATTGATACCGCGGCAATGAAATATGGTCGCGAAAAGGAAAAAGTTGCGAAAAAAGAATTAGCCGAAATATTAAAAAAAGAGATTAAACCTTGTGGATTATTCATTGATATTAAAAATCCATACTTAGGTGCTTCTCCTGATGGACTTATAGATGAAGATGGTCTGGTAGAAATAAAATGTCCTTTCTTAGCTGAACGTTTAACAGCGGAAGAGGGTATAAAGATGCCTCAACTAAAAAGCATCTTTGATAAGAAAAATTCTGATAAAATGAATCGGAATCATAAATTTTTCTATCAAGTTCAAGGCCAATTAAATATTACGCAGCGAGCTTATTGTATTTTTGCTGTATGGACGCCAAATAGCTTTAAAGCAATACGTGTTAATAGAGACAATGATTTTTGGATTAATGAAATGCTGCCCTCTTTAACACGTTTCTATTATGAATGCATGCTGCCAGAAATTTTGGATAGTCGGCATAATAGACATATGCCTATTAGAGATCCAGATTATATTTTAAAAGCAAAAGAAGCTCAAGAAGTTGCGAAAAAGTTAAATAGTCCACAATGTAATATGAAAGACGAAAATATTATAGAAGAAAAGCAATGTTCCGAATCCAATATTTTACCAATGGAAGCAACTATTATTCCTGTTACTGTTCTGAGTACGAAAGAAGATGACGATTGCATCATTGTTAGTTACTCACAAAATAAAGAAGAGCTAACAGAAGAAAGAATGGAAGAACAAAAAATATATATCGATAAACGCGTCATAAAGTTGAATGTACTACAGAAAATTATATTACCAGTAGATAGTCAAATAGACGATGAATCATTGGATCTATTCCTACGCGTCATAAGAGAAAAATCTCGTTTTGAAACACAAAGTGTGTTATATTTGGAATATTCTCATCTAATTGAAGCAAGTCGTAGCGAAAGCATACAAATTATTGGAGGAAATTGCAGTAATCACTGGCGATGTATATTTTTTGACGGCACCAAGCTTCGAGTGTACGACAGTTTACCTGGTACTACATACGATAAATTGGTGCCTAAAGAAAAAAATTACATTCATCGTCGTTATCCACAAATAAGTGCAAATAATATAATATTTGAAAAGGTTCAAGAACAACCTGATAACACATCTTGTGGAATTTATGCTGCAGCTTTCGCTACAACCATAGCTTTAGGAGGAGATCCTTGCAAACAGAAATATTCCAAACACGTGAAATTCATGAGAGAACATTTTTTTCATATAGTAATAGAAAAAAATCTGTCGCCTTTCCCACATTGGTAAAAATTCCAATGAATTTCTATGGAAAAAGACGCCTCAATGCAAATGACTCGTTTGCAATTAGTCAGAGAGATGAAAAAAATACATATTGTAGCTGCATTCTCACGGGAATGGGCGACAGAGAGGCTCATTCTATTATCGATATGTCAAAGATATTCCATGAATATCGCTTTTGAGACAAAATGTTTCATAAATATGTATAATACTTATAATTTTTATACATATATGTAAAATGATAAATTATTGATCCAAAAGTTGCATATAATTGTATATATTTTTAGTTTTCGAAATTATATTGATTTTGCAAATATCTAAATGCAAATATCCGTTTGACATGAACGGTCGCAGGAGCAATAAAGGCACTTGCCTACTCGCTGGAAAATGGAAAAAAAACAAAATCTTTCTCTATTTACACCTACCTTGTCGAGGTGAGAAAGCTTTAATACTAGAAGGTGTATAAATATTAAAACAGATATTTAATAAATTTGGAAGTAACATTTTTTATCTGCCTTCCCATATTTGACAAAAAATCTGCAGATGCTCCTAGCTTTTAATTATATATATAAAATAATATATACACAGCTTGTTACACATACATGTAAACACACAAATGTGTGTGTGTGTATGTGTAATAAGCTGAGTATATATACAGGGTGACCCATTTTAACTTAGGCAGCCAAATAACTCGAAAAATAAGCAAGATAGAGAAAAATGTTTTAGACAAAAGTTGTATGGTTTCGAGGGGGCCATAAGATGGTATCATTGGTTTGACCTTGAAGAGTCATTTGAAGGTCACGTGAAGGTCACTTCAATTTTTTTAAATGGAACATCCTATATATTTTTGTACATTCTTGTAGCTCATCTCGAGAGCTTTCCAAAACACTATAATTAAGTACATTTTCGTTAAGTACTTTTTGAGTTATGAGGCTTGAAATAATTTCTTAATTTTACATAAACCGTAAAATATCTTGTAAAATATTCATTTTTCGATTACCTTACCTTAATAGTTTTATGTACAAAATAATGAGAGGAATCAATTGGTGTAAAGAAAACACATAGTTGTTTCGAAGAAAAAATATGTAATTTGCAATTAACAATTCCATATTTTTTCTTAAAAACAACTATGTGTTTTCTTTACACCAATTGGTTCCTCTCATTATTTTGTACATAAAACTATTAAGGTAAGGTAATCGAAAAATGAATATTTTACAAGATATTTTACGGTTTATGTAAAATTAAGAAATTATTTCAAGCCTCATAACTCAAAAAGTACTTAACGAAAATGTACTTAATTATAGTGTTTTGGAAAGCTCTCGAGATGAGCTACAAGAATGTACAAAAATATATAGGATGTTCCATTTAAAAAAATTGAAGTGACCTTCACGTGACCTTCAAATGACTCTTCAAGGTCAAACCAATGATACCATCTTATGGCCCCCTCGAAACCATACAACTTTTGTCTAAAACATTTTTCTCTATCTTGCTTATTTTTCGAGTTATTTGGCTGCCTAAGTTAAAATGGGTCACCCTGTATATATATATATATATCCTCTTCCTAATAATATAAGACAGCCTGTCATGAATAAGTAGCAAGAATTCCAAGTCCCAGCAGCTGAAAATGACAATCAAATAATATTTGGCCGTATAAAAAAATTAATTTAACATAAAATATTAAAAACATCAATCTATACAAAAACTATTATCATTATAAAAATTTTAATTAATCAAAACTAATGTATTAAAAAGGTATAATATTTTACAAATGTATATAACTATATAGGAATGAAGAAAATCAAGTAGTAAAATAAGTATGATAAATCAAATATCAATACATTAAATTTTAACAATAAATATATTAAATTAAATAATAACTACAAAGGAAAAAATTTCAGTATGAATAAAATTTTTATACATAACTCTTTCTGCATGCAGAATAATGAGTCACCCTATAAACACAGCCTCACTCGGTTGTCCACCGGGTGTCTCAATATTTTTATCACCTAACGAACGCGCTATACGAAAAAATAAAAATATATTTATTAGTAAAATTTCCTTAGAAATACATTTCAACAATAACCTACACGTGAATCCATATTCAAAAATACATTACTCAATTACAAATATAAAATTTATATATATATATTTGAATATACTTGCCAAATGAATTCAAAACAAAGAATTACGGACGTTTTGCGTAGCAGCCTTGTTAAATATTTAAAAGAGGCTCATTCCGTACACACATTATCCATGAAAAATCCATAGGCTTGTGCCCTTTCAGTTATATGTATATACATATACATATATAAAAACCTACATAAAGGAAAACCACATTTTAATAAATCAATTAATAGTAAATAATAACGCCAACAATACTTACTAAGCCTCCTCCAACATATAATAAAGCATAATCGAACGGTTAAACCGATCGAGATTTATACGCGAGACCTCAATAGGTAGTACGTGAAAGTGAGAGAGACCGCACTATCGGTCGGCCCGCGCGAGCGAGAGAGACAGCGCTATACGTAATCCCGTATGCAAGAATTAATGAGAATTAAATCGCGAAACAAGCTCGGACCGAGTTGTCACCCTTGTTATTAGTACATATATATGTATAATTATTAATAAAAATAACAAGGTGAGTTGGGCGCACAAAAATTGTAGTCATAAAAAACATGCAATATATTCTTATATACTATAAGTATATATATATATATATATATATATATATATATATATATATATTATCCAAGGAATATCCGTTAGCTTAAGTGCTTTAATTATTCATACAAACATATGTACTCTAGCATCCTAAATACAATAAATTTTTTCTTTATTAGTAACAAACCTAAAACTATAGGTAAATGCGAATAAAATATGATTTTATATGCATGAATTAATAAGTCAGTCAAGCGGTCAAGGCTAAAGATGTGCGGTGCGTTATCTTTTGACACGCGTCGACGTATCTTATCTCCCTTGATACTTACGACGTTCATGCATTAGACTTCAGACCAAGGAGACTTGGAAATAATATTCTTTTAAAGTCAAGGCGTGAAATAAATTTCGGACCGACCTTTTGCTTTAACCATTAACACGCATGGTTATTAATAAATCTATATTGCAATATGTTTTACTAAATTATTAAGTTGTAAATCGTAAGAGAATACGTAACACATATACATACGAAATTTAAAAGGCGAATTATAAGAACAATAACTGACAATAAAACATAAATTTAATGAAGGAAATAAGATATGTTAAAATATATTAAAGGGATTAGAACATAAAATTGAAATCCAACAAATGTACAATCTTATAAAATTTAGTAAAACATGATTTTATACTTACTAATAATTAAGCTAAATTATAAATCTTCTTATACAGGGCGATCCTGAAAAACGATCCGTCTATAAAATGACATATTCCTGACACCATTCTAAGACAATTTTTCCTTTACCAAAATTTGATTTGAAGCGTAGTTTTTGAATTATGAGCAAAAATAGTTAGTAAATCACGCGTCGGGTACAGAAGGCAGGCAGGAGCGGCGCGGCGTGCCGCGAGCGCGGGCGCAGCTGACCGCCCGACGGGTGATTATCACCGCATGAGTCGCTAACTATTTTATCTTATAACATAAAATTATGCTTTAAATATAATTTTGGTAAAGAAGAAAATGTCTTAGAATTACGTCAGAAATACGTGTTGCTTAAAATAACGTTATTTTAATAATGAAAAGTTGTTCCGGATCGCCGGCCGTCCGACGTTGCAATCAGCTGATTGCTACACGCGATGTGTGTATGGCGGAGTGTGTGCGTAAGAGAGAGAGAGAAAGAGAGAGAAAGAGGGAGAGAGGGAGGGTAGGAGGGACAGACATTCATACACACGCACGCACTTTTTTTCTCGCTCTCTTTCTCTCTTTTACGTAACACTCATACACTCTCTCATTCAGTCTCTCACTCACACTCTCTCGATCACTCACTCACTCACTCACCTGCTTACTCACTTGCTCATTCACCTTGTAGCAGCGTAGCGAATCTTCATGCTATGTATTGTTGTATCTGCTGCACGGTTATGATTGCTAGAGATGCGCGACACATTGAAATTTTTTCGATTATTAGTCTCACACTCGATTGACACAATACAGATTACGTGATAACGAGTTTACTGTTTATTCACTCACTATTGATTTATCGATACCAAAAATTACTTTCAAAGAAACGCGAATGCAAACAGCACATGACTCGACGCGAAGCGACGGACCGCGGAGACTGCGCGACCACAAGAGTTATGTTGCCAGAAACGCGACACGCGACATCTAACAAACGACTTGCGCGTGGCGCGTGATTGACGCGAGATAAGACGAACGATCGGCTAAAACCTTCGCATTGCGAATGCGGTAGAAAACATGAAACGTATAATGACATACTTAAAAAATTAATTATTTATTATAAATTATTTATTATAAATTATTTATTATAAATAATTAATTTTTTAAGTATGTCATTATACGTTTCATGTTTTCTACCGCATTCGCAATGCGAAGGTTTTAGCCGATCGTTCGTCTTATCTCGCGTCAATCACGCGCCACGCGCAAGTCGTTTGTTAGATGTCGCGTGTCGCGTTTCTGGCAACATAACTCTTGTGGTCGCGCAGTCTCCGCGGTCCGTCGCTTCGCGTCGAGTCATGTGCTGTTTGCATTCGCGTTTCTTTGAAAGTAATTTTTGGTATCGATAAATCAATAGTGAGTGAATAAACAGTAAACTCGTTATCGCGTAATCTGTATTGTGTCAATCGAGTGTGAGACTAATAATCGAAAAAATTTCAATGTGTCGCGCATCTCTAGCAATCATAACCGTGCAGCAGATAACAACAATACATAGCATGAAGATTCGCTACGCTGCTACAAGGTGAGTGAGTGAGTGAGTGACCGAGAGAGTGTGAGTGAGAGACTGAATGAGAGAGTGTATGAGTGTTGCGTAAAAGAGAGAAAGAGAGCGAGAAAAATAGTGCGTGCGTGTGTATGAATGTCTGTCCCTCCTACCCTCCCTCTCTCCCTCTTTCTCTCTCTTTCTCTCTCTCTCTTACGCACACACTCCGCCATACACACATCGCGTGTAGCAATCAGCTGATTGCAACGTCGGACGGCCGGCGATCCGGAACAACTTTTCATTATTAAAATAACGTTATTTTAAGCAACACGTATTTCTGACGTAATTCTAAGACATTTTCTTCTTTACCAAAATTTTATTTAAAGCATAATTTTATGTTATAAGATAAAATAGTTAGCGACTCATGCGGTGATAATCACCCGTCGGGCGGTCAGCTGCGCCCGCGCTCGCGGCACGCCGCGCCGCTCCTGCCTGCCTTCTGTACCCGACGCGTGATTTACTAACTATTTTTGCTCATAATTCAAAAACTACGCTTCAAATCAAATTTTGGTAAAGGAAAAATTGTCTTAGAATGGTGTCAGGAATATGTCATTTTATAGACGGATCGTTTTTCAGGATCGCCCTGTATGTGCCAAAGGCTAAGGCTAAGCCGAACGCAGTGCGTTATCGGTTGGCGCGTGCCAATAATCTTATCTTCCACCATGTCTCAACATACGCGCCCGAGTCTAAAGACAAAGAGGACTCGAGAATAATAACTCGAACGAATATTATAAGAAGCACTTCCTATTGCGAGCGTAATATTCATAAAATTATAAAATTGTTAAAAGAATATATATATATATATATATATATATTCATACACCAAATGAGCCTGGATGTTTAATAAAAATTAAGAAGTAATAAGGTTCAAATGAACTCTTATTTTTCGACATGAAAATATTAATACACACTAAATCATTATAAATAAATTTGACAAGACAATAAAAATTTGCAATTATAAAATCTTACAACCAATATATATATATATATATATATATATATATATATATGTATATATCCTACATAATAAGTAGCAGAGCTACATGAATTGTTGCAAGCGAAATTATTAAATCGTCTTATAAAATAATATAAGAATAAAATTATTCACCAAGAGATAAGCGATCCTCCGAGCTTCATTCAGTACACTTGTACATGGGCTCATTTAGCGATAAGATAAGAGACCCGGCACGACTGCCTGGTATTACGGCCATCCGCTACAATAAAATTAATTCGATATATCGAACTGTAATAATTAGAACGCTTTTATACCACCCAATTGTTATTAACAATTATTTCTCCTATGTTAAGCAACTATATATATATATATATATATATATATATGTATATTATAAAATGATTGTAATTATAATAATTTATGACACCAGAATTTACTAATTATAAAAAATTTATTATAAGCGGAATTTTAAGGCAGCTTTTGAACGGAGCACGCTAGAAGAACCGTTCGCATTTCTTTCGCATTTCTTTAAGGAGATTTAAGATTCTACATTAGAAAATGTATGCAAATAACGAGAATTCTGGTAGCTAAAAAACTATTATAAAATGTTATATATTAACAAAACCAACGCACGGATAGCCCACCACCCCCACGCAAAAGCGTAACTACTACGTCACAACATGCGCCAAAAGGAAGGGCAGCTAGAGCAGCAAATAGCAGCCAAGCAACCTACGCTTAGAGCTCCCATTCCCCTACCACTGACTCCTGGAACGAAGTAGGGATCAGAGGGTACCTCAGGGAGCGCAGCTCAGTCTTCCGTGCATTTGACCCAGCGCTCTCGAGTAGACATCACCTAGCATCTGACCACCAGCTCTCTAGAAGGAAGGAAGCATCTTAGAGCCGTCAAATATTGTACTCGATTATACTTTAAAATAAAAGTGAACTCAAATTTAACTTCGGTCTTCTGCCAATTATTCTTCAACGGCTCCTGACCTCTCTTCAGGGACCTCGCCGAGGCAGTCGGTCTCCGACGGAGAGCAGTCATCCTTATACATCGAGAACTTCATCATCTGGTAAGTACATCTTAAACCAATTAAATTTTCTTTGCTTCCTGATACTTATTAATAATTAATTATCTATACAGACGAATGCTACTTGACTGTCATTTTCTATATTTTTAATTCTTACCTTCAACTATTCATATTCTCACATCCATACACACAATTTATTTAAATCATACTTCGAATTGAAAGTCTTTCATGGGATCTATCTCTTTGATAAGACGACTTGATTGACAGTAATTAGTAAGAACCTGCTTCGGCAGGACAAATCTAATTTAGGCACAGTGAAAAGGCAATTATCTTGAGGAATATATTTCAATGATAGAGGTTTCCTTTTGACTTGGAGCTGGTGAGGCAAATAAAAAATTAGCGGCCTCCTGTCATATCGACGTTTGATTAGACAAAGATACAATTTAGGCCCGGTTAATTGACAATTATCCTGAGCTGCGTTACTGATGATGGAAGTTGTCTTTTAATTTTGGAGCTGTCTGATGTAAACAACGTCAGATTGAATCTAGCCTTGATTTCAAGATACGAGATCCATCCCAGAGATTAGTAACGATACACTGGCTGAGGCTTATATGAAAATTTTACAATATACTGAGCCAGCTGCATTGATAAACTGTCATTTCAATGACATATCCAGTAATCCTCTTCTTACTTGATGTCCATACACCCGATTTGAAATTTAAAAGCATGATTAATAACTAAAAATTATTTGATGATTTCAAATCATAATTTAGTATCAGAGAAAGAAATAAAATAAATTTATTTAATTATCTACTTTCTCTTCCACTGTTCATATGCGTGTGTGTGACGTATTATTCACACGGTACTTTCATTTTTAACAGGTGACCCTTTTTTTTCTTGTGACATCGTAAGTAATAATAATTTCGGGAAAATTAACAAAAAAAAATATTTTATATTATATTCGTATCGGAATTCGAACCTTTTCTCTCATTAATAGGTGGTCAACACCCGACGTCCAGACCCAATCACTCGTCGCGAATTCCCCCTGCGAAACGCAGGCGTAGCTCGCCGAGAATTATATAGACAAAGATTACTGCGAGACCGTCCCTCCGTCGCCCGTCAATTATTTATAGATAGGGACGAGATTCCTACCGGAGTAACAAGGGCCGCAACCGATCGCGAAGACACACTCTTCGACCTCTCTTTCGCACCCTTGCCCCCTGAATTCAACCCTGAGGCCGTCGCCAATCGCAACTTCCCGGCGATACCAGCTGGCGAGGAGTCTGAGGAGGAAGACATTACTGAAACAACCCATTCAGACAGCTCAAGCGACGCATCGACAATAATTGTCGACTTAAACAATCCTACGGACGGGATCCCGCTAGGACTGCTCCGCGCTTGGGAGCGCAACGGAGAAATCCTTGCGACAAGGGACCAACAATTCCAGACTTCACCGCCGCCAAGCCCTCCACGAACTCCTGACTCATTCTCAGGCCCTTTTATCCCGAATTATTCCCCGATTGCTTTTGGAGAAGCAGATTTAGAGCCCATAGATATCTCTCCGAGCGAAGAGAGTTTTACAGATTTTGAAATAAATCAACTCCTCGACTATTTAAGCAGCGAGGAATTCCTTGATACGATTGTAGACCTATAAAAAAAAATTTAACATTAATATCAACAAAAAAATTATTATTATATCCTTCTATATTTAACATAAATTTGCGTTTAATGTACATGGATAAGGGAATGAAATAAAAAGAAATAGAAAATTATAATATAAATCCATTTATTTATTTGTCAACCTTAAATTATCTCTGAAAAGAAGCGTTTACAAGATCCTGAATCTCTCGGCGTCCCAGGGTATAGCCGGCCTAGCAGGTTGCCCTGAAAAAGAAATTGAGAGATACAACCTGTTCGTCCATGCACGGTAAGCCCTGCAGAATCGTTGAATAAACGATAAAATAGGACGTAACACTTTATTTTATTTGGGTTACTTTTACGTATAATATATGAATGTTTAAGGGAATATGAGTTAATAGGTTCTTATGGATAATTTTGATTGATGGTTCCGGTATCAACCGTACCACATATATATATATATATATATATATATATATATGTAAGGGTTTCCGGGACCAGATCTTTTCTTCCGTAAAGACACATAATTATATGTGTGCGTGTATTTTATTACCTTTTTATTTTGTGCCTTGATATTTTATTAATGAATATTTCTTTTATTTTATTTTATTTGAATGCAAAAATGGCGGATTATTACTTAATCATTGCTAGTCATTTACGATTATATTTTAATTAATATCAGTTAGAATATATATATATATATATATATATATATATATATATTATCATATACATTATATTCATTATTTTTTTATATATAATAATAGAACTTTATGGCAATATTCGTATACTGATTTATACTGAACTTCATCGCGAACACAATTGCATTATTCAAGGCAATTTTGTAGAAGGCTTCCCTTGATAAGAGAATTTTGAATTTATTTCTTTCTTGAATAAAGTTGATTAATAATAATTGGAGAAATATATTAATTTTATTCGATTAATATATTTCTGTAAAACCAGCTATTCAGTTAGCACTGGTAGTTTGCTAGTATTTTAGTTATATAGGATAACTAAATAATATGAACATCGGCTGATTACATATACTATATATAGTGATATGAATTTATAGTGAATATATATAATTGCATTTAAAAATTATATAAGATAAAAAATTCTTGATATACTACAAAGTAATATTTAAAATTTTTGTTGCGGGACGTAACACCTCCCCCCTAATAAGAACAAAATCCGATTGTTTTCGGAGGATTTTGGTCTAGGGAGATTAGATATTTTCGTTTAGAGTGTTTAAGCGGTCTCTTAAATTTGTATATGATGTAGGCATATTTACGTTTTTGGCGTTTTCCTCGTGGCAAGGTCTCATCGTCCTTGGAGGTTTGACTGGAGGAGGTTGTTGAGTGACTACTTCCGGAGGCGCAGTGGGATCGATGTTGGAGGTTTGAAGATTCGTTCCCCTGCCAGGTGATTGATCGTCTCGGTTATCGTCTCCGGATTTCTTAGAAGATTCTCGTGCCAGATGGAGTAGCAGGTTTGCAAGGGAGCTCCACAGGGCTTCGATTAAATGCAGGTTGCAACCATATACAGTATGGAGAGCGTATCCATGGATGACTGTATCGATAACAAGCTTGACTAGGCGAATGATCATGAAGATTCCGACGAGTCCTGCTGTGGCTGATCCAAAGTTTATGAATCCCCTCCAGATTCGCGAGGCTGTGCTTTCGACAATTTTATTTAGGGAATTTTCATCCAGCAGGTTGTATACTGAGATTCCTTCAGTGTTCATGGAATGGTTAGTCCTCTAGCAACGGCATTGAGTAAAGCTGGCTTTTCGGCTGGGAACATAATATGATTTCTTAGCTTTTCTATGTCCGTTTCAGAGTAAATTCCGCTGGTAGCTAAGGATCCTGGAGTGAGGTATCTCCAGGTTAGAGCAGCCATAGGTTTTAGCTGTTGAGGCGGTAGCTGTCTAACCTGAATACTAGGGGTGAGTTGAACCCATGTATCTTCGATTCTGTACAGAGTAGGAAGTTCTATACTGCATTCTCTTTCATTACCAATTTTGGTGATGATTCTTGACTTGGGTGTAAGAAAGAGAGATTGATTGCGCACCGTGACAGGAAGTTCAGCATAACATTCTTCCGTTTTTCTGACCATTACTTTAACAGGGATACATTTGACTATTTGCACAGCTTCTCCTGTAGTAACAGCCATATATCCTGGTCCTTTCATTAGTCGATAGGCAAATTCATCTGGTTGGAGTGTAGCGAAAGACAAGGCATTGATAATCACTTGTCTTTCCAATTCACATTTTTGTAAGATGACATTATTGTAAAGAGAAGTCATCTGTTGTTTGACGTGTTTTTCTATATACACGAACTTGGAGTTCATGTATGTAAAGATGTCAAGGTTGTTGACTGGGATGATTCCTCGATTAGCGAAGGTATTTCCTGGTTTTGCTTCCAGGATAAATAATTTCGGATGCTCAGTGCGTAAGAGAGTATATCCGCATAGAGGCAATTCTGTAGTTTTCATCAGAGCGAAGGTGATTTCTTGAGTTACCAGGCTGTAGATGACTGGTGCGTTGACATCAGAGTGATCTTCGGAAATTTTATTTACAGGTCCTTCGTAAAGAACATCGTATTGTTGAAAATTGCAAGTAGTAGTGGGTATTGGTTTCCAATAAGTATGTCCATCGTCAGCGTCTAGACAAAAGCTGTCAATGAGATCACATACCGTTCCAGATTTTAATTTGATCTTCCCAGTGTTTAACTGTATGGGAACATAAGAAGATCTTAATGATATTTTTACAGCTGCTTGGACGACTACGTCATCCCAGGTTCCGTATGGATCATTGTATTGTGCTCCTTTGCAGTATCCATCGACTTGTATACGGCCTACAAGAGTGATACTCCGATAGGTCGTCTGATTTGCTTTTATGCCGGCGACAAGATTGTTGTCTCCGAGTTTGATGGTTCCGTCTTGAAACATTCTCAAACATTTGGTGTATCCAGTCTCGTGTACATAATCGGCTCTTCCATTATGAACAGCAGAGATATGAGAATGCATGCCGCAATGGTATATATTCCTGGATATTTCCACTTTACATTGTATGACTTCCGTATAGCTGTAGTCGGACAATTGCAATAGTTGAATATGAACATCGGTGGTATTGGGTTTTCGTATGTTCAAGTCACATTCGCCAACATCAAGTAAAGAGACAGCGGTGATATTGAGGTGTTGTCCTCCGCAATCGAATCCGATAAGAGCAGCGGTTTCGCATAAGAAGGTTATTAGGACTAAAGGTGTCATGGTGGTCTGAAATAATGATGATTTCAGTATATGCGGACATATATATATATATTACGTTATATGATTACTTGAATGATCGATACAATTTTATGGATATTTAATAGTGAATAATTGTTGCTTAGCATATTGTGATTATAGTATAATTGTATAATTGTGATTATAGTATAAATGGATATACATATATATACAAGTGTATATCGTATTTCCATGCAAAAAAAAATTCTATATTTAAGAATTGAATACATAGTAGGTATCTTTATAGCATTGTGTTTAATATATATATATATATATATATATATATATATATATATATGTATATATATTTTGTTCGTAATTATATTATATTTTATGTATATCTATTTATTATTATTATAAAATTTTTTTTTTATATATATATATTTGTTATTATTACTACACATACGTATATATATATATACGTATATATTACTACACATACGTATATATATATATATGTGAGTAACTATAATTAATGGTTATAATTTGTGGATGCCTATGTTAACTAGAGATACAATAAATGAGGCATCTGAATAAGTATATAATGATTATATTATAATAATTTTTTATATATTTTAGGTAGCAAAACAAGGACTGATATTTAAGAAGAAATTATTTCTTCCAAGACTTCTGGGTCGTTTGGATCAGTCCTTATTTCGGCCACTCCATATTCTATTTTTAATGTGGAAGAGTCTACTGATACACCGACTAACTGTTTGTAAGTATTTTCTTCCTTTTTCTTTATAAATGAGGTAAATTGGTAATAAGCTATAACGCATTTCATACATTTGATAATTGGTCGGCTTTTATAACAATTTTGGCCGCAGTTACGACATTTTTGTAAGGGCACTGAGCCATATTGGAATGTATGAGAGTATCTTGTAAGAACTTTGTTATAAATTGTGGGGTTATAGCAATTTGTACAGATGAGGTAAGAGCTTGAGTCACTTAGAACATCGTGAGTTAATATAATGACACAGTTTACGCGAAAACTATTAAAAAATGAGTCCTTTAAAAGCGGATGGATGGGTGTTTTGGGTTTTGAGGGTGGACACATTTTTAAGCGTATACCCCTTGTTGGTGAGTCCTGCAAAAAGCAAAAGCAGTTAGATTATTTATGTTTCTTCCATGGTTCCTTTCATATATTGCCCTTTCAAAGTAGGAAAATATGCATTCAGAACACTGAAAGATAGAGCGAGTGGTATCTAGAGGAGCTAGACAATATTCACATTTAGAGAAAATTATTTCACCGGAACTTACCCAGTGGCATACTATCAGGTCAGGTTTAACTCGAAATTGACGAATTTTGCAACATGCACAACATATACGAACCGGGTTACGGTTCTTCTTAGTATACTTCTTATAGAATATTATTTTTTTACATTCTGCTTTGCAGATGTTTGAGAAGTATGGTAACAGGTTATGGATGTCGTGATTGCAAGATGAATCATTTACGTTGCTCATTATGGTTTAATCAACAATTTCTGTTTAATTGAAATTCTTGAGCTTGTTCTCCTTGTAAATGATATAAAAAACATCTCCTGCAGTCCGACAGGGGAGTTACGAGAGATAGTAATAAATTACACATATGACATCTAAAGCCATACAAAGAAGCTGGAGGAAAATATGTAACAATGTGGTATATTATGGGTTAAAGTTCTCTAGTTTCGAACATTTCACATGAATGACAGTAATACCGATCATTATGGGAGCAGATATACAGGGTCCATTATGAAAGTAATGCGCATGATTTTATTGTGACGCGACTATCCATCGTAGCGCGCTCGGACCGGTCGGAAAATGTGGTGTGAGGTCTGCCCGTTCAAACGCGCCTGGTCTCAGTTCGCTCCGAGCAGTGAGAGCGGAAGGACGTGTCTTTGCGTGAAGTGTGTTTTTTGTCTTTGTAACACGGCGTGATGGACGGTTCGCTTGAACAGCGGTACGCCATCAAGTTTTGCGTGCGGCTTGGAAAGAATGCTACCGAAACATTCCAGATGCTTCAAGAGGCCTTTAAGGACGACTGCATTTCAAGATCACAATCCGGGAGGTGGCACAAGGCGTTCAAGGAGGGCCGGGAGAAGGTCGTTGACGAACGCCGTTCTGGACGCCCAACAACGGCCAGAACCGACGAAAACGTGACGCGCGTGCGACAAGTTTTGCGTTCTAACCGTCGATTGAGCATCCAGTAAATCGCTGACACCCTAAACTTGTCCACATTTGCGGTACATGGGATTGTGACCGAGGATCTGCAAATGCGAAAGGTCTGTGCGAAGCTTGTGCCGAAGGTGTTGACGGACGAGCAGAAAGAATCTCGAGTTTCGCGCTGTAAAGAATTGTTGGGTTTAATTGAAAATGATCCGGACTTTTTAAACTCTGTCGTAACCGGAGACGAATCCTGGATGTTCGAGTACGACCCAGAAACGAAAAGGCAGAGCTCCGAGTGGCACACAAAATCCTCTCCCCGCCCCAAAAAAGCGCGCATGAGCAAGTCTCGCATCAAAACCATGCTCATTGTCTTCTTTGACATCCGAGGAATCGTCCATTTTGAGTTTGTACCGCAAGGACAAACTGTCAACGCAGCCTTTTACTTGGAAGTGCTCAGGAGATTGAAACGCCGGGTCGCGCGCGTGAGGGCTGACATCAAAGACGCGGTCAAACTCCACTACGACAATGCCCCCAGCCACACGGCCTTCATCGTAACCAACTTCCTGGCCCGAAGCAGCACCCCAGTGGTCCCCCAGCCCCCTTACAGTCCCGATTTAGCTCCCTGTGACTTTTTTTTTGTTCCCCCGACTGAAGAGAGAGCTGAAAGGAAAGCATTGGGAGTCCGTGGAAAACATCCAAACGCATGTTACAACGTTCTTGAAAGGCATTCCTGTGGAGGAGTTTCAGGGTGCCTTCCAGGCGTGGCAGACACGTCTCCGCAAGTGCATTGATGCAGGAGGGGACTATTTCGAAGAATTTTAAGCATTTGTACCGATAGGATCAATAAATATATTTTTCCCAGAAAATGCGCATTATTTTCATAATGGACCCTGTATCCTTCTAATTCGACATGTAACAAGTGGGACAATGCGTCTAGGTCTTCTTCAGGTATTACATTTGGCAGGAAATCCATTTAATCAGATGTTCTGCGAGATTCTCGTATACGTTCTCCTTCCAAATAGTATAAGAAACATCTCCTACAATCTATTATAGGAGTTGCACTAGACACATTGCGAGCACATATGCAACATTTAGGCACTGTGATGTCGGGGAAGGATTCAGATATACTATGGTAATTTATATAGTAAAGTTCATGGTCTGCTTGTGACTTGCATGAGACGCAGTAATACAGATTATATCTTGAAGAAATATATCCGGTAAATTCTTCGTGTATTACATGGGATAAGGTGTCAGCGTACTCAATAGGTAGCATTTTAATTTAAAGGGTTTTAATTTGTACTTTCATTCTCACTAATAGCAAGATTGGAAAGATTAGTAGCTCTAAATATTTCGGTAATGTTTCGTGTGCAGACAGAACAATTAGCTAAAGGTCTTATTATGGTTATGGGTCGCTGACAATATGAGCAGATAATTCTGTAGGGATGTGGGGCAACAGATATAATGTGAGAATCCACTGGGAGGAAAAATCGAGAGTTACAAGTAGTATGTAGCATACAATAGCAGGCGCAACAATAGTGGCTATGGTTGTGCAAGTGAAGATACCCATGTAATTTAATACATACAGTATTGGGGGGTGTTTGAGACATTATTAAGCATTATTACACAGAGGTAGTATAAACAAGAGTTCAATGATATTCCTAATACAGGTAGAGCACTCATGCAAAGGTCTCAGAGTAGTAAGAGTTCGAAGACAGTTGATACAGTGGGGTTCAACGTGGTGTGGTCCCAGAGAAAAGAAATGAGAAGATAATAGAGGAAGTTGAGATCTCAGTGAAGAAGATTGTACACCCTGATAACAAAGTTCACAGAAGTAGATATTCAGAATGGGATCACGGTATCCTCTAATTTTAATACAGCATACCGTGTTAATAAAAGACATGCCTTATGACATAGGGGTTCTATCATATACATTAAGAACTAAAGGATATTTAAAATCGTCGACATGAGTTGAAGTACTATCGAGGAGACGTAACAACTCACTCGCAGTTAGGATGCACGAGATGCAATTGTCTATGGATCTAGTCTTTATTACTGTAGCACCACAGGTAGAGCAGCATTCGTCTCTAGCGACGTGGCTGTTTATGAAGAAATGTCTCTTAAGACGTCGATACTGGTTTTGAACGATTTGTGTGCGAATCCGAGAGTAACAGTTGCTGCACAAATTAGTGTCGTCAGTCAAACAGATGGCTCCTACTACGTGTGCACAATGAGCGAATAGGAACGATTGCTTTACTTGATGCAGGAGCGATGAATCCGGTCTAGGCTGGACTGGCTGCCTATGCCAGAGCATCTGTAACAGAATTATTTAAATTATTATTTCATCCTGGCTGACAGTGGGACATTTTTATTTTATCTATGTGAACAATACGATTTTGGTTTCCAATTCTAAGATTAATATTACTAGGGGGTAATAATTCGAGTATTTCATGTGGTCCTGTGTATTGGTCGGCGAACTTTCCCTTTCGCGGTTCTTTTAATAAAAACACATGCATTCCTATTTGGAGTTGTTGCGGATTTAAATGGCGATCATAGTATGTCTTGCTCCTTTCCTTGGCACGTATAAGATTTAGCTGAGCTTGGATTTGCAGATCTCTTATTTTATTAAAGAGATTTGTGATATATTCGTGGTAAGTAGGTTCAATATTTTCTTCGATAATAGGATGTGCGGAAGGTAATCGAGCTATTCGCCCAAAAACCAGTTCATAAGGTGAATATTTGGTGCCTTCGTGCACGCTGGTGTTGTATGAGAACATTGCTAGTTTGATATATTTGTCCCAGTTATCTTCTCTATCTATTTGTGTCTTTAAATATTCCGTTAACACATGATGTGAACGTTCTAGCGATCCATTTGATTGAGGATGATAAGCTGTAGTTTTAAAATGTTGTATATTAAATCTTTTCGTTAATTGTCGCATTAATGCTGACAAAAAGTTAGTTCCTTGGTCCGTTAATATGGCGCGCGGTGCTCCATATATACAAATGAAGCCTTTGTGAAAGTATCAGCAATTGTTAAAGAAGTGGCCTCTTGTAAAGGTGAGGCGACAGAATATTTCGTTAATAAATCTTGCATGGTTAGTATGTATTGATGATTGTTCTCCGTGATGGGCAGAGGTCCCATAATGTCCAAGGAGACTTTGTCAAAGGCCATCCCAGGTGTATCGGTAATGACCATGGGTTGTTTGGTCTTTATTCTTGTTAATTTCTTTAATTGGCATTCTCGGCAGGTTCTGATAAAATCTTGAATGTCTTTCTTCATCGTTTTCCAGCAATAGCGTGTTCGGATCCGATTATAGGTCTTTGTTACGCCTTTATGTCCGCCGTGGGCTGAGGCGTGATTTTCTAGAATTAAAGATTGACGTTTTTCGATTTCGGGTGTCTGGATTAAATTAAGGCATATAGTTATATTAACCGGTAGTTCTTGCAAATATCTCTTAATTTGGTTGAATATGTATGACCATGGTAAATCGTCGAAGCGTTCGGTCTTGCTGAGACTTATCGAAGAAAGGTCGAGTTCGTGAATTACATCTACGAGAGAACGCAGGCAATTTTTTAAAGTTTGCGCTTCAATAAGAGTACGATTGTTTTGTTTAATAGGAAGAGCGATTAGCGTGTTGGTTTTCACGGTACATACTCTGGCTCTTTCGTAGGTTAATCCCTCGTATTTGGGAATTCAGCTTCATGATATAGCTTTGCTCCGTTATCATAAGGTGTTCCGTTTAGATAAATGAATATTACATGATTGTCCTTTTGTTTCAGCAGATTATCTCTGACTTCCCGTATTTGGGCACGACTCCATGGTGGAGGTTCAGGGGGTTGTTGTTGGTGAGGTACGACATCAGAATCTAATATTTCCGTGTAATCGGAGTCTTCTTCGGAGTCCGAGACTTCCTCAATAGTGTTACGTCCTATTTTATCGTTTATTCAACGATTCTGCAGGGCTTACCGTGCATGGACGAACAAGGTTGTATCTCTCAATTTCTTTTTCAGGGCAACCTGCTAGGCCGGCTATACCCTGGGACGCCGAGAGATTCAGGATCTTGTAAACGCTTCTTTTCAGAGATAATTTAAGGTTGACAAATAAATAAATGGATTTATATTATAATTTTCTATTTCTTTTTATTTCATTCCCTTATCCATGTACATTAAACGCAAATTTATGTTAAATATAGAAGGATATAATAATAATTTTTTTGTTGATATTAATGTTATATTTTTTTTTATAGGTCTACAATCGTATCAAGGAATTCCTCGCTGCTTAAATAGTCGAGGAGTTGATTTATTTCAAAATCTGTAAAACTCTCTTCGCTCGGAGAGATATCTATGGGCTCTAAATCTGCTTCTCCAAAATCGGGGAATAATTCGGGATAAAAGGGCCTGAGAATGAGTCAGGAGTTCGTGGAGGGCTTGGCGGCGGTGAAGTCTGGAATTGTTGGTCCCTTGTCGCAGGGATTTCTCCGTTGCGCTCCCAAGCGCGGAGCAGTCCTAGCGGGATCCCGTCCGTAGGATTGTTTAAGTCGACAATTATTGTCGATGCGTCGCTTGAGCTGTCTGAATGGGTTGTTTCAGTAATGTCTTCCTCCTCAGACTCCTCGCCAGCTGGTATCGCCGGGAAGTTGCGATTGGCGACGGCCTCAGGGTTGAATTCAGGGGGCAAGGGTGCGAAAGAGAGGTCGAAGAGTGTGTCTTCGCGATCGGTTGCGGCCCTTGTTACTCCGGTAGGAATCTCGTCCCTATCTATAAATAATTGACGGGCGACGGAGGGACGGTCTCGCAGTAATCTTTGTCTATATAATTCTCGGCGAGCTACGCCTGCGTTTCGCAGGGGGAATTCGCGACGAGTGATTGGATCTGGATGTCGGGTGTTGACCATCTATTAATGAGAGAAAAGGTTCGAATTCCGATACGAATATAATATAAAATATCTTTTTTTTGTTAATTTGCCCGAAATTATTATTACTTACGATGTCACAAGAAAAAAAAAGGGGTCACCTGTCAAAAATGAAAGTACCGCGTGAATAATACGTCATACACACGCATACGCACAGTGGAAGAGAAAGTAGATAATTAAATAAATTTATTTTATTTCTTTCTTTGATACTAAATTATGATTTAAAATCATCGAATAATTTTTAGTTATTAATCATGCTTTTAAATTTCAAGTCGGGTGTATGGACATCAAGTGAGAAGAGGATTACTGGATATGTCATTGAAATGACAGTTTATCAATGCAGCTGGCTTAGTACATTGTAAAATTTTCATATAAGCCTAAGCCAGTGAATCGTTACTAATCTCTGGGATGGATCTCGTATCTTGAAATCAAGGCTAGATTCAACCTGACGTTGTTTACATCAGACAGCTCCAAAATTAAAAGACAACTTCCATCATCAGTAACGCAGCTTCAGGATAATTGTCAATTAACCGGGCCTAAATTGTATCTTTGCCTAATCAAACGTCGATATGACAGAAGGCCGCTAATTTTTTATTTGCCTCACCAGCTCCAAGTCAAAAGGAAACCTCTATCATTGAAATATATTTCTCCAGATAATTGCCTTTTCACTGTGCCTAAATTAGATTTGTCCTGCCGAAGCAGGTTTTTATTAATTACTGTCAATCGAGTCGTCTTATCAAAGAGATAGATCCCATGAAAGACTTCCAATTCGAAGTATGATTTAAATAAATTGTGTGTATGGATGTGGGAATATGAATAGTTGAAGGTAAGAATTAAAAAATATAGAAAATGACAGTCAAGTAGCATGCGACTGTATAGATTATTAATTATTAATAAGTATCAGGAAGCAAAGAAAATTTAATTGGTTTAAGATGTACTTACCAGATGATGAAGTTCTCGATGTGTAGGATGACTGCTCTCCGTCGGAGACCGACTGCCTCGGCGGGGTCCCTGAAGAGAGGTCAGGAGCCGTTGAAGAATAACTGGCAGAAGACCGAAGTTGAATTTGAGTTCACTTTTATTTTAAAGTATACTCGAGTACAATATTTGACGGCTCTAAGATGCTTCCTTCCTTCTAGAGAGCTGGTGGTCAGATGCTAGGTGATATCCACTCGAGAGCGCTGGGTCAAATGCACGGAAGACTGAGTTGCACTCCCTGAGGTACCCTCTGATCCCTACTTCGTTCCAGGAGTCAGTGGTAGGGGAATGGGAGCTCTAAGCGTAGGTTGCTTGGCTGCTATTTGCTGCTCTAGCTGCCCTTCCTTTTGGCGCATGTTGTGACGTAGTAGTTGCGCTTTTGCGTGGGGGTAGTGGGCTATCCGTGCGTTGGTTTGTTAATTTATTAAATTTTATAATAGTTTTTAGCTACCAGAATTCCCGTTATTTGCATACATTTTCTAATGTAGAATCTTAAATCTCCTTAAAGAAATGCGAAAGAAATGCGAACGGTTCTTCTAGCATGCTCCGTTCAAAAGCTGCTTTAAATTCCGCTTATAATAATTTTTTATAATTAGTAAATTCTGGTGTCATAAACTATTATAATTACAATCATTTTATAATATACATATATTAGATAGTTTATTGATTCCCCTTAGGGTTACAAGGCGCTTTTGCAAGGAGCGTACCCGAACCTTTCACAATCCAAAAAATTTACATCCCCCCGACCTAGCCCTTGTGCGACCACTACATTCTAATTTCCCACACCCTCCCTGCGTACCGTCCCCTTCCTTTCTCTCCACCCCTCACTTCCCTTTCCACTCTCCGGACCCTTCTCCTCCCAATCTATGCTTCCTCTCATGCCAGCACCGCTTTCCATCTTCCTCTTCCTCCTCTCCCTTTCTCCTGCGCTTTTCTTTCCCTATCCTGTCTCTCTTCCTTTCCTGTCTCCGTTTCCTTCTGCTCTAATCCTTCGTTGCCTTCCTTTCCTCCTCGTCCTTCTTCCTTTTCTCTCCTCTCACCTTCCACCCTACTCTCCTCTTCTGCACCTTCCCTCTCCGTCCTAACCTCAACTCCCACGCTCTCTTGACCGATCTCCTCTCTCCTCTCCATTCCCCATGTCAACCTCCCTAACACCAACACCAGCTCCACCATAACCTTCCTCAGTTCTCTGATCTCCTCCACAGTCCTCCACTTTCCATCTTTTTATCTATCGTTCCAACTGCCTCACTGTAAACTCCGTACTCTCCGTCTCTCTTTAATCGATCCACGCATCGATCTATCTACCGCTCGCTTCCTTCCAGCCTCTAGCGCCATCTCCACTCTCCATTTCTGCCGTTCCACTCGCTCCTTCCTTCGGCCTCTAGCGCCATCTTCACTCTCCATTTCCGTCGTTCCACTACTCCTCCTCTTCCCGCCTCTCCCTCCATCCGCCATTCTTCCCAATTGAGCACATTTACTCCAACTTTTCTCTTCCAAAAAACTCTCTATCCGTTCTCTCTCCATCTCCGCCTCCACGTCCTCACAACCCTTCGGTATACCTCCACCTCCTCCTCCGTTCCCAGCTCTCATCTCCTCTCCCAACCATCCCCTTTTCCTTCTCCTTTCTGCCACTCACTTCCACACCTGTCACCCGATCTAATCCATTGTTTTGCTTCATAATATACATATATATATATATATATATATATATATGTGGATATATATATATATATATATATATATATATATAGTTGCTTAACATAGAAGAAATAATTGTTAATAACAATTGGGTGGTATAAAAGTGTTCTAATCATTACAGTTCGATATATCGAATTAATTTCATTGTAGCGGATGGCCGTAATACCAGGCGGTCGTGCCGGGTCTCTTATCTTATCGCTAAATGAGCCCATGTACAACTGTACTGAATGAAGCTCGGAGGGTCGCTTATCTCTTGGTGAATAATTTTATTCTTATATTATTTTATAAGACGATATAATAATTTCGCTTGCAACAATTCATGTAGCTCTGCTACTTATTATGTAGGATATATATATATATATATATATTGGTTGTAAGATTTTATAGTTGCAAATTTTTATTGTCTTGTCAAATTTATTTTATAATGATTTAGTGTGTATTACTATTTTCATGCCGTAAAATAAGAGTTTATTTGAACCTTATTACTTCTTAATTTTTTATCAAACATCCAGGCTCATTTGGCGTATGAATATATATATATATATATATGGGACGTTCCACGTCAAACGGATCAAGGCTGTACCCAAAATTCTAAGATACATAGAAAATTCTTTTTAGGCGCAAATCGAAGCTTAGTTCATAGACTTTTTTTTGCCGTCTGGCTTTTTTCCGAAATTCAAAATGGCGGACCAATATGGCAGCTGCAAATCGTCAAAGTAACCCTGAAAAAGAAATTTCACTTGGTTTACAATCATTTTAAACGTCAAATAATTCGAGGTAAAGCCTAATCTTATGTATTTTTCATTGCTTAACACGAATCCATACTTACTATTGATCGACCGTATCGCTATTCATCCCTAACCTAAAAAAACTTCTGAAAAAAGCTGTTTTACGAGGTTTTCAATTGTTGTAGATGTTGAAACATGTTAAACGAAGCTCAATTTCATGTGTTCTTCATCGCTCAGTACGAATTCAAACTTATTTCTGAACGACAATATCGCTGTTCGCCTCTAACCTCAAAAAACTTCTAAAAAAAGCAATTTTACGAGGCTTTCAATCGTTGTAGATGTTGAAAACTTTAAAAGAAAGCTTAATTTCATATGTTCTTCATCGCTCAAAACGAATCTAAATTAATTTTGTATTGACCACGCTGCTATTCATCCCTAACCTCAAAAAAAATTCTAAAAAAAGCGGTTTTACGAGGTTTTCAACCGTTGTAGACGTTAGAAACATTCGAACAAAGCTTGATTTCATGTATTTTTCATTGCTTAATGAGACTTATCATTTAATTCAAACAATCATATCGCGGTTCATCAATAATTTCAAAGAACTCTGAAACAGAATGAATTTTCACGTTACACAATCAAAATTCGGTAGTTTATTCAAAATCTTATACAAAAGCATATGAAATTTTTTTCGCACAATAAATTTTTTTGCCTCAATATTACTTTGACATCAATAAAACATTTTGTAAGCTCGAATCAATGTGGTTTTTTATTTTCATTTATAATTTACTGTCTCTAATGAAACTGGTGAACTAGAATATCTGAATACTGTAAGATTCCTATCTGACGAAGGCATGAAAGCATGTCCTTCTGAAATTTTTGGAACCGATGGAGCTACTGAAAATCGTTTTGCAAGTGATCGTGTCGTTCTCTCATGATCTTTTTTAGTGTAGTGAAAGAATTTCACTGTTTTGAATTTGTTCTTGGCCCACTGATAAAGACTATCAGAATTCAAAATCGCCTCGGTGGCTTTGGCTTGTAAACTGGCTCTTGTTGCTTCTTTTTTTAACACAGCGCCAACTCCATCACAAGATCCTTTTCCATGTGCAGTTGCATTAAAGTGCCATTCTGCTTTCATCTGAAAGTCCGACTCATGATTCACAAGGTTAATCATCTGATATCTGTTCTTATAGTGTTGTTTCGCTCCATCTGTTACATATATGATCTTATTCATTTTTGGGAACTGTTTTTTTATTTCAGGTATAAGCGTTTGTTGTGAAATATAGACCGCTGATGTATCATGAGCAGTACATTCAGATAACAATATAAAGCTGCAATGGTTCACTTCCTGTCCTGATTTGTAATATAGCACAGCAACATGTATAGTACACTGACTATTGTTGTAATGAAATTGTTGTGCAGCGTCCTGAACTACATAAGCGAAATTCTCCGAAAAATCCATTTCTAAAAGTCCTTCTTTTCTCGCAAATTTTGTTTCCGATCTTTAATGTACTGCGATTGACTTTTAGCTATAAAATGGTGTGGTATCAATTTCTTCAAGCTAGAAGACAATTCTAAAATGAAATCATCTACCGATAGGCAAGATTTTTTGAGAGTACATCTATCTGTTGACTGCCAAACACTAAAAATAACGTCTTCGATGTCATTCTGTTCTAGTACGTTGCTTACATATTCTTGAAATCTTGAAAACTGTGGACACCTTTTACAGTTGCCTAAATAACAATTAGGTGTTGGATTCCTGCACAAAACAAACGAAAAACAGTCTGTGTAACCATTCAATGGCTCATTTGATTCTTTCGTGAAGCTCTTTAAATTTGAAGCTTCAAAAATAGCCTTAAAATTTTGGTGTATAACGCACACGCACTCACTGTGTGTACCTCTTGTTCCTGCCAAAACACACCATTTAGGCCGCATTTCTGCAAATTTGCTGAAGCTTATAGATAACTCTGGATTTTGCTCTTTAAAATTTTTATACAGAACTTTGATATCACATAGTAGTAATCTTTTTGGAACATAAATTATTTCATAATCTTTTTTAATTCTGACTACATCTTTTTTATTTGGCATCACACGACTATTAATATCTGATTCATAAATTTCTATAACTTTTTTAATCGTACTTTCAGGTAAAGATTTTCCCCTTCTTGATTCAGGAACCGCAAAAACACCGCGTGAATTTTTCAAATCTCTTGACTTCTTTGCCATTCTGTAAGACACGCCAAACCCAGACATTATATCACGTATCGTCCAGCAGTCAGGTGCTATTGTCAAAATAGATATTAATAGAGGATCATTTGGAGACAGTGAAGACACTTTTTTTTTAATTCCATCTAACATTTGTTCTAATTGAGCTTCTTTCGATACGCAGATTCTCTTCACTTCCACTGGTTCTTCGTCGATATCAAGACTCTCACGACTCAATGAATTATTAGAAGAATCCAATGCATCAGATAAACAAATTTTTCTACAGGCTCCACAAATTTTAGCTGATGTGGGTAAATTTGGGTACAAGCTTAAAATCTTCTTAGAAACTTTGCGTAAATCGTTTCCTACATGTCCTTTTTTTTTTCAAAGGATTAATGCATCTATCATAATGAACAACTTTTGGAGAAAGTTTTTTTGTTGATCGAGACATGATGAATACTTGAACCAAAATTCACCTAATGAAAATAGAAAACTGTGCCTAAAATAATGATAATAATAATTGTAATATACACAGGGTATATATTATTTGTGGTGGAACCGAGTGCAATGAAGTGAGAAACAACGAGAAAAAGTTAATATTAAAGTTTAATAAGGAAAGTGATGTAAAAATACTATACTATACAAGTAATATACTAACGTTGGCTGTATGAAAACATTTTAAGTATGAGATGTGTTCATATAATTATAATTATATTAATAATTATCATTCGATCTACAAAGACCGCACAAAAGTATTATAATTGTTTTAATCACAACAGTATATACCACTCTTCATATCCACTTGTCAATCCATGAATATTCTTATAATTAAGGTTTCTGCGATACAATAAATAAGCTAAAAAAGAGCATAAACGAACAACAACATTGAAATACGAGGGAACGAACCGGTATTCCAATTTACGGACCAACTGTGTGGCCTAGAAAACAATACGGCCTTAATTCAGAATGTTCCGAATGAAAGTCGTTCCGGCCAACCAATTTGACTAATTAAGAAGTTCTAAAAGTTTCGAAAAGAAAAAAGCCAGACGGCAAAAAAAGTCTATGAACTAAGCTTCGATTTGCGCCTAAAAAGAATTTTCTATGTATCTTAGAATTTTGGGTACAGCCTTGATCCGTTTGACGTGGAACGTCCCATATATATATTCTTTTAACAATTTTATAATTTTATGAATATTACGCTCGCAATAGGAAGTGCTTCTTATAATATTCGTTCGAGTTATTATTCTCGAGTCCTCTTTGTCTTTAAACTCGGGCGCGTATGTTGAGACATAGTGGAAGATAAGATTATTGGCACGCGCCAACTGATAACGCACTGCGTTCGGCTTGGCCTTAGCCTTTGGCATATATAAGAAGATTTATAATTTAGCTTGATTATTAGGACGTATAAAATCATGTTTTACTAAATTGTATAAGATTGTACATTTGTTGGATTTCAATTTTATGTTCTAATCCCTTTAATATATTTTAACATATCTTATTTCCTTCATTAAATTTATGTTTTATTGTCAGTTATATTGTTCTTATAATTCGCCTTTTAAATTTCGTATGTATATGTGTTACGTATTCTCCTACGATTTACAACTTAATAATTTAGTAAAACATATTGCAATATATATTTATTAATAACCATGCGTGTTAATGGTCAAAGCAAAAGGTCGGTCCGAAATTTATTTCACGCCTTGACTTTAAAAGAATATTATTTCCAAGTCTCCTTGATCTGAAGTCTAATGCATGAACGTCGTAAGTATCAAGGGAGATAAGATACGTCGACGCGTGTCAGTAGATAACGCACCGTACATCTTTAGCCTTGACCGCTTGACTGACTTATTAATTCATGCATATAAAATCATATTTTATTCGCATTTACCTATAGTTTTAGGTTTGTTACTAATAAAGAAAAAATTTATTGTATTTAGGTTGCTAGAGTACATATGTTTGTATGAATAATTAAAGCACTTAAGCTAACGGATATTCCTTGGATAATATATATATATATATATATATATATATATATACAGGGCGATCCTGAAAAACGTTATGTCTTTAAAATGACGTATTCCTGACACCATTCTAAGACAATTTTTCCTTTACCAAAATTTGATTTGAAGCGTAGTTTTTGAATTATGAGCAAAAATAGTTAGTAAATCACGCGTCGGATACAGAAGGCAGGCAGGAGCGGCGCGGCGTGCCGCGAGCGCGGGCGCAGCTGACCGCCCGACGGGTGATTATCACCGCATGAGTCGCTAACTATTTTATCTTATAACATAAAATTATGCTTTAAATAAAATTTTGGTAAAGAAGAAAATGTCTTAGAATTACGTCAGAAATACGTGTTCCTTAAAATAACGTTATTTTAATAATGAAAAGTTGTTCCGGATCGCCGGCCGTCCGACGTTGCAATCAGCTGATTGCTACACGCGATGTGTGTATGGCGGAGTGTGTGCGTAAGAGAGAGAGAGAGAGAGAGAGAAAGAAAGAGAGAGAGAGGGAGGATAGGAGGGACAGACATTCATACACACGCACGCACCTTTTTTCTCGCTCTCTTTCTCTCTTTTACGCAACACTCATACACTCTCTCATTCAGTCTCTCACTCACACTCTCTCGGTCACTCACTCACTCACTCACCTTGTAGCAGCGTAGCGAATCTTCATGCTATGTATTGTTGTTATCTGCTGCACGGTTATGATTGCTAGAGATGCGCGACACATCGAAATTTTTTCGATTATTAGTCTCACACTCGATTGACACAATACAGATTACACGATAACGAGTTTACTGTTTATTCACTCACTATTGATTTATCGATACCAAAAATTACTTTCAAAGAAACGCGAATGCAAACAGCACATGACTCGACGCGAAGCGACGGACCGCGGAGACTGCGCGACCACAAGAGTTATGTTGCCAGAAACGCGACACGCGACATCTAACAAACGACTTGCGCGTGGCGCGTGATTGACGCGAGATAAGACGAACGATCGGCTAAAACCTTCGCATTGCGAATGCGGTAGAAAACATGAAACGTATAATGACATACTTAAAAAATTAATTATTTATTATAAATAATAACTATTTCTAATTATAATAAATAATTATTATTTTAAAAAGCATGTGTTGTACGTTATTACGTTTTCGAAATTATTGCATTCACGATGCGAAGATTTGAGTCAATCGCAAGAATAATGTAATTAAAATTACATTTGGAAAAATTTATTTTTATTCTGCTCACAATGAAATGTTCCAACGTGAAAATGTATTGGTCGCTCTGAAAAGAGCGGATTGACTAAAAAAAATTTTAAAGCAGATGCTCAAAATGCCCGCCATCCATCCTAATGCAAGCTCTCATGCGTTTTAATAAGTTTCTTTCGACGTTTTCCATTATTTCTTCGTCAATATTCCAAATAGCGAATCGTAATCTTGTCTCCAGATCTTCAATATCTTCGGGAAGCGATTTATAAATTATTTCCTTGCAGTATCCCCATAAGAAAAAATCTAGAGGATTGAGATCCGGAGATCTTGCGAGCCAACGTATCGGGCCGTACCGACCCATCCAGCGTCCGGGAAAATTCTCGTTTAAGTAATTCGTAACGATCCTGGCGTTGTGTGGCCCAGCACCGTCTTGTTGGAAGATAATATCGTTTCTTTCAAATAATGGCACATCTTCTAAGAAATGTGGTAGATTTTCTGTTAATAAATCGACGTAGGTTCTTCCAGTTAAAATATCTGGAAGAATAACTGGACCAAGTATTTCAGTGCCCATTATTCCAGCCCATACATTAATCTTCCAACGAGTTTGAAAATTTCGAAATCGCGTGACTCTGGGATTTTCTTCGCTCCAAAAGTGCATATTATGCACATTAAAAATTCCTTCTTGTGTGAATAGCGATTCATCGCTGAATATCACACGAGAGGAATATCTGGGATCTCGATCGACGTTTCGCAGAAAATTTTCGCAAAGGCTCATTCCGTACACACATTATCCATGAAAAATCCATAGGCTTGTGCCCTTCCAGTTATATGTATATACATATACATATACAGGGTGAGCCATTTTAATCTATGCACCCAAATTTCTTTGTACCTAAGACAGATACGGAAAAATGATTCAGACAAAAGTTTCATGGTTTCGAGGGGGCCATAAGATGGTATCATTGGTTTGACCTTGAAAAGTTATTTGAAGGTCACATGAAGGTCACCTTCAATTTCTTAAATAGAACCTACTATTTGTCATTGCATATTCTTGTAGCTTATCTCGAGAGCTTTCCAAAACACTATAATTAAGTACCTTTTCGTTAAGTACTTTTTGAGGTATGAGGCTTGAAATAATTTCTTAATTTTACATATACCGTAAAATATCTTGTAAAATATTCATTTTTCGATTATCTTACCTTAATACTTTTACGTACAAAATAATGAGAGGAATCAACTGGTGTAAAGAAAACACATAGTTGTTTTGAAGAAAAAATATGGAATTGTTAATTGCAAATTCCATATTTTTTCTTGAAAGAACTAAAAAAAATGTTACCGACGCAGTCGCATGAGAGCGAGCGAGATAGCGATAGGAGCAAGCGAGACAGCAATAGGAGCGAGCGAGACAGTAATAGGAGCGAACGAGACAGTAATAGGAGCAAGCGAGACATCAATAGGAGCGAGCGAGACAGTAATAGGAGCGAGTAAGAGGGGAATAGCAGCGTGCAAGGAAAGGCTCGATCCTCGAGTTTTCTCTGCCAACTGCTATGCCTCTCTCGCTCGCTCCTATTACTGTCTCGCTCGCTCTTATTACTGTCTTGTTCGCTCCTATTATTATCTCTTTCGCTCGCTCGCTAAGAGACATTTGTTGTGTGATAATAATAGTACACACTAACGCGTGATCTTTGTACATGCATCGTTTCAAATGGTTATAAAGAAACGACTGTTTTTCTCGACCAAAATTTCGTCGCAAGGCGAACATAATGTACAAGACTAATAGGCATATACAAAATGTGTGTAAACAAATTAAATTTGAGAAATATGTGTATATAATATAAACATCTAATGTCATATACTTATTTTTACCTCTATATCATAATTTTTCTTTTTATAAATGTATAATATTATATACATATATATATATATATATATATATTTGAAAAATAAATATTTTATCATAATTGATATTTCAGACACTTTACACATGTCTACTTCATCTTGTACATGGCTTCATTATATCATGGCTTTGCATATGCAAAATATGCAATAAGTAGGAACTAAATATGTTACAATGTTTTTTGAGAAATATGTATTTGTAACACTATATATCTAATGTCATACACTTTTCTTATTTTTATCTGTATGTAATATAAATGAAAATAAATTGTCTACTAGAAATACAATTAGATATTGAATATAAAATTATGCTTTTTTGTATTTTATACCATAATGAATGAAATTATTTTATAATAGCATTCAATATACATATTATTCAAATACATATATTTATTATTATTGTAAATACACGTATTTATAACTTTTTTCACACACATTATGGTATAAAATACAAAATAGAGATAATTATATATACTCAATACCTAATATGTATTAATAAACAATAAAATAATAAACAATTTATTTGCACTTATTACATACAGATAAAAATAAGAGGAGTATATGATATTAAATATATATAGTGTTATATACACGTATATATTTCTCAAATTAAACATTGTAGCACATTTAGTTTCTATTTTGCATGTTTGACATATGTAAAGCCATGATATAATAAAGCTATGTACGAGATGAAATAGACGTGTGCAAAGTGTTTAAAAGATATCAAATATAATAAAATATTTATTTCACAAATATATATAATAATACTATACATTTATAAAAAGAAAAAGTTTAACAATTTATTTGTATTTATGATATAGAGGTAAAAATAAGTATATAACATTAGATGTACAATGTTATATACACATAATTCTTAAATAAATTTTGTTTATATTTATTGCACACATTTTGCATGACGATTCCTTCCGCACATGGCTTTGCATGGCAATAATTTTGGTCGAACAAAGAAATGCAACAGAATATGATTATATCATTTGACATATGTATGTATATATACAGGGTCTGTCCGGAAAGTAATGCGTCGCATTTTTTTGTGACGTGACTATACGTCGCAGTGCGGTCGGACCGGTTGGGGAGAGTGGGGGGAACCCTTAGCTTTCCAGCGGTTGGTCGGTCAATTGTCTCCGTGTGCTTGAAGGGTTAGGACGGCTTTTTTCGTGAACGTCTACGTAGTAGTCGCGTCGAACTTATGATGGAGAAAACTTTAGAGCAACGCTATGCGATAAAGTTTTGCGTGATGCTGAAAAAGACGCCGCTCGAAACTTTTGAAATGCTTAAGGAAGCTTTCGGAGACGATTGCCTTTCCAGATCGCAGTCCAACAGATGGCATAAGATGTTTAGAGAAGGTCGGGAGGAGGTCGCCGACGAGGCCCGCGCAGGACGACAACCGTTTTCGGCAAGTCCAATAATTCCGACATCAAGCGAACACTCATTCGACGGTCTGAATTCAGTAACTGACGCACACGAGTCACATGGTCGTCCGTTCGCGATGTTGACGGGCGTCCTGCGCGGGCCTCGTCGGCGACCTCCTCCCGACCTTCTCTAAACATCTTGTGCCATCTGTTGGACTGCGATCTGAAAAGGCAATCGTCCCCGAAGGCTTCCTTAAGCATTTCAAAAGTTTCGAGCGGCGTCTTTTTCAGCTTCACGCAAAACTTTATCGCATAGCGTTGCTCTAAAGTTTTCTCCATCATAAGTTCGACGCGACTACTACGTAGACGTTCACGAAAAAAGCCGTCCTAACCCTCCAAGCGCACGGAGACAATTGATCGACCAACCGCTGGAAAGCTAAGGGTTCCCCCCACTCTCCCCAACCGGTCCGACCGCACTGCGACGTATAGTCACGTCACAAAAAAATGCGACGCATTACTTTCCAGACAGACCCTGTATATGGAACGTCAATGTGTAAATATTAACAAAAAGAAATGTATAATGCCAGTACACATTAGATCGCCCCTGGCTTTATATATAATATATATAATATAAAATATATTTATAGAATATTTGATATATAGAAAATATATATAGAAGTATAAGAAATATATATAGAATGGGCCCCATCCATCGCCCATTCTCGTAAGACGCAACCATTATATTTTCGTCTTTCCGATTTGTTAAAATATTTTATATATAGAATTCCTGTGAGAACGCAACCATAATGTAAGTATTATTTTCGTCTCTCCGAGTATAAAGAAATCAATAATATTGAGGCGTCTTTTTCCAATGATTCATTGGATTACCATTTTGAAAAAGGCGACAGTTCATTTTCTATTATAATATTAAGAAAATGTTGCCTCATATATTCCACACGATTGGAATATTTCTCGTTACATGGATTTCCTCCTAATGCTACAGTTGTAGCAAAAGCTGCAGCATAAATTCCACAACAAGTGCCATCAGGTTGTACTTGAACCTTTTCAAATATTATATCATTTGCACTTATTTGTGGATAACGACGATGAATGTAATTTTTTTCTTTATGCACCAATTTATCGTATGTACAACCGGGTAGACTGTCGTATACTCGAAGCTTGGTGCCGTCAAAAAATATACATCGCCAGTGATCACTGCAATTCCCTCCAATAATTTGTAAGCTTTTGTCGGTACGACTTGCTTCAATTATATGAGGATATTCTAAATATAACACACTTTGTGTTTCAAAGTGAGATTTATTTCTTACGACGCGTAAGAATCGGTCTAATGATTCGTCGTTTATTTTGCTATGTACAGGTAATACATTATCCTTTACTAAATGAAAAGGAATAACCTGGTTATCGAGAAATTCTTTCTGTTTCGCTATGTCATCTTCAGTTAGTTCGTCTTTATTTTGTGAGTAACTAACAATTATGCAATCGTCATCTTGTTCCGCACTTGTCAGAGCGGTAACAGTAGCATTAGTTGCTTCTAATGATAAAACATTGGATTCGCAACATTGATTTTCTTCGACAATATTTTCGTCTATATTATATTGTCGACGACTTTTTTGACCAGTAATTAATTTTTTGGCTGCTTCTTGAGCTTCTATTATATATTTAGGATTTCTAATAGGCATATGTCTATTATGTCGACTATCCAAGATTTCAGGCAGCATGCAATCATGATAGAAACGTGTTAAAAAGGGCAGCATTTGAGTATTCCAAAATACATTGTCCCTATTAACACGTACTGTTTTTAAGCTTCTTGGCGTCCACACAGTAAAAATACAATAGTCTCGCTGCGTTATATTTAACTGGCCTTGAACTTGATAGAAAAATCGATGTTTTGGATTCATCTTATCTGGATTTTTCTTATCAAAAACACTTTTTAAATGAGGCAGCGTCTTTATAGCCTCTTCCGCTGTTAAATGTTCAGCTGATAGAGGACATTTTATTTCTACCAGTCCATTTTTATCTATAAGCCCGTCAAGAGAAGCACCCAAGCATGGATTTTTAACATCAATAAATAATCCGCAAGTTTTAATCTCCTTTTCCAGTATTTGGGCCAATTCTTTTTTTGCAATTTTCTCCCTCTCGCGACCATATTTCATAGCCGCGGTATCGATAGAGGGAGGGAACAAAATGTTCTTTACAATTGCGGCGCAAGATGTTGTCAGTCTCATGCGACATACGATTCCAAAATTAGACGCCGTTAACATTTCTTGTCTCGACGACTGCCACAAATCTGATTCACTTTGCTCCACTGTGTCACGTTCTATTTGTCTCCAATTTTTCCCATTTTCAAACAACTTTTCCAAATGATTTTGCCGAAGTTGCTCAAAAACATCGGGTGGAAGATCTGGTTTTCGTGATTGTGGACCATAATAACTATCTGTTCCTTGTTCTCTTTTAAATTTTTTTGACCTTCTATTCATTTCTCGAGATTCTCTGATTTTTGCAACTTTTATTTGTCGTCGCTTTTCCAGAGTCTCGACAATGGGAGGAACATTTTTACCCATATTTTTATGTACTTCCGTGAGAACTTGTTGGGTATTATGTTGCACAATTCCTCCCGCAACTCTAGCATTATAGGAACCTCTGTTAGCAAAATTAATACGCTTTCCAGCAATTTCTTTGCAAATTATCGAATTAAATGATTCTGCTGGATTGTTGGTGAATTTCCGCAATAAGCTGTCGGAATATCCGCTCAAATAAACGTAGCATTCTTTACTTTCTGATAAAGACCGTGCTCTTCGAGAAACGGTACATAATTCTTCGTTTCATCACAGTCACTTATACCGCGTTCCTTACATCGTTTATGTTCACCAAATATATGGCTAGGAATATTTAATATATCTTTTTGTAATTCCATAGCCTTCTTATGGTCAGGTTATATTTCTTCTTTTCGCAAATCAATTGCTTTTACTATCTCTTTTCGTATTTTTAATGTTGTTTTTTACAACATTTCGTAACTGGACGAAACCACGCTTTCTATGCATCTTTTGTTGAGTTGTCATTGCTACAGCTCTCAACTTTTTGCACAGATTGCGAAGCAAATGATTCGTGCATTCTATTTTTTTAACGGTTACCTTTTGTTCGCAATAAGATGGTGATAGTAGCGTTTATCAGGCCATCCTTGATGGTTTGCTATCAAGGATGGCCTGATAAACGCTACTATCACCATCAGCAATAACCGTTCTATAAATTATTCCATGTATTTCCAGGCTACTTTTGAAGCCCTCTGCAATGGCGTCACTCTCCATGCTTGTAGAGCTTGCATTACGATCGAAATTTTTGTAACATTTGTGATCTCTTGGTTCGATTCCGTTTCGTTCCGCAAAATCACAGAGGGAACAAAATTTGTTGCGGACGCCAACGAAGAGTACCTTTTTCCTGCGGTAACCAATTATAGCACCAACACCGGAAAGTGAATCGTAGGTGTTGCCGTATGATCTCTTGATCCAACTACCATCTACTACAACGGTTATGTACGGAATACCGTTTATAGTTTCATTTCTTTCAAGAGCGAGTTGCTTTTCAGCTTCGCCAGCCATTTTCATATTTTCCATGGCTGTTTTCTCGAAATCATTGATTACACTTTCTCGATATTTCATATAACTTTTATCGGACATACATGGAATATTCATGGATGCATACAGCTCTTCCAGCTGAGCAAAACCAATTCCAGTCGTAATAGTTCCTGCTACAGCAGCCGTATTAACATCCAATGTTTCCGGTTCTGCGGGTTCTGACCAGATCTTGGCTTCGTAATGGCACATTTGGCATTTGAAGGACAACTGCGTCTTCAACCCATAGCGACAAGAATTTACGAGTTTCCAATCTTTAAATTGGCACTCTATTCCTTGTGCATGATTATCGAACGTTCTATGGATTTCATTCCATACAAAAGAAATGTCGACAATGCGGCCTTCAGGCAATCTTTCTTGGATACGATTCGTATTCAGAGGCCTATTTTCGATAACAAAATCTTTGTTATCTTCGCAAAATTCGACATTTTGTTCTATATTGTACATATCTGTATTTGACTCCTGGCAGTGCATTATTTGACTATTAGCTTTAGAATCCATCGTATCGGGAAATGATTCTACCGATTTTTTAAACTCGATGGATTCATCGCTAATATCCATGCTTTTGGAGTCATTTGAATCTATGTTATTTTTACAAAGTTCAGTATCTTGTTCTACATTATACATACCTATATTTGACTCTTGACACAGCATTGTTTGAATATTAACTTTCGAATCTATCATATCGGAAAATAATTCTACCGATTTTTTAAAATCGATAGATTCATCGTTAATATTCTTAATGCTTCTGGAGTCATTAATGTTTTGAAGCTCCATGCGTTTTAATCGCCTGTAAAGAAAAATAAAGATTAGTATTTTGTAAAATATTAAAAAAATTAGGTATTATGTGATAATTATATGTATATTTTATTACTTATTTATATATATCTAGAAAAATTCTCTGTAAAAGTGCAGTCTTTTGTTTATTTATTAGTAAAAATTAAATTAATATTATTAAATACACAATAGTTTGTTACTAAAACTATTGTGTGATATAATACATATTTTGAAAATATAAATATCTTTTTAGAACATGAAAACCGCATCTAATATGTATTTATTATAATATGTATTATACAACCAACTCACGAATAAATCGCCTCTGGGATTATTTTAACCAGTGCGTACATGCAAATCGCATCTGGTAGAAAATATTACAACCAGCCCACGAATAAATCGCCTCTGGGATTATTTTAACCAGTGCGTACATGCAAATCGCATCTGGTAGAAAATATTACAACCAGCCCACGAATAAATCGCCTCTGGGATTATTTTTTAAGCAATGCGTACAAGCAAACCGCATCGGATATGAAATATTACAACCAGCCCACGAATAAATCGCCTCTGGGATTATTTTAACCAGTGCGTACATGCAAATCGCATCTGGTAGAAAATATTACAACCAGCCCACGAATAAATCGCCTCTGGGATTATTTTTTAAGCAATGCGTACATGCAAACCGCATCGGATATGAAATATTACAACCAGCCCACGAATAAATCGCCTCTGGGATTATTTTAACCAGTGCGTACATGCAAATCGCATCTGGTAGAAAATATTACAACCAGCCCACGAATAAATCGCCTCTGGGATTATTTTTTAAGCAATGCGTACATGCAAACCGCATCGGATATGAAATATTACAACCAGCCCACGAATAAATCGCCTCTGGGATTATTTTAACCAGTGCGTACATGCAAATCGCATCTGGTAGAAAATATTACAACCAGCCCACGAATAAATCGCCTCTGGGATTATTTTTTAAGCAATGCGTACATGCAAACCGCATCGGATATGAAATATTACAACCAGCCCACGAATAAATCGCCTCTGGGATTATTTTAACCAGTGCGTACATGCAAATCGCATCTGGTAGAAAATATTACAACCAGCCCACGAATAAATCGCCTCTGGGATTATTTTTTAATGCGTACATGCAAACCGCATCGATATGAAATATTACAACCAGCTCACGAATAAATCGCCTCTGGGATTATTTTAACCAGTGCGTACATGCAAACCGCATCTGGTATTAAATGGTACTAACTACTATTATACTAATTACTATTATATACTACTATATACTACTTATTATATACTACTATATATAAACAATCTCAATTTTTAGTTAAAAATATAGATAAGCAAAAGACTGCATTGTTTTTTTGAAAGATTTTTTTCCAGATTACATTCTTACACACACACACACACACACACGGAGTCAGATTACAAAATTCATTTTTCTAAAAGATTTAGATATTTTATAAAGTGCAATCACATTCTGAAATGAAATATTTTACATTCGTTTTACTATACATTTGGCTAAAAGTTGTAGTCTTTTTATAAAATGCTAACAAACAACCCGTAATTGTCAAATATAATTGTACATCCTTTTAGATTCTGGACGGTTTATTTGAGTCTTTATATGAACGACAAACGCTTTCACTGACGTTTCATGCAATGTTTACGTTGAATTTTTAATGACTACTTTATTAATAATTAATTAATTAATAATTATTTTTATATCATATAAGAATTATTAAGAGTTAGGTGTTTAAAAAATACTTTACAAAGATGGATGAGATTCCACAAAATGTAGTTGATAACAACATATTTTATTAACATTCATAGAAATTATAATTATCTAAGTAAAATTCAACACAGCTTGAAAAATTTTATTCAGATATTCATGATTTTTGAACATTTTATTTATTACTTTTTATAAAACTTTGTTATATGAATATGTTAATACAAGATTAAAAATTCTTATTTACAAATACACATAATTTTCTATAAACAAGTGGTCATTCTCCAAAGATAGTTTATAAAAAAAAACTGAAATGAGTCAGTCAGAATCTAAAACGATCCAAATTATTATTTCATTTTTTCATAATTTGAGAACGTGACCATGTTTCATAAAATGCCTACGTTTTAGAAAAAGATGTTGTAATCTGGCTGAAATATAAGATATATATTAGATAAATATTTATTGATATACATGCAGTACATACATGCAGATTATATATGATGCTTACAAAACATACCATAATATATACAGATGTATAGACAAATACATATAAAAAAAGACAAAAAAAATATAAATCATTGAGTAAAAATCCGCATAAATGTAATAAGACGATAAAAATCATTGGAATGCTTCTAAACGTAGAAAATTTAGAAAAGAAAGGATAGTTGCCTATATATATACTTTATTTATTTATGTATGTGCTGCATATGCATTAGATATAATCTGTATGCATATGTATAGCTGTGTATATGTTACTGCGATTCTGAATTTTGCTTAAATAGAATTTACTGGTAAACATTTATCAAACCAACTTTGGAAAAAGTCCAAAAATATTCAAAACAGTCTTTAGAGTTTTATCAATCTTGATAGATGTTAGTATTTACTTAGAATTAGTATAAGTCGGGATTATTATTTTGTTTGAATGTTTTAAATATGTTTCTTCTGTTTCTTATACAAAATTGAATAAATTAAGTGATAAGAAAAAACAAAAAAGAAGTAGCAAAAGCATTCTTTTCTCATAAAAGGTAAATTTTGTTATGAATATTAACTTATTGATAGATTGATACTCTTTCAATTAATGAAAAGAAAATGTAGCTCACAAATCTGAAAATAATTTCGACTTTTACTAGACTTGTAATTCTAAGTAAATACTGACATCTATCAACATTTATAAAACTTTAAAATAAAGATTTGTTTTAAACATTTTGGACATTTTTCAAAGCTAGTTGGACTTTTTACCAGTAAATTCTATGTTTAGCTGAAATTCGAGATGTAACATATAACAAAAATTGTAATATATATTTATAATAATATATTGATTAATATTTTAATATTTTCATAATATACTTATATATTATATTTATTTAGGAATTGTTTTAAAGATGTAATTTGTGAAAAAGAAAATATAGAACAATTTTCATAATACTAGTAATATTTTATGGAAGTCAAATTACACAATATTATCGTTTTCAAATGATACAAATCATCACTCAAAAGGTGTGATTAATGACGTCTAAAAATCTGTCTTGTGTTAATAGGAAAAATCTGTCTTGTGCATTTGGATGTTTAAATCAATGAACATGTCAAGAATACTGCAGCATTATTTGAATATTTTATTGATTTGACAATTTGATTAATTGAGAATAAAGAATCTTGTGCTTCATAAAAGTGAAACTGTCAAATGGGACATAGTAACTCTCTATATATATTTTATGTTATTTATATATTATTATATATTAGTATATTTTATATTATTTATATAACTTATGAATCAAAATTCATTTTTGATCAAAAATAAAAATTTATTGGAAAATAACGTTATGAAAAATAAGGTTAAATCGTTCTCCGAGTAATGAAATCTGTTTCATTCAAAAACGATATGACATCTAACATAAATAGACAAAAACAATTCCTTTTAAATATAAATAGAAATACTGACCTTTTCATCCAGCCTTTCTTCAAGGAAACTCTACGTCGACTGGGAGGCAAATGCTTCGCATCGCGCTTTTGACCCATTTTTTCCTATCACAAATAACTACACTACACGAAACTACACAAAATAATGTTTTGTATTATATGTAAAACACATGAACACACAAAATTTTTTCTTACACTCGTTATAACGAGTGATTTTGCGACTCTCTTTGTTGTACGCTCAGTACATGCAAGAGTAATTGTCGGCGCACTAGATCAGATGATCGCGTGCGCGTATGGACATGTGCGCATGACGACTTACTCCGCGTACACAAGTACTGATATCGCGCGTTTCTCTCTCTCTCCTTCCCTCTCTTTCTATCTCTCTCTCTCGTCTCACGATCGAGAAATCTGACTTTTATCTCTTTCGTTCTTGCTCTCGCTTTTGGCGATTCTCTGGCATTAGAAATTTTTGGAATTTTTCTTTATCTCCAAGATATAAATCTTATTTTACTAAAATATGCATTTCACATTTATTAATTTTAATTAAATATAATTTTTAATTAAAAGTATAAATTGGTATAAGTGGCAATGCGAGTCTAGTGTCGAAATTATTACACCGCTATTTATTGTACAAAAGACAATCATATAAGAAAATACATATAATAAATATACATTTGAGTAAGTTACGAACGTTTCGACCCTATTTTTGGGTCATCTTCAGCGCAAATTTAAACTAAGTAATGAAATAATACAAAATTGGAGTCAAGCATACGAGTGCTGTCTAAAAATACGTTTCAGTTGAATGATGCGGTATCTCATTGTTGTTTTGACGATGTCTGCAATTTAAACAACCCGAATCTGTCAGCAAATAAAATACATCAAACCGAACAACAGTTTGAATTGATAAAATAACTTAAATAAATTAGGATAAAAAAGTAGACTAAATAAATAAATAAGAGTTCTAAAATTTAAAAAAATTTTTTAAAAATTAAAAAATTACGGAATTAAAACTGTATAAAGGAACAATAAAAAATTACTTACTTCTAGACATCGAAAACATTGGCAGACAATAAAAGTGAAGAGAGACCGACCATCATCACAACAACAAAAATTATTAACTAGTCCTCGAGACGTAACGAGGCTACTTTATAAAGGAGTCGGAGCGAGTCGATGATAATATATAAATATAAACATGCGCAGAGTCACAAAAATTCAAATGTGGTATAAGAGATCGAAATATTAAATTTTTGATAAATTATTAACAATGTTTGAGTAAATTTCGGGTAAACGTTCGGTATCCGTCTGCAAATTTAAACCATTATTTTGTCTCTTAATAAATAACATTTCGGAAATTAATCTTTTGCTCAAAAAAGGCTCCTGGTCTAAAATTTTTACATCCTCCCAATCAAAATCATGGTCGAAATTCAATCTATGGTTAGTGATAACCGATTGAGTGTTAGTATTGCGTTTAATGTGACAACGATGCTCATTAATTCTGGTATGTAGTTGCCTGCTAGTCTGTCCCACATAAGAAGCATCGCAGTCAGTGCAATTTAATTTGTATATGACATTCATAGAATCACAAATAGGAAGGGGGTCTTTATGGACTTTGATGAAATTACTCATTTTATTGATACTGTAGTAAGACAATCGAATATTTGGATCCTTGACAATATCTTTAACACGCTCAGAGAATGTGGAGACATAAGGTATGGTAAAATATGTGATGGAATTATTGGTATCTGTGATTAGAGATTTGTTGACGTTGGAATCTGTTTTAAAAAACAGTTTTCTAAGGCGGTCCGACCATGTACTGAAAATAAAATGGAGAGGATAACCATTATTCAGCAAAATATTAATGACACTTTTAATATTTTTCGAATGAAAAGAGGGATGAGACAGAAAGAAAATTCTGTCAATTAAGCCAATTACTGTGCCTCTTTTTTGGCATAAGGGGTGTTGAGATAAGAAATGTAGGTATCTACCAGAAAAAGTATCTTTATGATACCAATCAAAAATAATATAGTTGTTATCTAACATTAAAGTTACATCCAAGAAGTTAATTTTGCTGCCCACTCCAATTTCCATAGTAAATTGTAAACGAGGATGAAAGGAGTTGAATGTGTCAAGAGTATGATCAAGTGAGGAAGGAGGGACCGCTAAGATTACGTCATCAACATATCTCAAATAAAACGGAGGGATGAATTTTAAGGAGGCAAGCGCTTTATTTTCTAGATCTTGTAAAACAATGTCCGCCACTGTAGGAGACAGGGGAGAACCCATAGGAGTCCCAAATGATTGTTTATAAATGATGTCATTGAACGTGAAAAAAGATGATTCCAATATAAATTTTAGTGCTGAGAGAAATTCATCGCGTGGTATGTTACAGTTTAGAGAAATATGATTCCATCTGGAGGAAACACTCGAAAATCAAATTAGTCGGTACGTTAGTGAAAAGAGAAATTACATCAAACGAGACCAATTGGAAACCATCCTCAAGATACATATTAGACAATCTCTTGACTACTTCATAGCTGTTGGAAACATGGCTAGGGGAGACAGGGAAGCTTTTAATCATGGTTTTGTGTAAAAAAGTGGATAAATGATATAATGGACTATTGATAGAAGAAACAATTAATCTGAATGGACAATTAGGTTTATGGATTTTGGGTAAACCATATGCCCTTGGTAGAATGCCATCGCTGCAATAAAGAGTCCTATAAGTGGAGGCTGATATGAAATTCAGATTTTTCCATCTCTTTAAAGTCTCGCCCAACCAGCTCGATAGTCTTTTAACAGGGTTTCTTCCAACAACAGTGTAAGTGTCAGAATCTCCTAGTATATTTTCGATTTCGCTGACATATTTATTCTTATCTAAAGCTACAGTAACATTACCCTTATCTGCGCGAGTCAAGATTAGGTCCTTATTGTTCCTGATGAACTTTTTAGTGGTCTCCACCAGCCGACCGAGCATCTCAGTAAATTCATCTCTTCCCACTGAGTAATTGGGTAAATTATTGATGATATCCAATGATCGATTTCGAATGGTTAATTGGTTAACTACAGGGAGCTTTCTCATGCTGTTTTCAAAACTCTTAATAAATTCCATAGTTAGTTTGTCTTTATTATGTATGGGGAGGCTGAAATTCTCCCCCAGTTGTAACAAAGATTGTACATCTTTAGGAATGACAATAGATGACAAATTAACAAACCATTTCCTATTAATATTAGAGAAGGAAAACGAAACGTATTTTTAGACAGCACTCGTATGCTTGACTCCAATTTTGTATTATTACTTAGTTTAAATTTGCGCTGAAGATGACCCAAAAATAGGGTCGAAACGTTCGTAACTTACTCAAATGTATATTTATTATATGTATTTTCTTATATGATTGTCTTTTGTACAATAAATAGCGGTGTAATAATTTCGACACTAGACTCGCATTGCCACTTATACCAATTTATACTTTTAATTTTATATTCACGAGTCTGACATTTTTAATAATTATAATTTTTAATTATATATGTAATCAAAATTTTGAACATATAATTAATTAAAAATTATTTTATTTATAACATTATAATATATATATTATATTATATATTATATAATATTAATTAATTATTTTTGTACATGTTTGATAATAAATTGATTATAAATTGATCCAAAAAAAATTTAATTAAAATCTTTTGGATACTGTTCGATTAATTTCGCTATATGAAGTGTCAATTAAACAATCTTCGAATCGATCATTATTATAAACGACCTTTGAATAGTCATTGAACGATCTCTAATTAATTTTTCTGAAATCGTCAATGAAAAGACTTTAAATTTATTTGCATGAATTTATAATTTAATATAAATTATAATATAAATATAAATATAAATTAATTTAAAAATTAGATAAGATAGATAAATATTAATAACATCATATATTATATATCATAAAAGAATTGAATACAAATTGTATATCGGAAATTTTGATAGTAATAATATGCTAATAATGTCTGCAGAAACTTTCATCTTCATATGAAAATTATAACTTATAATTTATATCCATATACATATATACAGCGTGTCCCACCTGGAAGTGACCTCTTTTATCTTTTAAATTAAAAGATATAGGCCATAACAAAAATATATGATGACTTGAATTGAACTTTATTGTGAGTATAATTGATTACAAAATTTATCTGTATTGAAGAACGGAGAAGTATGCATAATTTTTTTATAATAACGTAGATATTTTCTGACTCGTGCATTAGAAGTTTACATATGGCATGTTGTCATTTTCATGATACTCAGTGTACGAAAAATATAAATAGAAAGCTTATGAATCAATATAATTATGGGACATATATATGACACATTGGTATAAATCACATAAATGTAAACTTTATAAATAACAAAGTTTTATTTGTAAAATACTTTTTACTAAACATAAAATTTTTATAAATCATAAAATAAATAATTTTTAAAACTGGTGTGACTTTTCTATATACATACGTCAACTTTTAATGCACGAGTTAGAAAATATCTACATTATTATAAAAAAATTATGCATACTTCTCCGTTCTTCAATACAGATAAATTTTGTAATCACTTACTATACTCACAATAAAGTTCAGTTCAAGTCATTTAATTTCATATATATTTGTTATGGTCTATCTCTTTTAACTTAAAAGATAAAAGAGGTCACTTCCAGGTGGAACACGCTGTATATACGTATATGGATATAAATTATAAGTTATAATTTTCATATGAAGATGAAAGTTTCTGCAGACGTTATTAGCATATTATTACTATCAAAATTTTCAATATACAATTTGTATTCAATTTTTTTGTATTTTCATAATTTTGAAAAATTTTCATAATTTAAAAAAAAATTGCAAAAGGTACGACCGCCTGGCGTACACAGCGGGCATGTATCCTGGTGCGGCGGGCGCAACGGTCATGTGTTATGTACTCTGATAGTACAGGGGGGAGGATTGTCGCCGATCTCGTGTCCTTGGCGAGCGGCGTCGATCTCATGTCCGTAGGGAACGGTGGTGACCGTCGCCGAAAAAAGTCGCCACTTGGATTTGAACCCTAGTCCGCATGGTGAGAAGCACTTAGCTGCGCCACTGCAGATCGTACCAATCTTTAGTATGTCGATACTATTATTTATGTTATTTATACATATGACAATTAAAAATCATCCGATTTATGTCGTGTTTGATGTCATTTTAATCGCAAAAATTTCATTAATCCATTAAAATTATTGTGAAATCGATAAAATGCGAAATAAAAAAATTTTATTTTCTGTAGTGAGATGATATATGATACGAAAAACGATAGATAAAGGAATCCTCGCGAACGAGACTTCGGAGCCCTTTAATGTTAGCTATCTCACTTGCTCCTTAAACGTTCTCGCTCTCTCTTTCGGCGACTCTCCGGCATCGAGGATCTTTCCTTATCTGTACAAATATAAACATCTTATTGAATAAAATCTAAAACTTTTATTTCGCATTTTAGCGGATTAAAAATAATTTTAATGGATTAATTAGATTTTTACGATTAAAATGACACCAAACATGACATAAATCGGATGATTTTTAATTAGAAAGATAATCATAATTATGACAATTAGTTAATTAAAAATCATTCGATTTATGTCGTGTTTGGTGTCATTTTAATCGCAAAAATCTAATTAATCCATTAAAATTATTTTTAATCCGCTAAAATGCGAAATAAAAGTTTTAGATTTTATTCAATAAGATGTTTATATTTGTAGAGATAAGGAAAGATCCTCGATGCCGGAGAGTCGCCGAAAGAGAGAGCGAGAACGTTTAAGGAGCAAGTGAGATAGCTAACATTAAAGGGCTCCGAAGTCTCGTTCGCGAGGATTCCTTTATCTATCGTTTTTCGTACCATATATCATCTCACTACAGAAAATAAATTTTTTTTATTTCGCATTTTATCGGTTTCACAATAATTTTAATGGACTAATGAAATTTTTGCGATTAAAATGATATCAAACACGACATAAATCGAATGATTTTTAATTAGAAAGATAATCGTAATTATGACAATTAGTTAATTAAAAATCGTTCGATTTATGTCGTGTTTGGTGTCATTTTAATCAGAAAAATCTAATTAATCCATTAAAATTATTTTCAAACCAATAAAATGCGAAATAAAAGTTTTAATTTTTTTATAAAATGTTTATATTACAGATAAGATAAGATCCTCGCGAGACTGGTGGGTCGTCCAGTCTCGCGAGGATCTTATCTTATCTGTAATATAAACATCTTATAAATTAAAAATTGAAATTTTTATTTAGCATTTTATTGGTTTGAAAATAATTTTAATGGATTAATGAGATTTTTGCGATTAAAATGACACCAAACACGACATAAATTGGATGATTTTTATTAACTTATTCTCGCTTTGATAGTGAACGTGGCAACGGCGCACGTGCTCGAAATCGCACGGGCTAGAAAATCGTGATTTGTTTTCAGTTGTTCAGTGTACATACGTCGGCTAACAATAAGCTCGTTGCGACGAGATAGGACCAGCGACAATGCCGAGATGTAAGTACTTTTATATTCTACAATTCTACATATATAGAGTGTTATAGAATAACATTGTTATATTAAATATATATAAAGTAACATTTTCAGTGGATGTGTTATAATTTATGAATCTTATTACGATGCATAAATTATAATAATATACTGATAATGTTGTTATAAAATGTACATTCTTATCTCTTTTCGCTCTCTTTATTCTCTTACTTTATTCTCCTCTCTCTCTCTTTCTCTCTCTCTCTCGCTAAATAAATAAATAAATAAATAAAAGTATATACAATAATATTTTTCTTATTTGCAGCAAAAAGTGAAGGCACCTTGCCGCCAGGAAGGCCGCGGAAGATGGCGACGACGCCGCTCGCCATGGACACGAGATCGACGGCGACGACGCCACTCGCCAGCGACAGGAGATCCACGGCGACGGCGTCGCTCGCCAAAGACACGAGATCGACGGCGACGACGCCACTCGCCAGCGACACGAGATCCACGGCGACGGCGTCGCTCGCCAAAAATACGAGATCGACGGCGACGGCGATGACGCCGGTTGTTGTCAAGGACTCGAGATCGACGGCGACGATGCCGCTGGCCACAAATTTTGGGGGCGCACATTCAAGGGCGCAACAAAATAAGGTTAGCTTCTTTATGTTATAAATAATAAAAAGTGAAAATGAGAAAAATAATATATTATAAATAATATATATTTTTCTCATTTTTTTATATGTTGCATGTGTATTACAATGTGGTGTATACGTGTGTGTAAAATTTTTAATATATATATATATATATATATATATATATATATATATATATATACATACAGGGTGAGCCATTTTAATTAACGCACGCAATTATTTCGGAAACAAAGCATTTTAGAGAAAAATGTTTCAGACAAAAGTTTTATGGTTTCGAGGGGGCCATAAGATGGTATCATTGGTTTGACACTGAAGAGTCATTTGAAGGTCACGTGAAGGTCACTTCAATTTTTTTAAATAGAACACCCTATATATTTTTGCACACTCTTGTAGCTTATCTCGACAGCTTTCCAAAACACTATAATTAAGTACCTTTTCGTTAAGTACTTTTTGAGTTATGAGGCTTGAAATAATTTCTTAATTTTACATAAACCGTAAAATATCTTGTAAAATATTCATTTTTCGATTATCTTATCTTAATACTTTTATGTACAAAATAATGAGAGGAATCAATTGGTGTAAAGAAAACACATAGTTGTTTTTAAGAAAAAATATGGAATTGTTAATTGCAAATTATATATTTTTTCTTCAAAACAACTATGTGTTTTCTTTACACCAGTTGATTCCTCTCATTATTTTGTACGTAAAAGTATTAAGGTAAGATAATCGAAAAATCAATATTTTACAAGATATTTTACGGTTTATGTAAAATTAAGAAATTATTTCAAGCCTCATAACTCAAAAAGTACTTAACGAAAAGGTACTTAATTATAGTGTTTTGGAAAGCTCTCGAGATAAGCTACAAGAATATGCAATGACAAATAGTAGGTTCCATTTAAGAAATTGAAGGTGACCTTCATGTGACCTTCAAATAACTATTCAAGGTCAAACCAATGATACCATCTTATGGCCCCCTCGAAACCATAAAACTTTTGTCTGAAACATTTTTCTCTAAAATGCTTTGTTTCCGAAATAATTGCGTGCGTTAATTAAAATGGCTCACCCTGTATATATGTATATACAGGGTGACCCATTTTAACTTAGGCAGCCAAATAACTCGAAAAATAAGCAAGATAGAGAAAAATGTTTTAGACAAAAGTTGTATGGTTTCGAGGGGGCCATAAGATGGTATCATTGGTTTGACCTTGAAGAGTCATTTGAAGGTCACGTGAAGGTCACTTCAATTTTTTTAAATGGAACATCCTATATATTTTTGTACATTCTTGTAGCTCATCTCGAGAGCTTTCCAAAACACTATAATTAAGTACATTTTCGTTAAGTACTTTTTGAGTTATGAGGCTTGAAATAATTTCTTAATTTTACATAAACCGTAAAATATCTTGTAAAATATTCATTTTTCGATTACCTTACCTTAATAGTTTTATGTACAAAATAATGAGAGGAATCAATTGGTGTAAAGAAAACACATAGTTGTTTCGAAGAAAAAATATGTAATTTGCAATTAACAATTCCATATTTTTTCTTAAAAACAACTATGTGTTTTCTTTACACCAATTGATTCCTCTCATTATTTTGTACATAAAAGTATTAAGGTAAGATAATCGAAAAATGAATATTTTACAAGATATTTTACGGTTTATGTAAAATTAAGAAATTATTTCAAGCATCATAACTCAAAAAGTACTTAACGGAAAGGTACTTAATTATAGTGTTTTGGAAAGCTCTCGAAATAAGCTACAAGAATGTACAAAAATATATAGGGTATTCCATTTAAAAAAATTGAAGTGACCTTCACGTGACCTTCAAATGACTCTTCAAGGTCAAACCAATGATACCATCTTATGGCCCCCTCGAAACCATACAACTTTTGTCTAAAACATTTTTCTCTATCTTGCTTATTTTTCGAGTTATTTGGCTGCCTAAGTTAAAATGGGTCACCCTGTATATAGATATATACATGTGCGTATGTTTTACTTTCATGCAATAATAGAAAAGTAAGATGTTTCTTTACTATTTATTATTATTTTCAACAATATTATTTATACATGTTTTTTCTTTATTATAAATTTTTTTATATTATTTTTTTTTGTGAGTAAATATGCTTTAATATATTAACGATATATATATATATATATGCTTATTGATAGAGGTGTTACGTCTTACTCTATCGTTCAACGATACCGCAGGGCTTGTCGTACACGGACGAGTAAGGTTATATCTCTCAATTTTCTTTTGGGGCAACCTACTAGGCCGGCTATACCCCGGGACGCCGAGAGATTCAGGATCTATGGAAGCTTCCTTTGAGAGGTGCTCAGGTTGACGAATAAATAAGTTGAGTCTTATGTGTAATTACAAAATTTTTCTTTTATTCAGTTTTATTTAATTTTCCTTCTTCCTTGTACATATGAAATATTGGAAATACCCAGTAATAACGAGGAGGTATATATGTATATATATTGTATGTATAATAGAGACAGAATTTTATAATTAATATTCTTATAGCTCGGGAATCGTGTCGAGAAACTCCTCACTATCCAAGTAATCTAAGATTTCGTTGGTTTCGAGGTCAATGAAACTCTCCTCGATCGGAGAAATATCAATGGGTTCAAAATCTAGTTCTCCAGGCAAGACGAGGGAATAACTTGGCGCAGAGTACCCCGAGAATAAGTCCGGGGTTCATGGAGGGCTAGGCGGTGGTGAAGTCTGAATCTGCCTATTTATTGTTGCGGGGCTCCTTCGTATTTCCCCATTTCTCTCCCAGGCTAGGAGCAATCCTGGTGGAATCCTGACGGTTGGGTTGTCAGGATCGTATACGACTGTCGGACAGTCGCTAAGGCCGTCTGAGTCCCCGTCAGACGAATCCGTGTCTCTTTCGGAATCTTCGCCATCCGGTGTCGTTGAGGGCCTTGATGAGTGATCAATCTCCAAATTTAATTCCGGGGGTAAAGGGGCAAAGGATAAATGAAAAGGGGTATCCTCGCGATCGTCCGCGGCTCTTGTTACAGTCTGTAAAGTAAGAGCGTGTACGGCATAAATGGCAGTTGGCTTCAAATATCGTCCTAGTTTTTTTGTGAGCCGATAGATGGAATCTTTGTCGTGAATGCTTTGTCACAAAAGATTCAATTGGCGTCGAATTCTTATCTGAGAAACACGTTAACCGCCATGAGTGCCGCATACGCATCGCGCTACGAGGCTGTGTTCCTTTGTTCCCACCCGAAAGGACCAAAAATGTCATATGTAGCGGCTGCTAAATACATGGGAAAGTCAAAATCGTTCGTCGCTAAGTGGGTTCAGCAATATAAGAGGACCAAAAATGTCGATGACTTGCCAGAACGTGGCTCGATAGGCAAAGTGACGCCGAACATGGAAAAAAAAATTGTGAATTTGTTTAAGCGGAACCCGACCTTAACGTTGCGACAAGGAGCAGCAAAATTAAAACAGAAAGGTATAGAAGTATCACATACAACTATTCGAACCCATCTCCTTGCGCATAACATCAAATATCGAAGCACAATGAAGAAACCACTGTTAGGCGAAAAACATGTGACGAAAAGACTCGCTTGGGCAAAGGAGAATTTGGACCGAGATTGGAGCAACGTGATCTTTACGGACGAAGCTTCTGTTTGGGGATATATTACCATCCGACGTTCCTGGTCAACCTTGACCAATAGATTAATACAACGGACCGTTAAACACCCTGTAAAAGTTCATCTTTGGGGCTGCTTTTCAAAACAGGGTTTTGGAGCATTACATCTGTTTACATACAATTTAAATGCTCCGAAAATGCTTAAAATTTATGAGAAGTGTTTGTTGCCGACTGCTGAACGATGCTTCATAAAAAAAAACGAGGACTGGATCTTACAGGAAGACAACGACCCAAAACACCGGAGCAAACTTTGCACCGAGTGGAAAGAGCAGTCTGGCATCGTTACACTTGATTGGCCATCGCAATCGCCAGATGCAAATACCATTGAAAATGTATGGGCATATCTCAAGCATAAGCTTCGAGGAAAAAGAGTGTGCACTTTGAAGCAGCTGACACGACAAATTCGTCTCATTTGGAGGTCTTTACCGAACGAATACGCAGTCAACTTAGTGGAAAGTATGCCTCGGAGATGCCAGGCAATTATCAATGCCGGTGGTGACTGGACTCATTATTAATGGTATAGCATTTTTCTTCTCATGGAGTACAACAAATCCATGTACTTAAAAATCATTAAAAATAAATTTTTCTACACATTAACCCGTACACGCTCTTACTTTACAGACTGTATATTGGCGGGGATGTCGTCCTTGTCTACAAATAGCTGATGCGCGATGGAGGGACGGTCTCGTAATAAACGCTGCCTAAATAATTCCCGTCGTGTCACGCCCGCATGGCGTAATGGAAACTCGCGGTGAGTTATAGGATCCGGCCGTCGGGCGCTAACCATCTATTAGTAAAATAATTTATTTTAATCTTTTTATTTGGAATATAATTTGTTGATTATTGGAATTTTATTCGCGATGTCTAACACTTACGGTGAGAATCTGTGAGGGGTCACCTGTCAAAAGAACGCACCGCGTGAGTAGTATATTCAATGGACAGGTCTCTCGTGCACATGCACGAGAGACATGGAAAACAATTGAGAAAATTTATTTTTCTTCTTAGTAAATTAAGGACATTAACTTCTGTCCTCGGAATAAATTATTTTAATTGCAACGATGATGTATTTAATTTGTTTCCATTCGAAGAAATGAATTCACTTGTTTTAAAGAACAGAATAGTAATTTTAAGGTGTTAATCATGCATTATTTTTGCAGGTAGGATTGAAGGTTTCGTATAGAAAGAGGATATTGTCGCAGGATATGTCATATAAATGACAATCTACCAATGCGGCTAGCTTAGCCTATGAAGGTATGAAAATTATAGAAATATCGAGTCAATCTAAGCCAGTGCTATATTATATTTCGACAGGTCCTCTAAGAGTGCGTCCCATGCTTTAAAGTCAAGTGTCGATGTACAAGACGTCACGTCTCCCAGCACAGAATTAAAGAAGAAATATCCCTGAGGGAAATTCCTCTCTAAACGGCCGAGGAGTAGCACGGCGCTACCCAATGCACATCAATTGACTGACTCAAAGCGACATTTCACTCTTAAAATTAGTAAGAGGATCGGTGGAAATTCGTCAAGTCAAAATAAAATAAGTCCAAATATATGGGAGAGTGGATGGATGTATTTCGAGAGGAAGATGGATGACAGTCAAATTAAAATGTGACTATGTAAGTCACTGGTTGTTAAAGAATATATTAAGAAGCATAGAGAATTAGGATGTTATAATTTTAAGATGTACTTACCAGTTGATGTTGCCTTTCCAAGTGTGAAAACGACGGCTCTCTGCTGGAGACCAATTGCCTCGGCGCGGTTCCTGAAGAGAGGTCGGGAGCCGATGTGGAATGACGGCAGAAGACCCAAGTACAAGTTCGAATAATTTTTATTATAATGAAACTCTGGGTACACAAGTTCTAAGATTTTAATACACTTGTCAGGCTGTTGCTTCCTTCCTCCTTGAGAGCTGACGGTCAAATGCACGGAGGACTGAGCTACGCTCCCTGAGGTACCCTCTGGTCCCCACTCCGTACCGACCTTCGTAGTGGTAGGAGGATGCGTGCGCTCCTAGGCGTAGACGGCTCGGCCGCTATTCATTGTTATAGCTGTCCTTCTTCCTCGAGCGCATTATGACGTAGTGGGCGCGCTCTTGCGTGAAAGTAGTGGGGACGCCGTCGAGCTTATTAATTTATTTTACAAAGGTAAGATTTTTACGATAGTATTTTAACCATCAGAATTATTTATTTGCGTGTATTTTCAGTATAGAATTTTGAGCTTTATTAAATAAAACGTGAATGGGTCTTCTAGCATGCTTTGTTCAAAAGTAACATCTTATTCGTTATATAATTGTATGACTCTATTATGATTTAATAGATTCTGATGTCGTAACTATCGTAATTACAATTGTTTTACATTATAAAATATTTGTTATAATATATATATATATATATATATATATACAGGGTGACCCATTTTAACTTAGGCAGCCAAATAACTCGAAAAATAAGCAAGATAGAGAAAAATGTTTTAGACAAAAGTTGTATGGTTTCGAGGGGGCCATAAGATGGTATCATTGATTTGACCTTGAAGAGTCATTTGAAGGTCACGTGAAGGTCACTTCAATTTTTTTAAATGGAATACCCTATATATTTTTGTACATTCTTGTAGCTTATTTCGAGAGCTTTCCAAAACACTATAATTAAGTACCTTTCCGTTAAGTACTTTTTGAGTTATGATGCTTGAAATAATTTCTTAATTTTACATAAACCGTAAAATATCTTGTAAAATATTCATTTTTCGATTATCTTACCTTAATACTTTTATGTACAAAATAATGAGAGGAATCAATTGGTGTAAAGAAAACACATAGTTGTTTTTAAGAAAAAATATGGAATTGTTAATTGCAAATTACATATTTTTTCTTCGAAACAACTATGTGTTTTCTTTACACCAATTGATTCCTCTCATTATTTTGTACATAAAACTATTAAGGTAAGGTAATCGAAAAATGAATATTTTACAAGATATTTTACGGTTTATGTAAAATTAAGAAATTATTTCAAGCCTCATAACTCAAAAAGTACTTAACGAAAATGTACTTAATTATAGTGTTTTGGAAAGCTCTCGAGATGAGCTACAAGAATGTACAAAAATATATAGGATGTTCCATTTAAAAAAATTGAAGTGTCCTTCACGTGACCTTCAAATGACTCTTCAAGGTCAAACCAATGATACCATCTTATGGCCCCCTCGAAACCATACAACTTTTGTCTAAAACATTTTTCTCTATCTTGCTTATTTTTCGAGTTATTTGGCTGCCTAAGTTAAAATGGGTCACCCTGTATATTCCAAATACTATGTTATATTCATTTACTACGTTAGGAACATAACTGAGATACCCATATCAAGTATTCAGTTATTAATAAAAATTTAATATTAAGAACGCATACATATAATAATCATAATTATATTCAATAGGTTATGTATTCATACAGTATATACTGCGACGCTTTTTATTTTTAATTTTTCAATCCTCCTCGGGTGTTGGAGAGGAGGATGTTAAAGGGGGAGCGAAAACGCCGTCAAAAACACAAGGCGGATAGAGATACTCGCGCTCGGAGGAACTAAGATGGAGAGTGTTCTCGCGCGAGCCGCGGCGAAGCGGAGGCCGTCTCGAGATCTCGAAATTGGGCGCCAGATACGGTCTTGCACGTATCAATTCGCAAAATCGCCAGAATAACGCGAAAAACGTTAGCCTGTTTCGCCACGGGCCGACTAGCTCACCTAACGGTAGAGGGGCAGAGTCCGTTGAAAAGGATATTGACTTATTTTATACGAGGCGGTCGGTGATTATGAAAATTGACGAACACAACGGGATTTAACGCTCACGACAAACGAACACTCAAATAAATTACGCGAATTTAATAGAAAAGATAATATAACAAATTTATTTAAATAAATGAAATATAATAGAAAAGAATATAAAGTAAAAGAAATAACGAGTTCCAAAAAGAAATAAGAAATAATAATAATGACATAAATTAGCGAGACTGAATTATCGAAATATAACTGCGGTTGACATAATTTCGAAGATTTGAAATAGCGGAACGTACCACAGAAAATTCTTCGACAGCGGTGATAACAATAACAATACGAAGTCGAGACTATAAGAAAGCTGTGATATTCATCGTCCTCTGGGCCCGTTTTTATGGCCGGACTTTGCGAAACCGAACGGCGTTTCGAGATCGTAACGGAAATTTCGACAATCTCATTAACGACTCAATTTTACCGATCTTTATGCATTATTCTTTCGCTCGCTCATTTAGTCGACAGCAATAGATTCGAAAAGAGGCTTAATCTTAGAGCGAGAACAATCCAGCAATCTGCGAAGACGAGAAATTGTCGCTCGCGACGAGCGCGTTCGATTCGATCAATATTCGATAGCCGTCGGACGCCGCTTCACTTCTTTTCGGCGTAACGCTTTTTATCTGTGCGAAACCTTCGAATTTCGACACTTTCTTAATTCGCTGAAATTTATTCTACACCGCGACACACTCACACGTACGACAATTACCTCGCGATAAACGCAATTCATACAAGTACCGAGTGCGACGAAGACAGCACTACATTTGCCACGTCGCGATACGAACACGGTCACACGCTCACATACATGCAAATTACTAACGAAAATTGCCCGAAGATCGATTGCGGGGACGTCTTACGCGGCTTCGACAACTCTTTTCGACAGCACGGATAGCGAACGCATTCCCCGCGATTTACCGCGCACGTGGTCGATATACGAGAGCCGGTCACTACGCGTTTTACGACACCCCGAATCCCGGAGAGAGACGAACGGTTCCTTATCAGCTACGGCCGACGTTACGATCGTCCTTGATACCTCGGTCGCTTGTCTCCGGTCGCCCGAAATACACGAAAATCGCGGGCTCGGTCAAAACCCGAGCGACAACGAGACACGAAAATGGCGACGGCGACAGAGCGGCCGGTCCGCGGACGGAATCGCGTACGTGGCTTACAAAAATCGGAGGCAGGAAATGTCGTGCATGTCGGCTGTCGTATCAAGGATTCCTCTTGGGCCTTTTCCTTCCGGCGGGTTGCCCGACGTAAAGAAAATGATACAAAAAAAATAAATTAACAACAGCGCGAAATATACTAATGGCTCGTCTCTCCGGAGATTTCGATACGGCTCTCGCAATCTTTTTCTGGCGCGGCCGCTCGGCTCGCGCCCCGTCAAGATTTCCGGGGCGGATGGACGCGCGTCGGGACGGCAACGTCACAATACATACATCTATAAAAATGTATTCACTGATCATGTTAATGTAATACACATATACCTCCACATATACTGAAATTGTAATCACTTCAGACTACCATGACACCTTTAATCCTAGTAATCTTCCTATGCGAAACCACTGCTTTAATTGGATTTGATTGCGGAGGACAACATCTCAATGTCACAGCCGTCTCTCTCCTCGATGTTGGAGAATGCGATTTAAATATACGAAAGCCAAACACCACCAACATTCATATCCAGCTGTTGCAATTATCGGACTACAGCCACACAGAAGTCATACAGTGCAAGGTTGAGATATCAAGAAACATCTATCATTGCGGCATGCATTCACATATTTCCGCCGTACATAATGGACGAGCTGATTATGTACATGAGACTGGATATACTCAATGTCTAAGAATGTTTCAAGACGGAACCATCTCTTTGGGAGACAACACCCTTGTCGCTGGCATAAAGGCGAATCAGACGACCTATCGAAGTATCACCTTGGTAGGCCGTGTGCAAGTCGACGGATATTGCAAGAGATCTCAATACAACGACCCATATAGAACATGGGACGACGTAGTCATCCAAGCCGCTGTAAAAATCTCGCTGAAATCTTCTTATGTTTCCATACAATTGAATACTGGAAGGATTAAATTAAAATCTGGAATAGTATGTAAACTCGTTGACAACTTCTGTTTAGACGCCGACGACGGATACACTGTTACGTCTTACTTTATCGTCTACTTAACGATCCCGCAGGGCTTGTCATACACGGACGAGTAAGGTTATATCTCTCAATTTTCTTTTAGGGCAACCTGCTGGGCCGGCTATACCCTGGGACGCCGAGAGATTCAGATTAATCTATGCTTTTATGACCTTGGGAAAATGAATAAAGACAGTTATATGATTATTAAATTTTTGTTAATCTTTCTCCTATTTATTGTAAATCTTTTCTTATTCTATCTTCATACATATTTTTTGGTAGTTCTTACATAAAGTATTTATTTCATCAATTTTACAATTTTACAATTCAACTATACTGTCCAAGAATTCCTGGCTATTTAGGTAATCAAGAAGGCGATTAACCTCATCGTCCTCAAAATTTTCCTGAATCGGAGAAATGGGCACGGGAGATAAATCAAATGGTATTTCCCCTGGCTGAACGGGTGAGAAATTGGGGGTAGAATATCCGGAAAATAAATCTGGCTCTGGGGAGGGTGCTTGGATTTCTTGTTCTGTTGTCACAGGAGGTTGACGGATTTCCGCATCTCGCTCCCATGCGTTGAGTAGTCCCAGGAGGATCCTTCCAGAGGGATCGTCCAAATCTATCACGATGGTTGGACACTCACTAGTGTTGGATGTCGTGTCGGAGGGGTCTGATGTCTCAGAGTAGTCGTCCTGTTCCTCACCAGCAGGAATGGCTCGTGTAAGGGGGGTATTTATTCTCGAAACTGGGGCCTGTGGCGCAAATGCTAATTCGTAGCGGGTGTCTATTTACTCGTTAACAGCCTGGATAATGTGCGAGGGAATGTCGTCTCGGTCTACGAAGAACGTTCGCGAATAATTTAAATTATCTCTTAGGAAACGTTGGCGTAATAACGGATCATGTCTATAATGAGAACACGGCGTCGAATCTGGAATTCGCGTCGAGTGATAGTGTCCTGACGTCGGGCGCTAACCATCTATTAGTAAAATGATTTATTTTAATCTCTTTATTTGTAGTATAATTTATTAATTATTAGAATTTCGCTCGAGATTGCTAGCACTTACGGCGAGAATTTGTGAGGGATCACCTGTCAAAAGAACGTACCGCGAGAGTAGTATATTCAATGGACATGCACATGCACGATAGAAATAGAAAACGATTGAAAGAATTTATTTTCCTTCTTAATAAATTCGGGGTATTAACTTCTGTCTTCGGAATAAATTATTTTAATTGCACGGTGACGTATGTAATTTGTTTCATGCATTATTTTCCAGGGATGTTTTATAAGTGACAGTCTACCAATGCGGCTGGCTTAGTCTATGAAAATTATTGAAATATTGAGTCAATCTAAGCCAGTGCTATTTTACTATATTTCGACAGGTCCTCCAAGAGTGCGTTCCATGCTTTAAGGTCAAGTGTCGATGTACAAGACATCACGTCTCCCGGCACAGAATTAAAGAAGAAGTATCCCTGAGGGAAGGTTCTTCTCTAAACGGCTGAGGAGTAGCACGGCGCTACCCAATGCACATCAATTGACTGACTCAAAGCGACATTTCACTCTTAAAATTAGTAAGAGGATCGGTGGAAATTCGTCAAGTCAAAATAAAATAAGTTCAAATATATGGGAGAGTGGATGGATGTATTTCGAGAGAAAAATGGATGACAGTCAAATTAAAATGTGACTATGTAAGTCACTGGTTGTTAAAGAAAGTATTAAGAAACGTAGAGAAGTAAGGTGTTATAATTTTAAATTGTATTTACCAGCTGATGTTGCCTTTTCAGGAGCGAAGACGACGGCTCTCTGCTGGGAACCAATTGCCTCGGCACGGTTCCTGAAGAGAGGTCGGGATCCGATGTGGAATGACGGCAGAAGACCCAAGTATGAGTTTGAATAAACTTTATTATAGTGAAGCTTTGAATACAAGTTCTAAGATTCTATTACACTTGTCAGGCTGTTGCTTCCTTTCGTCCTGAGAGCTGACGGTCAAATGCACGGAGGACTGAGCTACGCTCCCTGAGGTACCCTCTGGTCCCCACTCCGTACCGACATTCGTCGTGGTAGGAGGATGCGTGCACTCCTAGGCGTAGGCGGCTCGGCCGCTATTCATCGTTATAGCTGTCCTTCTTCATCAAGCGGGTTGTGACGTAGTGGGCGCGCTCCGGCGTGGAAGTAGAGGTGGTGACGTCAAGCTTGTTAATTTATTTTTACAAAGGTAAGATTTTTATAATAGTTTTTGACCATCAGAATTACTTTATTTGCATGAGTGTATTTTCAGTATAGAATTTTGAGCTTTATTAAATAAAACTTGAATGGATCTTCTAACATGTTTTGTTCCAAAGTAATATCTTATTCATCATATAATTGTATGACTCTATTTAATATCACGGTTAATAAATTCTGATGTCGTAACTATCATAATTACAATTGTTTTGTATTATGTAAAATATTCGCTATAATATATGTATATGTATATATATATATATATATATATGTATAGGGATATATAGATATATATATATGTATATGTGTAGTTCATATGTGTATATTGTGTTAATTAGAATTTAATTGTGAAGAGTAATATTATTATTTGGTGCTAATAATTTTATTTTTCTAGGAATGAAGAACGTGACTGTCGCACCGGACCGTCGGCGGTCCATTCATCTTATCGCCGGAGGTTACCATGGCTCGGAGGGTCGCTTACCTCCTGATGAGTATATTTATACTTATAACCCTTTATGCAGTAATTTTTTATTCATGTGGTTATATTATTTGGTTTCATTCTGTTGGATATATATATATATATATATATATATATATATACATATATATATATGGATATTACTTGGTTTTAAATCTTTAAAGATTTTGTAAAAATTTATCATCCTGGTAGATTTACTATTTATTACTTCCCTTAAGGGTTTGACTGAAAGTTATTACTACTAAATTTCTTTAGTTAAATATTCATGCTTATTTGACATATGTACATATATATATATATATATATATATACAGGGTGAGCCATTTTAATTAACGCACGCAATTATTTCGGAAACAAAGCATTTTAGAGAAAAATGTTTCAGACAAAAGTTTTATGGTTTCGAGGGGGCCATAAGATGGTATCATTGGTTTGACGAAGAAAAAATATGGAATTGTTAATTGCAAATTACATATTTTTTCTTCAAAACAACTATGTGTTTTTTTTACACCAGTTGATTCCTCTCATTATTTTGTACGTAAAAGTATTAAGGTAAGATAATCGAAAAATGAATATTTTACAAGATATTTTACGGTTTATGTAAAATTAAGAAATTATTTCAAGCCTCATAACTCAAAAAGTACTTAACGAAAAGGTACTTAATTATAGTGTTTTGGAAAGCTATCGAGATAAGCTACAAGAATATGCAATGATAAATAGTAGGTTCCGTTTAAGAAATTGAAGGTGACCTTCATATGACCTTCACATAACTCTTCAAGGTCAAACCAATGATACCATCTTATGGCCCCCTCGAAACCAAACAACTTTTGTCTGAAACATTTTTCTCTAAAATGCTTTGTTTCCGAAATAATTGCGTGCGTTAATTAAAATGGCTCACCCTGTATATATATATATATATCCATTTGACAATTTATAATTTTGCATTTATTACACTCGCAATAAGAAATGCTCTATATAATATTCATATATACATTATTTTCGAGTCTCCTTAGTCTTAAGACTCGGGCGCGGATGTTGAAAACATTAGGGAAGATAATGCGGCGATAGGGGAGATAACGCGGCGCGCTGGACTTATTGTTAGTCTGTGCGCTTAATTCGATTCAATAAGTCGCGCGTATAAGATTATGCTCATTAAATATTCATCATTGATGAATTTACATTTCAAATTTTATATTTTTCATATACAGGGTGAGCCATTTTAATTAACGCATGCAATTTTTCGGAAACAAAGCATTTTAGAGAAAAATGTTTCAGACAAAAGTTTTATGGTTTCGAGGGGGCCATAAGATGGTATCATTGGTTTGACCTTGAAGAGTTATTTGAAGGTCACATGAAGGTCACCTTCAATTTCTTAAATGGAACCTACTATTTGTCATTGCATATTCTTGTAGCTTATCTCGATAGCTTTCCAAAACACTATAATTAAGTACCTTTTCGTTAAGTACTTTTTGAGTTATGAGGCTTGAAATAATTTCTTAATTTTACATAAACCATAAAATATCTAGTAAAATATTCATTTTTCGATTATCTTACCTTAATACTTTTACGTATAAAATAATGAGAGGAATCAACTGGTGTAAAGAAAACACATAGTTGTTTTGAAGAAAAAATATGTAATTTGCAATTAACAATTCCATATTTTTTCTTAAAAACAACTATGTGTTTTCTTTACACTAATTGATTCCACTCATTATTTTGTACATAAAAGTATTAAGGTAAGATAATCGAAAAATGAATATTTTACTAGATATTTTATGGTTTATGTAAAATTAAGAAATTATTTCAAGCCTCATAACTCAAAAAGTACTTAACGAAAAGGTACTTAATTATAGTGTTTTGGAAAGCTATCGAGATAAGCTATAAGAATATGCAATAGAAAGTAAGGGGTTTCATTTAAAAAATTAAAGGTGACCTTTACGTAACCTTGAAGCAACTATTCAAGGTCAAACTAATGACACCACCTTATGTCCCCCTTGAAACCATACAACTTTTGTCTGAAACATCTTTTTCTAAAATTAAAAATAAGAAAGTTATTTGGGGTGGGACATTAAAATGGGACACCCTGTATATGTATGTGTTTAGATGTATTTTCATTACTTTAATATCTTATGCCTCGAAATTTTATTAATGAATATTTTTTTATTTTCAGTGTAGTACGTCCGTCTGGTGATGCGAGTGTTGACGTACGCCGGACATAGGGGAGATAACAGGGCGAACGAAGATTAACCTTGGACGCTTATAAGATTTATAATTATGCAGCAGAGTTATGTATAACTTAATTTTATTCGTATTAGTGTTTTTATTAGAATAGAGGTCTCATTTACAATTAGTATTTATAATTATTAACACTTTAACTAATTTAATATATTTATCATCAAATTTAGCACATTGATAATCTATTTAATATATTTTTGTTATTTGATTTCCTTGTTTTTATATATTTATATGCATTTATAAAATATCAACTTTTTAATGCAATGATTTTGATTAATTAGAATTTTGTAATAGTATTGATTTTCGAGACATCTATTATATTTTATGTCGGGTTAATTTTTATAGGGCCAAATATTATTTTATTATTATTTTCCAGGTTTTGAAGGCTTGGAGTTTCTGCTACTTATTCATGACGAGCTGCCTTATATTATTATAATGGGATTGCATGCAGAATTATAGGATCATCTATCAACAGAATTCAGGTATGTATTATTTTTATAAGTATTTTACCTAATATTTTATAATAATTTATTGTTTAAATAACCTTTGTGTATATATAAATATATATATTAATTAATTCACTTTTTACAGTATTTTCAACATTGTCTACATGAATTTGCAAGAATATATTTTTCGAAGCTTCGAAGCTTCGAAGTTGTCAAAAGTAACAGCCCTAGTGAGTAGATATAAGCAACTCGATTTTTAACAAAGGACATATACGTATGTATCTCTTCCCTATGGACCTGTATTTACTCTGAATTTTTAATGACAATATTGATTAAGGGTTCGAGACCAGAAATTAATTAGAATTTCCGAGAGAATATTAAATGGAGGTTTTTGCTCAATTGATTATGTTTTATTAATTAAGAAATATTTAAGTCATTGATTTTTTAAGAAGGGTTCATTACCTTTTTTGAAAATAACGGATTATTATTTAGTCATTGCTAGTCATTTGCTATTATATTTTAATTCTGTATAAAAATTTTGCTAAAGTGGCGTATAGATATATTATTTGATAATAATTAAATTATATATGTATATATAGTTATACATATATATATATATATAGTTATATATATATAGTTATATATATATATATATATATATATATATATATATAGTTATATATATATAGTTGACAGTTGATATCGATGTCTGGTCTTGACAACTGGGTATTAATTTTAATGATTTAAGAAAATCTTAATTTAATCTTTTAGTACTGTATTGTAAATTTATAGATATATTGACTTAGAAGCGAATTTTCTCTTGAATAATTACATAGAGTATATTTATATGAAAGGAAAATTTTGTGGCATCATAATGAAATTGCACATTTGATAGTAACCTTGCATACAGAAAATGTGTAATGAAGTTGTTATTATAAAGGTTTAAATAATTAGCTTAAAGAATTTATTAATTTTATTTTCCTTGATTATATAGAATATTGGTTATTCTATTATTATCACTATTGTTAATACTCGAAATTATATAAGACAGAATTAGCATATTGTTTCAATAATTATTATTATTCATGGATACTACATTTTAATTAATGTGGTACATCTTATTTATTATTCATTTGTTTTTGTGTTTCATGTATGCGTGTATACGTGTGTATATAGAATATTAATTTAATAATTTCCTTTTATTGTTAATAATTCTTTATTAATTTTTTTATATTAATATTCCTTTTATGTAGACTTACTTTCAGAGTGTTTGTTAACCTTTTTGCTGTAGGTTATGCCTCTATTTATTCAAATATTAATTTATCATTATTTTTTCAGGTTTTAATATTTGTGATTGCTGCAACTCACTTATGGCAGGCTGGCTATATTATTTATTGAAAGGATACACATAGGATTACAAGACTATATATTAACAGAATTTAAGTAAGTATCATTTTATAAAATATTTTGACTCGTGTGCAGGTTTTCCATAGAGCCTTTGTAGTAAACGCGTATACATTTATAGAGATATCTTTTTTTGCGATATTATTGCCCTGACATTGTAAATTATTTGAATTTACCAATATCTGACAAAAATTTAAATTTGTCTTCCCTTCAACTGGAAGAGTTAACTATAATAATGCTTTATATAACAGTTATGTTTATTTTTCCCGTAATTACTTTAGAGTATATAATTATTTTGAGTGTACAATTACTGTCAGTATAATATAGTATTGTTTCTTGTATGCTCTATATTCATTTTATAATTAATTAAGGATTATCATATATGGCATATAGAATATATATATATACAGGGTGAGCCATTTAAATTAACGCACGCAATTATTTCGGAAACAAAGCATTTTAGAGAAAAATGTTTCAGACAAAAGTTTTATGGTTTCGAGGGGGCCATAAGATGGTATCATTGGTTTGACATTGAAGAGTTATTTGAAGGTCACATGAAGGTCACCTTCAATTTCTTAAATGGAACCTACTATTTGCCATTGCATATTCTTGTAGCTTATCTCGAGAGCTTTCCAAAACACTATAATTAAGTACCTTTTCGTTAAGTACTTTTTGAGTTATGAGGCTTGAAATAATTTCTTAATTTTACATAAACCGTAAAATATCTTGTAAAATATTCATTTTTCAATTATCTTACCTTAATACTTTTACGTACAAAATAATGAGAGGAATCAATTGGTGTAAAGAAAACACATAGTTGTTTTTAAGAAAAAATATGGAATTGTTAATTGCAAATTACATATTTTTTCTTAAAAACAACTGTGTTTTCTTTACACCAATTGATTCCTCTCATTATTTTGTACGTAAAAGTATTAAGGTAAGATAATTGAAAAATGAATATTTTACAAGATATTTTACGGTTTATGTAAAATTAAGAAATTATTTCAAGCCTCATAACTCAAAAAGTACTTAACGAAAAGGTACTTAATTATAGTGTTTTGGAAATCTCTCGAGATAAGCTACAAGAGTGTGCAAAAATATATAGGGTGTTCTATTTAAAAAAATTGAAGTGACCTTCACGTGACCTTCAAATGACTCTTCAGTGTCAAACCAATGATACCATCTTATGGCCCCCTCGAAACCATAAAACTTTTGTCTGAAACATTTTTCTCTAAAATGCTTCGTTTCCGAAATAATTGCGTGCGTTAATTAAAATGGCTTACCCTGTATATATATATATATATATATATATATATATATATATATAATTTATTTGATATATGTATATATATGATAACTAAATAATGTGGATATTGAGCGAATATGATTATATAATTATACGTAAAAGTTATGTAAGATGGAAAATTCTATAGAATAGTAAAACTACAAAGCAATATTTAATTTTTTTGTTGCGGGACGTAACACCTCCCCCCTAATAAGAACAAAATCCGATTGTTTTCGGAGGATTTTGATCTAGAGAGATTAAATATTTTCGTATAGTGTTTAAGCGGTCTCTTAAATTTTTATATGATGTAGGCATATTTACGTTTTTGTTGGTTTCCTCGTGGCAAGGTTTCATTGTCGTTGGAGATTTGACTGGAGGAGATTGTTGAATGATTACTTCTGGCGGTGCAGTGGGATCAACACTGGGGTTTTGGATGGTTGTTCTTCTGCCAGGTGATTGATTATCTCGGTTATCGTTTCCGTCCTTTTTAGAAGGTTCTCGTGCCAAGTAAAGTATCAGGTTTGCGAGGAAGCTCCATAAGGCTCCGAGTAAATGAAGGCTGCAACCATATACAGTGTGGAGAGCGCATCCGTGTATAACTGTGTCAATAACCAATTTGACTTGGCGAATGATCATGAAGATTCCAACGAGTCCTGCGGTAGCTGATCCAAAGTTTATGAATCCTTTCCAGATCCGCGAGGCTGCGCTCTCGACAATTTTATTTAGAGAATTTTCATCTAACAGGTTATATATCGAGATTCCTTCAGAGTTCATGGAATGACCAGTTAGTCCTCTGGCTACGGTGTTGAGTAAAGCTGGTTTTTCGGCGGGAAACATTATATGGTTTCGTAGTTTCTCCAGGTCTGTATCGGAATATATTCCGCTTATGGCCAAAGGTCCTGGTGTGAGGTATCTCCAGGTTAGGGCAGACATAGGTTTTAGCTGTTGAGGTGGTAGCTGTCTAACTTGAATATTAGGTGTGAGTTGCACCCATGTATTTTCGATTCGGTACAAGGTAGATAGTTTTAAACTGCATTCCCGTTCATTACCGATTTTGGTGATGATTCTTGACTTAGGTGTGAGAAAGAAAGAATGATTGCGTACAGTGATAGGGAGCTCAGCATAACACTCTTTTGTTTTCCTTACCATCGCTTCAACAGAGATACATTTGATTATTTGCACAGCTTCTCCTGTCGTAACGGCCATAAATCCTGGTCCTTTCATTAGTCGGTAGGCGAATTCATCTGGTTGAAGAGTGGCGAAGGACAAAGCATTGGTGATTACTTGTCTTTCGAGTTCGCATTTTTGTAGGATGACATTATTATAAAGAGACGTCATTTGCTGTTTGACGTGTTTTTCTATATACACGAACTTGGAGTTCATGTATGTAAAGATGTCAAGATTATTGACAGGTGTTACGTCCCCAGTTCCTCAGGACTGGTCTGGAAGTCTTACTTTCCCAGTTGGATGCAATTAATCTTTCAATTTGTTTTAGGGCAACCTGCTAGGCCGGCTATACCCTGGGACGCCTAGAGATTGAGGTCTGTTGTGCTCGTAGAGAGAGGATTCAGGAGGGAATGCGAATAAATATATGTATTTTAATATAAAATTCTTTTATTTATTTCTTTCGTTATTTACTCCTTCCTTTTACAAACTGGATATGTTATTTCGTGTATGTATATAGGTTATAAGAGATGTGAATCTATTCCTCGTGAGGGAGGTCATACAATTCTGGGAGAATAAATTCGTTGTTGTCTGAATTAGTATAGGAAATCTCAAAAGTAATAAGGGGTATTTCGATATTTATCGGAGAGACAGCTAAGGGTGTGGCTGGAGTATCCACCTCGTCGTAATCTACAGGTGAATAACTAGGAGGAGGGTAAAAATCGTCGTTTTCTGGTGAATAATTATATTGTTCTGGTTTTGACGCGATCGTTGCGTTGTGCTCCCAGGCTGCTAAAATCCTTTCGGCAAGGGGATCGTTGAGGTCTAAAGAGACGGTGGAGTTATCACTCAGGTAGTCTGGGAATTCTTCTATTGCCTCCATATCCGTATATTGGTCCTCCGTTGATGACGTTGTTGGAATGGGAGTCTCACTGATAATCGTTTGGATCTCTTAGTAGTCTTCTAACTCGGAGATTGAGGGGATAAGTGAATCTTCAGATGGTTGAGAATCTATTTCTATGATCTCAGGGATGGAAGGAGAAGACTGACTTATGGTAAATGGGGTTGGCTCTAAATCTATGATTTCAGGAGTTGGTATTATAGTATCGTTGTCAAGTGTAATTATGGTATGAGGTAAGCGTCGTGAGCGCCTATTCCGTTGTACACGGTGGAAGACTTCTTGACGGGTGTTTGAATTAGCGCGTCGTGCTCGGACCACCTATTAGTTACATAGATCTGCTATTAGTTATTTACGAAGGTTGAAAAGGATTACTCAATGCTCGATGTTACTTACGTTGATCGAGTTCAAAAATCCAACATCTGTTAAATAAAAAGGTCGCGTGAATATTCATTCCATGTAAAATAATTGTTATCCCAAGAGTAGAGAGAGATAGATTTATTTTCCCTAAGTTTGATAAAAATATAGGCTGAGAAAAGTAAATGGTATTAGTACTGTTAATTATAAATTATCGACCCATGGGATTTATCGATCCGGGGTAATTATCGACTCCCGAAAATTACTGACCGATGGTAATGTAGATTTCTGTTTTACCGACCGATGGCAATGTAGATTTCTGTTTTACCGACCGATGGTAATGTAGACTTCTGTTTTACCAACTGATAGTTAACATCAGTTTCTGTGTTACCGACCGATGGTAATGTGGATTTCTGTTTTACCGACTGATGGTTAACATCAGTTTCTGTATTACCGACCGATGGTAAGTTATCTACTGATGGGGTAAGTTATCGACCGATGGTAAGTTTTAACTGATGGTAATTAGTAATTATCAACTGATGGTAAGTTAACGGTCAATAGTAAGTTAGCAACTGTAAGTATATGTCGACGTCAGATAATTATTGGTCGAGAGTAATTATCGACTTGTGGTATGATGGTGTTATCAAGCAGAGACTATATGAGTTTATTAATTGTTAGTTGGGTTAGATTTGCAGTTTCGATTCTGAGTTTAATTTAATTTTTATTTGATTTGCTGAAAATCGAAGAGGCTTGAGGAGGAATAAGGAGATTGGATACTCTAATAATGTATCCACTTGTCAAACGTCTGGCTTAGTATCAACCTTGCAATGTCAGGTTATAATTAATTAAATGTAATTAAATAATAATTGAAATTATCAAAAGCTAAACCAGTGTATCGTCACTAATTTCTGGGATGTATCTCGTATCTTGAAATCAAGGCTAGATTCAATCTGAGGTTGCGTCAACCAGCTCCAAAATTAAAAGACAATCTCATGAAAATTGCCAATTAACCGGGCCGAAATTGTATCTTCGCCTAATCAAACGTCGATTGACAGGACACTCTAGTTTCTTTTTCAGAAATGGTCAACAGCTCCAAGTAAAAAGGAAATTTCCCTCAGGATAATTGCCCTTTCACTGTGCCGCACTTGGGTTCGCCCTGCCGAAGCAGTTTCGCACTCGCTCACTGTCAATCGAGTCGTCTTATCAAGAAGACAAGTCCCAGTAAAAGTCATTCAATTTCGAAATTAAATTAATTGAGGGTGGGGAAGGATTTGCTTATGAGTCAGTGTCTATCTGTCTGCTGATTTAGTTTTATTAAGCTAATATTCATTCTTTATGCAATACTAAATCAGAGCTCAAATTCTATGATTCGACCTGTCTTTAAAGAGTGCGTCCTGTGCTCTTTCGAATAGTTTCGATGTACAAGACGCTCTAGTTTCTTTTTCAGAAATGATCAACAGCTCCAAGTTAAAAGGAAACTTCCCTCAAGATAATTGCCTTTTCACTGTGCCGCGCTTTGGATTCGTCCTGCCGAAACAGTTTCGCACTCATTTATTGTACATCAATTGACTACTCTAAGGCGACATTTCACTCTTGTGGCTTAAACCAAAGACCGGTTGAACACTCAATAATTCAATAAAATCAAAAGATAATTATATTTGAAATAAAGTTTAAGACTTAAATCAATGGAGAGTAGGGATGCGGAAATGTGGACTATTGAAGGTATAGATTCCCGAATTAAACTATCATGCAGTTTAATTTGATTATTGTTAGTAGTAAGTTGAAATGAAATTGAATTAAGAATTTAGATGAGTGACATTCGGCTGTGTACTCACTAATGATTTGCTGTACGTTGATGAGTGGAAACTACTTCCTTCCACTGGATGCCGTCTACCTCGGTGATGGCTTAGGAAGAGGGTTGCAGTCCAAGAAGTCGTCGTATAATAATAACTGAATTTATTGGATAAGTATAAGTACAGAGTTGCAAGTACAAATGTCAAAGTAAGCTGAAGTTAATACTGTAAAGATGTTGATCCGAATGCCCGGAGGACCGCTCTGCACGAGTTTATATAGGCGTCGGTCTCGATTTGCACACGGGCCCACTGATGGAGGATGCACGCTGATGTGAAGGGCAGTCGAGCTTGGCTCCCTCTGACGTGCTGGATGCGTGTCGAATTATGATTGGCTTCCTCTGACGTGCTGGATGCGCGCGCCGCTGGGCGTTGCCGAGAGTGGGCGTAACTTGAGTTGTAGATGGCGCGACTCTTCTGATTTAGAGTGGGGGTGACGGAGCGGTCAGTATAGAATCGGCTATACTGGTTTCATTGTCTTTTCGACATATAATTTTTATAATAATTATTTGACTATCAGAATTTCTTTGCAGTTCACATGCATATATTTTCTAATGTAGAATTTTAAGCTCTAACTGTAGAAATGTCAACGGAGTTTCTAGCATGCTCCGTTCAAAAGTTCATTTTTGTCTTTATGTATTATTATAAAAAATGCTTTTAAATATTATTAATGAATTCTGATATCATAATTATTATAATTACAATTCTTTTAACATCTGAAAATATAAATATATTTGATTATGCAGTGGGATATAGATATATGTATATTTATATAGATATATCTATATGAATATAATTATTGTTAACAAAATCTTATTTTAGCGTGCAATAATCTATTTTATGTTGCGATGGGATATAGTTAAAAGAGTAATATAAATTAATTTCATTTCATGGCACAATGAAGTACTGCGGCTATTTCATATATGAATATAATTAATTCGCGGTGGAATAAAATAATGTAAATTAATTATTATTGCAGCTATTTCATGCGGTGGAATATAAGTGAATATAATTTTAATTTACGGCGGAATAAATACTAATAATTAATTATTTCAACATGTTATGCAACAATTTTTATTCTTTGATTTTACTTTTAATATTTATAACCGTTAAGTTCTTGAATTAATAAATTAATAAAATTTATTGCATATGCTTAATATTAATATTTAACGGTAAATTCATGTGTCTCTTAATAATAGTATTCGTACGCAATATATTTCAACATGTTATGCAACAATTTTTATTCTTTAGATTTAAATTTTAATATTTATAACCGTTAGGTTTTTGAATTAATAAATTAATGAAAATTATTGCATATGCTCTTAATATTAATATTTAACAATAAATTCGTTTGTCTCTTAATAATAATATTCGTACGCAATAATATTCGAGCGGAATATTCCATAGCCTTGAGCTTGGAATGTGGCGAGCTCAGCGTTTCTGAGAATTGCGACCGATCGGCGCTTCCGAGAAGCGCATTGTATTTAGCCTTGAGCACTTTATAGCGACTATAATATTGCATACGTAAAATCATATTTAAAACTTTACTTATAAAATTAGTAATATTGAAGTTTTCATAATTATGCATATATGTATCAACTCAGCTTTTTATGCTCTTTAAGTAAAAATTATTACGAGATTTATATCTATATTATTTTTTGGGTTAGTAAAGGATTAAAGATTTTTAGGTTTAAAACTATACCTTAAAATAATGATATATGTATAGTCGGTGCTGAGACGTGTACATATATATATATATATATGTATATATAACTTAATAAATGTCCTTTGAAGTTTAGTTTTGAACTTTTTTAGTATCAGGATAATATACCAATAAAAGAGGTATACTCTTGTATGTCGGTAAGGTTAGTATCATCATTATCTTATGTCGGTATTATCGTTCGTCGGTAAAGTAGGAAGTGACTTTATCTTCAGTCGGTGAAGTCGGTAACTGTGTTATCATATGTCGGTAACTTTTATGTCGGTAAGTTTTACTCTGTCGGTAAGGTAAGAAACTTCCTTAGCATCTGATGGTAACTTTTGTGCGGGTGACATTATCTACTGTCGGTAAGGTAGAAAACTATTTTGTCGGTAATTTTTATGCGGACAATATTATATGCGGGTAAATACTTAAAATTATTTCTATCATTCTTAAGTGAGGTTATGTTATGTATAGCTAGCTTCTTAATAAAGAAAGATTATTTTCGGAGACATCGATAATAGTATATCGCGCGTCGGAATAATATTGATGTACTATGAATATTGGCGATAATACATTGCGCGGTGGGATTTTATAATAAGAAATATTGGTAATAATATATCTTGCGGTGAGATGTTAGTTAACAATATGAATTATATTAACAATAATATGTAACGCGATAGGATTGAGCTTGATATGTTCAACGGTGGGATTACAGTTTGAAGATTATAGAGGCAAGTTTTGCGTATTTGAATAAGAAATAAAATTTTTGTTGCGGGACGTAACACAGGCTTTATCTTATCGCCGAGTGAGCTCATGTGCAGCTGCACCGGATGAAGCTCGGAGAGTCGCTTATCTTTTAGTAAGTGAATTTTATTCTTATAACGTTTTATATGTCGACCTAATTTTTGTTTGCAATAATTTTTCTGCACGGGTTTGCTATTAGATTTTATTATGTTGGATATACAGGGTGTTTCATTTTAATCCGACCAGTCGAATATCTCGAAAACCAAGCCCGGGAGAGAAAAATATTTCAGACAAAAGTTGTTTGGTTTCGAGGGGGCCATAAGATGGTATCATTGGTTTGATCTTGAAGAGTCATTTGAAGGTCACGTGAAGGTCACTTCAATTTTTTTAAATGGAACACCCTATATATTTTTGCACACTCTTGTAGCTTATCTCGAGAGCTTTCCAAAACACTATCATTAAGTACCTCTTCGTTAAGTACTTTTTGAGTTATGAGGGTTGAAATAATTTCTTAATTTTACATAAACCGTAAAATATATTGTAAAATATTCACTTTTCGATTATCTTACCTTAATACTTTTATGTACAAAATAATGAGAGGAATCAATTGGTGTGAAAAAAACACATAGTTGTTTTTAAGAAAAAATATGGAATTGTTAATTGCAAATTACATATTTTTTCTTCAAAACAACTATGTGTTTTCTTTACACCAATTGATTCCTCTCATTATTTTGTACGTAAAAGTATTAAGGTAAGATAATCGAAAAATGAATATTTTACTAGATATTTTACGGTTTATGTAGAATTAAGAAATTATTTCAAGCCTCATAACTCAAAAAGTACTTAACGAAAAGGTACTTAATTATAGTGTTTTGGAAAGCTCTCGATGTCAGCTACAAGAATGTGCAAAAATATATAGGGTATTCCATTTAAGAAATTTAAGGTGACCTTTATGTGACCTTCAAATGACTGTTCAAGGTCAAATCATTGTCACCATCTTATGGCCCCCTCGAAACCAAACAACTTTTGTCTGAAATATTTTTCTCTCCCGGGCTTGGTTTTCGAGATATTCGACTGGTCGGATTAAAATGAAACACCCTGTATATATATATATGTATATACAAATGTTAGTTTGTAGAATTTTTTATGTATTTATTAGTTTTTAATTGTTTGTTAGATTTGTTTTATAATTATTTAATGATTTAATATGTACATTAGTATTTTCCCTTTTGAAAAACGATAGATTGCTTGAAATTTATCACTGCTAAGTTTTAATTATTCAGGCTTGCTTGGCATATGAATATATATATGTATATCCTTTTAACAATTTTATAATTATAACTATTACTCTCGCAATAAGGAGTGTTCTTTATAATATTCATGCACGCTATTATTCTCGAGTCCCCTTTGTCTTAAAACTCGGCGCGGACGTTGAAACCATTAGGGGAGATAACAGAGTATAGGGGAGATAACGCAGCGCGTTCGTCTTGGCCTTGGGCTCTTATAATGAGACTTATAATTCATCTCAATAATTTGCTTATATAAAATCATACATAGTGAATTTTTATAAGACCGTCCATTTATTATTATTAAAGCTAGGGTTAAATTTTGTATTTTGCTTCCCTTTAATATATACGTATATATATATAGGTTTATTTTTTCCTTATTAAAATTTCTATTTTATTTATATATACATATTTTGTCACTACTTTGCATTATTTATTATTATTTAATTTGATAATTGAATATTTAATTTTTATGTTTCATATGTATATGTGTTACCTATTCTTTATTTATAATTTATTATTTTATCATATCGTAAAATATGTTTTATTAATATTCGTGTGTGTTAAGGGTTAAGGCAGAGAGTCTTAATTTTATTTCACGCCTTAGCCTTATAAGAATATTACTGTAGTCTTTTGTCTGAAGGCTAACGAATGAACGTCGCATGCGATAGGGGAGATAAGACTGTTGGTGCATTCCAATAGATAACGCGGCGCGCTGGATTAGCCTTGGGCGCATATACTGACTTATTAATTCATGCATATAAAATCGCGTTGCTAAAGTATTTTTATTATTAATATTCCGGCACATACGCTTGTTATTTAGATTTAGGTAATTAATTATTACGTTTTTGTGCTTAGATTTTAAATGTATTATTAACTAAATTTTTCTCATTTATCTAGGTTCCATTTACATATATAATATATGTGCTGGAAAGGCCAATGGATTATTCACGGACAACATGCAGGCTTAAAGCATATGAGAATATGCAGTATTGAAATGGTTATGAGGCTGCTGTGTAAATTATTTCGGGAGTTTATTTGATAAGTTTATTAATTAAAAGTCTTATTTAATTGCATAATATATCTATTAATTATATATATTTATATGTACTTTTATTATTTTGATGTATTGTCTTTTAAATTTTTATTAATGAATTAATTTTATTTCCAGCGTAGCGCGTTCGCCGGATGACGCAAGTGTTGACGTACACCGGACATAGGGGAGATAATGGAGCGAACGAAGATTAGCCTTGGAGGCTTATAATTCTGCATGCAGCAGAGTTATGTATAAAATTATATTCATACTAATTTTTTGAAGTTTTCTTTGTAGTTATTATTTAATTTAATATATTTATTGTTAAAATTTAGTGTATTAATATTTGATTTATCATACTTCTTTTACTATTTGATTTTCCTCATTTCTATATGATTATATATATGTATATATATATATGCATTTGTAAAATATTAAACTTTTTTAATGCAATAATTTTGATTAATTAAAACTTTTATAATGATAATAGATTTTTGTATGGATTGATATTTTTTGTGTATTTTATGTTAAGTTAATTTTTCATACGGCCAAATGTTATTTGATTGTTATTTTCCAGCTGCTGGGACTTATAGAATATTGATTATTCTATTATTATCATTATCGTTAATATTCAAAATTATATAAGGCAGAATTAGCATATTGTTTCAATAGTAATTATTCATGAATATTAAATTTTAATTAATTTGGTACATCTTATTCGTTATTTATTTGTTTATATTTTCATATATATTTGTATGCATTTGAAATATTAAACTTTTTCAGTGCAGTAATTTTGATTAATTAAAACTTTTATAATGATAATAGATTTTTGTATAGATTGATATTTTTTGTGTATTTTTTTGTGTATTTTTTTGTTAATTTTTCATACGGCCGAATGTTACCTGATTGTTATTTTCAGCTACTGGGACTTGGAATTCTTGCTACTTATTTATGACAAGCCGTCTTATATTATTATGAGGAGGATATATATATAGGATCATAAAAAGTGTGCATGTATTATATTTTGAATGTTTCACTTAATAATTTTTATAGTGAATTTTCTTATACATTTATTATATTTTTCAGGTATCAAGACTCTGAGGAAAATTACTTCCTAATAGTGAATATGTATATACAGGGTGTTTCATTTTAATCCGACCAGTCGAATATCTCGAAAACCAAGCCCGGGAGTGAAAAATATTTCAGACAAAAGTTGTTTGGTTTCGAGGGGGCCATAAGATGGTGACAATGATTTGACCTTGAACAGTCATTTGAAGGTCACATAAAGGTCACCTTAAATTTCTTAAATGGAATACCCTATATATTTTTGCACATTCTTGTAGCTGACATCGAGAGCTTTCCAAAACACTATAATTAAGTACCTTTTCGTTAAGTACTTTGAGTTATGAGGCTTGAAATAATTTCTTAATTCTACATAAACCGTAAAATATCTAGTAAAATATTCATTTTTCGATTATCTTACCTTAATACTTTTACGTACAAAATAATGAGAGGAATCAATTGGTGTAAAGAAAACACATAGTTGTTTCGAAGAAAAAATATGTAATTTGCAATTAACAATTACATATTTTTTCTTAAGAATAACTATGTGTTTTCATTACACCAATTGATTCCTCTCATTATTTTGTACGTAAAAGTATTAAGGTTAGATAATCGAAAAATGAATATTTTACAAGATATTTTACGGTTTATGTAAAATTAAGAAATTATTTCAAGCCTCATAACTCAAAAAGTACTTAACGAAAAGGTACTTAATTATAGTGTTTTGGAAAGCTCTCGAGATAAGCTACTAGAATGTGCAAAAATATATAGGGTGTTCCATTTAAAAAAATTGAAGTGACCTTCACGTGACCTTCAAATGACTCTTCAAGGTCAAACCAATGATACCATCTTATGGCCCCCTCGAAACCAAACAACTTTTGTCTGAAATATTTTTCTCTCCCGGGCTTGGTTTTCGAGATATTCGACTGGTCGTATTAAAATGAAACACCCTGTATATATATATATATATATATATATATATAAGTAGGGGAGCTATGTTGGTTCTAACTCAATTAAAATCTAAAAATAGATATTCCTAGTGGGGGAACCGCGCATGCGCTGCGCGGTGGGGGATTTCTCTCTATCCGCTAGGTTGGTAGTAAAAAATGTATTCGCGGAGGGGATTTATCCGTCAGGTTGGTAATGCTCGCGCCGCTCGGACGCAACCCGTCCAACGCGCGCCGCCCGGACGCAACCCGTCCAACGCGCGCCGCTCGGACGCAACCCGTCCAACAACGTCGTGGTCGCCGCCTAAGGAAAAAAGTGAAATTTCGCGTAGCCGGCGGGCGAACGGTTCGCGCGAGGGCGCGCGGCTGAGGGTGGGGCGAGGGGCGAGCCGCCGCCGGTTCGTTAGCGCGTGCGAGAGAGACCTCCGTAAGAGGAAGAAGGGGAAGCCGATAACAATACGGCGGCGTATCTGTTCGTCATCTTTTAGGTCTTGGATACGAATCGCGCGTATTATATTTTTTGTACGCGCGTCAGGAGCGGAAGAGAGATGGAAGTGGGCGATAATAATACGAGAAGAACGACGAATTTCGAGTAAAATATTTTTTTATTATTTCGTTAGAGCGAGGGGGCGAGCCGCCGCCGGTTCGTTAGCGCGTGCGAGAGAGACCTCCGTAAGAGGAAGAAGGGGAAGCCGATAACAATACGGCGGCGTATCTGTTCGACGATGAGTGTATCTTTTAGGTCTTGGATACGAATCGCGCGTATTATATTTTTTTGCACGCGCGTCAGGAACGGGAGAGAGATAGAAGCGGGCGATAATAATACGAGAAGAACGACGAATTTCGAGTAAAATATTTTTTTTATTATTTCGTTAGATCGATTCGAGTAAAATATTTTTTATTATTTTTTGTTAGATCGACGCTCGCTTTATCCTTCGGTTTTTTAGCTGTTTAGTACGGTTCTTGAAAAAAAGTGCGGATCGCTAATTCGCATAGCGTGTTTGTCGAATAAAGACGTTGCGGTACCATCTTTCCCAATTTGTAGCGTAACCTCGCGTACGCATGAGTACGACCTCCGCGTTTAGCAGCTTCCGCCAAGCGTTCCATATATCTCGTTGTAAGATTGTGGGTAAAGTATTGATATCCGAATCGTCCAAAACAATGCGGTTCTTGAAAAAAGCGTGGATCGCTAATTCGCACAGTGTGTTTAATGGTTGAAAACGTCTTTTCCACACCATTTGATTCGTCGTCCAATCTATCCATGGTTCGTCGTCGCTGTCGATATCCGCATCTAAACACTCCATATGAGTATCTACAGTTTTAGTTAATAAACGACATTGCGTGCGTAATTTACTTTTTTATAATAACGCTTTATTTTACCTTTTCGTATTTTATTTTCGCTTTCGCTTATATATACGGACGATTCATCATTAGCACGAAGTTGCAATTCGTCTCGAGTATTCGTTCGATCGTTATGTTGCGACGGTCCTAGTATCGGCGATGCGGGTAATACTTCGTCGCATCGTAATTTTTTTTCTTTGCATAGCACGATTTGATTCGTCGTCCAATCTATCCACAGTTCGTCGTCGTCGTCGTTGTCGATGTTCGCATCTAAACACTCTATATGAGTATTTACAGTTTTAGTTAATTTTATAATAATGCGTTACTTTACCTGTGTGATTTTTACGATCGGCGTTTAAATTTTTATGTAGCTTTTCCTGTTGTCCTCGCGTTGGCACGGCAACCATGCGCCGTCCTCGTACTCCGGTAGATATAGAATTTCGGCATTTTCGTATTTTTTTTCGCTTATATACGGACGATCTATCAGTAGCATGAAGTTGTAATTCGCCGCTCTCGCGTGCGTGCTTACGCACGTTTCGAGTATTCGTTCGGTCGTTATGTTGCGACGATCCTGATATTGGCGATGCAGGTAATATTTCGTTACATTGCAAATTCTTTTCGGTACTATAAATCTCTCGAGAGGACGACATGCTGTTTTCGCGGAACAAGATTCCATTAATTTTTTACCTATCGCGTTTTTTTTTAAATCGGTTAATGGAAATTTCGTCGTATGCATACACGTACAATGTGGGTCGAACGGGTCTTTTTCGGAATCCGTCTCAGAAGTAGTTGACATGCCTTTAATAGTAGTGGTACTTTTCGTTATTCGTATGTTACTAATTAGAAATTATTATCGCTAAGCCTTATATATAGTTTATTCTTAGTAATATCATATCGCGTATGCATCTCACATCCTGAAATTCACCGTTTTGTTTTTTTCCTCGAGATACGCGTGCGTGCGCGATAACGAGTGAATCCCGGACGAATGCGGTATCGTCGATAGATTAGTCGTTTTCCCTTGGATACGTAGTGTTGATTTATTCCGGTTTTTTGCGGTTTCGAGTGTAATTTTTTTATCATTCGAACGTATAAAATAAACGCGACGATTTTTGCGGGAAAGGACGCAGCCATGCGCGAAGAAGAACGTCGAGTGCTCGAGAGCGCGCGCGAAGTCGCTACGACGGACGATTATCGCGCGTGGGTGAGACGATGTGACGAGTGTCTCGCGACATTGCGCGAGAGATGTCGAGATGCGCGACGACGAGTTTCGACGGGAGCGATTTTTTCCTTGGTCGCTCGAATTCTACGAGTAATCGGTACGAGGGATCATTTGCGGAGACGCTTCGAGCGCGAGGGCGCGGGTGTCGAGAGACGCGAGAGCGAGGACGGGGATGGCGGGGAAGTCGAGTCGCGCGCGGGATTCACGTGGACCGAAATCGATACGGCTTTCAAGAGACGCGTGTTGACCGGCGCAGTGATTAATCTAGATTATATTGAACCTTTGCGATTTCTCGAGGACGCTAGGGATACCGTGCTTCGTCGCGTGCGAGACGTTATGGGTCGATGTCATAGCGTTAAAGTGAATACGATTTTTAACGGAGAATTCGTATCGGGTGATGAGATTGCCGTTAAGACTATCGCCACGAGAAATCATTCGCTTTTGCCCGCGACGGATTTGCGCGAGTGGTACGACAATCGCGTCATCGACGATATTATGACGTCTTTGGAGGAATTTCAAGAACGCGATAGCGGATGGGCTTTGTCGCGCATACTCGACTTAACGGTGAATGTGAATAGATATAATCCTATGCGCGCTGGTTGTTACGTGCGAGTTCCGCGGGAAATTCAGATGAAAAGAGCGGTGGTTAACGTCCGAACTAACGATGAGGCGTGTTTCGCGTGGTCGGTAATCGCCGCTTTGTATCCCGTTAATCGAAATAGTGAGAGAAGTTCGCGATATCCGCATTATTCCACGGTGTTGAAACTGGAGGATTGCGAGTTACCTATGACTTTAAATGGAATCGGACGATTTGAACGATTGAACGAGATATCGGTGAACGTGTATACCGTCGGAGAGAGAAGACGCGGGAAGAACGGTGACAGCAGAATTTGTATCGTTCCTCTTCGTTTGACGAATCGAAAGAGGGAGAGACACGTTAATCTGCTGTATTTGAGCGATACGACGCGCGAAGACAACGAGATTGGACATTTCGCTTGCGTTAAGAATCTCTCTCGTTTAGTCGGCGCGCAAGTGAGTAAACGACGAAACAAGACGTACGTGTGCGATAGGTGAGTTTTTTTTGATTGTAAAAAATAGTTCGGTAATGAAATATCGATCTAATGTCCATTTCATTGTATTTTTTTCTTTCGTAGGTGCATGCATTATTTTTATACGAACGAGAAGTTGATTGCGCATAGCGCGGACTGCGAGAAATTGAACGATTGCGCGATCGTTCTTCCCAGCGAGGATGATAAGTGGTTGACGTTCGATAATTTTTCGAGAAAGGAACGAATTCCGTTCGTGGTGTATGCCGATTTGGAATGCGTGCTGGAGAAGAAGAAAGATGGAAGTGAGAAGAGGAGAACCGCGAACACGATTATCACTCAACATCATAAAGTTCACAGCGTAGGTTATTACACGCGCTGCTCCTTTGATGATGCCGCATCGGCGTACAGATCTTATCGTGGCGAGAGATGCGTCGCGTGGTTCGTGCGCGAGTTGCACGAATTGGCGCAGCGCGTGAAGATCATTCTCGATACCGCGGTACCGATGGTGAATCTTACGCTCGAGGAATGCGAGAGATTCGCGAACGCGACGCGTTGTCACGTGTGCGATAGATCGTTTGAGGTGGGAGACATTCGCGTGCGCGATCATTGTCATTTGACCGGCCGTTTCAGAGGTCCGGCGCATTCTAATTGTAATTTAAATTACAAGGATTCTCACGTTATACCTGTGTTTTTTCATAATCTGTCGGGTTACGACGCGCATTTTATTATTAGAGATGTGGCTAATGCTTATCCCGGTAGCGTCGAGTTGTTGCCGGTAACGAAGGAATCGTATATAGCTTTCACGAAGAACGTTCAAGATACCGCGACGACAACGACGACCGATAAGCGAAACGATGGAAGCTCTATACGTTCTAAATGCGTTAAATTACGATTTGTGGATTCGTTCAAATTTTTAAACGCTAGTCTCGAAAAACTAACGTCGTATCTCGACGAGAGTAAGTTGACGATCACGCGAGGCGAATTTTACCGTCTCGTCGACGACGACTTTAAACTTCTTACGCGCAAGGGCGTGTTTCCATACGAGTATATCGATAGCATCGAGAGATTGCGAGAGACGCGTCTTCCGCCGCGTGATTCCTTCTACAGCTCGTTGATTGACGACATTGTATCTGAAAACGATTATGCCCACGCGATTCGCGTTTGGGAGCGATTTCGAATCGAAACGTTGGGCGATTACAGCGATCTCTATCTAAAGACCGATGTTCTTTTACTCGCAGACGTGTTTGAAAATTTTCGCGCCGCTTGTCTGGAGAGTTACGGTTTAGATCCCGCGTATTATTTCACGTTGCCGGGATACACGTGGGATGCGATGCTGAAATACAGCGGAATTCGTTTCGAGCTACTCACCGATATTGACATGATGATGTTTGTGGAGCGCGGAATACGCGGCGGTCTCAGTCAGTGTTCGAATAGATACGCTCGCGCGAACAATAAATACATGAGCGCGTTCGATTCGTCGCAACCGTCGATCTATCTGATGTATTTAGATATTAATAATTTGTACGGTTGGGCGATGTGTCAATCGTTACCCTATAAACAATTCGAGTGGGTTAGAGATTTTGAAAATTTCGATGTAAATTCTATAGCGGAGGATTCGCCCGTTGGTTATATTTTGGAGGTCGATCTAGATTATCCGATTAATGCGCACGACACCCACGCCGATTTACCGTTTTGTCCTATACGCGACACGCCGCCTGGAAAGCGACAGAGCAAGCTTCTAGCTACGCTATACGATAAGCGTCGATACGTCACACATTATCGTAATTTGCAGCAGTGTATTCGTCACGGTCTGCATTTGACAAAGATTCATCGAGCGTTGCGTTTTTTACAGTCGCCGTGGTTACGCGGATACGTGGAATTTAATACGCGTTTACGTACTAATGCGAGTAATGATTTTGAGAAAAATTTATACAAGTTGATGAACAATGCCGTCTTCGGTAAAACTATGGAGAACGTGCGTAATCGCGTGGATGTTAGACTTGTGACTAAATGGGATGGACGATATGGAGCCGAAGCGTTGATCTCTAAACCGAATTTTCACAGTAGAAGCGTATTCTCGGAGACTCTCATGGCCGTGGAATTGCGTAAATTGGAAGCGAAAATTAACAAACCGATTTACGTCGGCATGTCTATTCTCGATATATCTAAGATTCGCTTGTATGCTTTTCACTACGAATACATGTTACCGCTCTACGGTGATAAGTGTAGAATATTATATACCGATACGGATAGTTTCGTGTATAGTATCGAATGCGAAGACGCGTACGAACAAATGAGACGCGACATTGATAAATTCGATACGAGCGATTATGTCGACGACAATCCTTACGGTATGCCGCGCGCGAATAAGAAGGTTCTCGGTTTGATGAAAGATGAGAATAACGGTGCTCTCATGTTAGAATTCGTAGGACTCAGAGCGAAAATGTATGCGTTGCGAGTCGAGGGTAAAAGCGATACTAAAAAGAGTAAAGGAGTGAAGAGAGGCGTCGTTGCGAAAATGTTGACATTTGACGATTATACGCGATGTTTGAAACGCGAGATCGAAATGATTCGCGAACAGTCGTGTTTGAGATCGAAATTACACGAGATGTATACTGTTCGCGAGACGAAAATTGCGCTCAGCCCGTATGACGATAAACGTTATGTTATACCCGATTCAGTCGACACTTTACCGTGGGGACATTATAAGATACCTCTGTAAGAAAAAAAAAATGATTGCGAGCGAGTTAATAGTTTGTAAATATATATACACACAATGTATCTTTTTTTTCTTTTATTTCACTATTTGCACATAAAGTATTTATTATAACGTATTACAATATGTTAGTTTTATTTATCCAAGAATTATGCGATTTGTCCATTCCCAACCACTTTACGAGCGCCATATTACCCTTCTGACGTAATATTCTCTCGACGAGATACACGTCGGGATCGGAGACTCGTTGCAATTCGTACTCGTAGAATCCTCCGGCTATCGGTTCGCCGCGCGAATCTGTCAGCATGTACGTCACGGGATTCGTCTTTCGAACCTCAGCTACGCGAAAGATTTCCGTAGTCCAGTTCGGCGTATATCCCTTCTCGAAAAGTGTTTTGTACTTGCTCACGCGCACGGGATCGTTCGGTCGAAATTTTCCCGGAGCGGCGATCTTCGGGCGGCTGTACACCGTCGACAGAAGTTTCGACGCTCGAGCGGGCGTCACGTCGATTGGACGCATCCCAATAGTTCGATGTTTATGAGCGTTGTATTCAGATATTAGATGCGGTAGCGCGTCGAGCCACTTGTAAGTTCCGTTCAACGTAAAATATTTCCACATGGAATTTTTGAGTGTGCGATTGAAACGTTCGACGATCGAGGCTTTTAGCACCGAATACGTTGAATAGTGATTGATTCCATGTTTTTCTACGAATCCGCGCATCTCAGCGTTATAGAACTCCTTTCCTTTGTCAGTTTGCAAATTTCTCGGATAGCGTTTGGAAGTACGTGTTACATTTGAGAGAGCTCGAGTAACTTCGATGCCGCTTTTTTTCTTAAGTGGTATCGCCCACGCATATTTACTTAGAACGTCGATAATAGTGAGTATGTAATTGTAACCTCTATTGTGTCTAGCGTAAGGGCGCATTTCGACGACATCCGCTTGCCACAAATCATCGTATCCGCGTACGATGACGCGTCGGCGGGGGAAATTCTTTCTCGCAGGTGCGTGCAGTTCATTTACGAGTTTTCGTTTCGCGGCACTCATTTCATTAACGCTCTCTCTTTCTTTTTTGTTATCCTTTTTTAGACTGCTGACCTTTATTCGCAATGTTATCGTTCTCTTTAATAACTATCGCGCTTGATTTGCTCGTTTTAGGAATCGTCGTCGTCGTAGTTATTTTTCGCGCTAATTCGTTTATATTTTTCTTTAGATGCAATACTTCGTTCCGCACCATTTGCGTCGTCGAAATCTTCAAATCCTTCGATGCTTTATTTAATGCGTTTTTAGTCGTCTCGATAAACTTTTCTAAATCGCTTATTCGCTTAGCGATCTCGATTTTCGTCGCAACGAGCGTCTGCAAATTCTCAAGCGTTTGTAATCGACTCTCGAGAGCGTTCTGTTTCGTGAAAATTTGAGAAGTTTCGTTTTTCAGAGAACGCGTACTTTCATTCGCGGCATTCTGAACAGTGTCGATTTTCGCGTACAGATCCTTCGTTGACGAGTTCGCGCTGTTCTCTAGTTTCGTTATTAGAAATCTTATATTCTCGCGCTGTTTTCCCTCTTCCGTTTGCGCGTCGCGTATAATACGCGCGACGTATTTCTTGCTCGTCACGTCGTCGTCATCGATCGGCCAGGCTACTCGCTGTATCTTGAAATTTCGAGCGTCGTAATGCGACGTGGAGGAAGAGGCGTCGATGCTCAGACACAACGCGTTATTGCGCACGTAATTTCGTAGAGATTCTACACTCGCGCGTAATTTACCGCTATAACTGTGTTCGCGTTTTTTTTTCTGTAATGATACGCCGAATTTGTTTACAGGCATCGCGCGGTCGAATAACGCGTGCGCGCTTGCCGCTGTCTCGACGCGATATCTCACGGTATCGCACCCGCTTCGCGAAGCTCCTCGATTATCAATAAGATTTCGTTGTTATACGCGTGCGCGCTTGCCGCTGTCTCGACGCGATATCTCACAATATCGCGCCCGCTTCGCGAAGCTCCTCGATTATCGATAAGATTTCGTTGTCGTGAGCGTTGTTGCCAGCTCGACGAGAGGCGTCTAGCAATCGAAGACGATCTACCAATTCATTCGGATTGTCCCAATGAACATAATCCACGGTATCGTTGATCGCGCGCATGACGGATGGTACGCGACCTCCGCCGATTCTTTTTCTCGGATTGTCCTTTTGTAAAATCGGCGCTATAACATGCTTGTATTTGTATCCCTTATTTCCTAATACCGGTAAACGAGTATTATGTTCGCGTCTATGAGCATTAGTTTGCAACAGTATACTCTTATACGCCGCTTTATCTCTCTCTGTATACTTGAGATCGTCGGGAATTCTCTTGAAGATTAATTCGAACAGACCAGGAGTACCGACATATTTAACTCCATCTATAAATATCGCATCGTCCGCGCCTACGTCGAATCGTTTATTTCCAAGCATAGCGCCGGTGTCGGAAAAGTAAACGCCGTAAACATAATCGAATTCGCTCGATATACCGCTTAGAAGTGTACCTATGTATCTTCGCGCCAACGGACCTAATTGACTGCGTAAGAGATCCCGTCCTCGAGGAGATCGCAGAGACTGTCTGATTGACGTTTCGAATACTGCGGGGGGCGAATTGAAGACGTCGTCGCTCGTCTCGAACGTCTCTTCGACGAATGGCTCCGCGAAAGATTCTTCTCTTGCGAATTTAAGCCGCTTTGCAGGCGATATATTTGACGCTCCTGCGGGTGTTGAAGTCGCCGCAGGCGAATCCGACGTACCGCCCAAACGTTGAAATCGTTTAGCCTTCAAATTTTTCGCGGATAGCAACGGTAATGCGTCTCTCTCCGTTTCTTCTTCGTTCTCCTCTTCCTCTCGCATCATCGTTTTTTTCCCGATATCTCGTGCAAATGCGTCATCGTCATATTCGTCATTGTCGTTATCAATTTCGTTCTTCCTCACAATTTCACGTTTCACTAATTCCTTTCGCGCGGAATCGTCTCCCATACGCTCGGCGATATGACGCAACGGTTCGACAATCGGTTTGAATTGCGTTTCTAAAGCCGTCTCACTCTCCATTTTACCGGTCTTCAATGCTCTGTGCTTCTTGCGAATTGACGCGCGCGTTCTCGCTATCTCTTTCGCGGTTTTCTCACGCCTATCCACATCCGTCATCGCGCGTTGCTCGTCAACGTCTCGCCTTCTTTCTCTTTCTCTCTCTTTCTCTTTCCTTCTCTATGATAGCCGCGACGACAACGGCGATAATTATAACGTCTTACGGCACGATGTAATCATTGAATCCTCGCCTGTATCTACCGTTACGTAACGCGCTATCTTTGTCGATCACTAGAAAACCGTATCGATATTTCCAACACGCGCGACACAACGCGTAAAAATCATCATACGACATATCGGTATTTACGTGATCGTTATATATGTGTTTAAGATTAGTGCCATCTTGTTTAAAAAGTATTAACAGATTCGCGTTATCGCGTATCAAATGTTTCGGTATTTTAGCATACGACTGGCACAGATAGAAACAATCAACGTTGACATGTCGCCCCATAGCAAAGTATTCCCTTACAGCGTCCTGTTTATCACAAGCCACGTCGTCGAACACGAATATCGAATTCGGTAGCGCCTCGCTCGGTAAAATAACGTCGGTATTGTTCGAATACGTAAAATAACCGATATCTTCCATCGGTTTCAATAATTTTTCTAAATATCGATACTTGGGCTGATGTAACGATTTTGAGTAAACATATACGTTCTCGAATCTCACGCCGTGAGGACTCTCCAAAAGACTTATCAACACGTTTGTTTTACCGCAATTAGACGGACCGCAAATTACGCAACGAATTGCGGTTGGTAATAAATAACCGTGTTTCCGTTGTTTCTCATTCATCGAACTCGTTTTACCGTCGATATTCGACACTCTTATCGCGATCGGTTGACGAACGAAACGCATCGTGCGCAGACTCGTGCGCGCGCGACGGATAAAAAAGAGAGAGAAGAACGGTCGCGTTGTTAGTTCGATTGATGACGGCAGCGATGACGTGATAAAATCGCGCACTTTTGACGTCCGCGCTCGACGAATTGTGAAACGATATATAGATTTATTCGTTATCTGCGCACAACGAATCGATATGTTTATTCTATTGGTGAACGATTCCGATATTCTCGGACTCAGTGTCGATCAGTTACAATACGTTCCGAAAAAACTCTTACTAGACAAATATGGCTGCTTCGTCGATCGACTGTGGGAAAAATTGCCCGTACATTTGAAGAACGATCCCGATATGGAGCAATATCGGCTCTGTCATAAACATCATAATCAACCGTGGCAACGAGATCACATTGATGGTCCGCCACCGATGATTAAAGATTGTTACGCGTGCATAAAAAATAAGACGACGATCGTATGAATTACGCGAAGGACATCGGTGGTAGAGGTTTACTTAATAAAGTTATAAACACTCTTCCATTCGAACTACATATACCTGGATATCAGTTTTGCGGTCCCGGTACTCGTCTCGCGAAGCGACTCGCGCGAGGCGATCGAGGGATTAATCCGTTGGACGCGGCTTGTCGCGAGCACGATATCGCTTATTCGCAAAGCGACGATCTTGCCGATCGGCACATCGCGGATCGAGCGCTCGGAGCGAGAGCGTTCGAACGTATTCGAGCCGGAGATTCGACTTTCGGAGAAAGATTAGCGTCATCGACCGTATGGGCAGCTATGAAGGCGAAAACGAAATTAGGAATGGGTATGACTGGAACGCGAAGAAGTGGCGGCAAGAAGAAAACGAGTACGAGAAAGAGAACGAGGAGCCGAATTCTTCCTACGGCGAAACGCGGCGGCTTTTTACCGCTGTTACCCGCACTCGGGGCGTTAGGATCGTTAATCGGTGGAGCGGCCGGTGTGGCGAAAATGGTGAGCGACGGTAAAGCGTCGCGTCGACAATTGGAGGAGCTGCAACGACACAATCGAGCAATGGAAGGTCGCGGTTTATATCTCGCGCCTTACAAGCGTGGCGGAAGCGTCACGAAAAGGAGAAAACGCGTGGTTAAGAAAAAAAAAAAATCGCGCAAACATTGAGTAACGTTGTAATTCCAATTGGCGTTACGACGAATGAACAATTGAATCGCGCGGCCTTGCGCGTTCGTGTGCGTCACTTCAGAGGTGTATTTATGCGTAACGCACTGCCCGCGCGAGTTTGTCGCAATGAAAGTGGTATTGTGAATCTGGACGACACCTCGGGACCAGGTACGCATTGGGTGGCGTATGCTAAAAAGGGAAAAGAGGCGATCTACTTCGACGCTTTCGGCAATCTACGACCGCCGCGAGAACTAGAACGTTATCTCGGATGCGATACGCGTATCGCATATAATCGTGACTCTCAACAAACTTATGATCAGAGTGTTTGCGGACAATTGTGTCTGCGTTTTCTTCGACAAATCGATTGGAGAGGAGAAAAAAAACCTTTCGGTATCTAATTATAATAACGTGCGTCACTATGTCGTTGATTCTTACATTAACTGGGAGAAGCAGCGTTCTCACGGCGAACTACTTTCCACCTTTAGATTTGAGCGACAACGATTACGAACTCGGTTTAACTAACTTTGAAACCTACAATACAATACCGAATGTGAATGTTTCGAATAATAAATTTTATTTCGATGATAACGACGAAATGATCTCGATTCCCGAAGGATCATACGAGTTGCGCGACATAGGTGCGTATTTGAAAGCGGCAATTCTTCACAAACGACGACGACGACGACCGGAAGATAAGTCTAAAAAAGAAAAAAACGACAGCGACAATGACAGCGAATATCTGTATGACATCGAGTACGAAGAGGAGAATGAGAGTGTCGACGGTAGCGATGGCGGCGGAAGCGAGCGCATTTTCTCGCTACGCGGTAACGACAATACCATGAGAAGTGAAATTAAATGCGCGTATCGAGTTAATTTCGACAAACCGAATAATATCGGCTCGTTATTAGGTTTTTCCTCGTCTCGCGTATTACAACCGAATAAATGGTACGCGTCCGATAAGCCTGTGAACATTATTGCGGTTAACACGATTCGCGTTGAATGCAACTTGACGACGGGTGCGTATGTAAATGGAAAATCTGCGCATACGATACACGAATTCGCGCCGAACGTTCCACCGGGATATAAAGTGTCGGAGATTCCAACGCAGATTATTTATCTACCGGTTATCGCGCGACTCGTAACCGATATATCGTTGCGCGTCGTCGATCAGAATGATCGATTGATCGATTTTCGCGGTGAAGAGATCACGATTCGTCTGCACGTACGGCGCAGACGATAAAACGAACGCGAGTGAGTAAGATGTGAAAACGGGAAAGGAGGGGAGAGAGAGAAAGAGAGAGAGACATAAGGATTCGCGCAATGCTCGTCGTGAGTGAATTTAATGCTGCGAAGGCGCGTTGCGGCATCGGCAACCATAATCGTATCGTCGAAACTCGAATCGAACGTTCGAAGGGGGAGAAGAATGTTAAAGGATTGTCCGCCTCCAATATCGCTTTTCTACGATCTATGGGTTTCGTTGTACCGAAAATCGCGCGATAGTTCGACATTATGCGTGACATTTTGAATATCGACGGAGAACCCATCTTCGATGATCGCATCGTGAAGATTGAGAGTCACACGTATAATCCATACGCCAACACCACTTTCGGATACAGTGACGAGATACGAATTCCTATTCAACAACAGGATCTGTATACGTTGCCATGCGAGAGTTTTCTCTATATTGAGGGCAGATTACTAACGAAAAATGCTCCATCGGATCGACAACCGCCGGTATCGGATAAATCGGCCACCCCCTCGATACCGCCACGGTTGGTAAATAACTGCGTGGCCTTTATGTTCGAAGAAATACGCTACGAACTCGACGGCGTGGAAATTGACCGTAGTCGCAATGTCGGAATAACAAGTACAATTAAGAATTACGTGTCATTGACAAGCGAACGAGGAAATATCTTGAAGAATGCCGGATGGGATTTCGCAATCGGATCAAGCGGCGTCGCAACAACGGACGACTTCAACTTCTGTGTTCCTCTCAACACGCTATTAGGTTTCTGCGAGGATTACAAACGTATTGTTATTAATGCGCGTCACGAATTGATTTTGATACGAGCGCGAAATGACCACAATTGTCTGATATCGCACGAGGAAAACGAGCCAAGAGTAGAACTGATGAAGATACAATGGCGTATGCCGCACGTAGCGTTAAATGACATTAATAAATTGTCGTTATTGCGCACATTAGATAGCGGTCGATATCTAAGTATGCCCTTTCGCTCGTGGGATCTTTACGAATTTCCGCTATTGCAAAGCACGACCAAACACTCGTGGGCCGTAAAAGCGGCTACGCAACTCGAAAAACCGCGTTACGTCATTTTCGCGTTACAAACCGGAAAGAAAAATATTCTATCGCAGGATATTTCTAGATTTGACGCGTGCAATCTAACTAATGTAAAATTGTATCTTAATTCCGATTTCTATCCATACGACGATATGAATTTAGATTTCGATAAAAATAGAATCGCAATATTATATGACGCGTACACGCGATTTCGACGAACATATTATGGATCTAAAAACGACGGGGCAATTCTGACTATGAATAAATTTTTATATTGCGGCCCGCTCGCAGTAATAGATTGTTCCCGTCAAAACGAGGCGATTAAGAGCGCCACCGTGGACGTTCGTCTAGAATTCGACTGTAAAGAAAATGTCCCACCCAACACCACGGCGTATTGTCTCATCATTCACGATCGCGTGGTGGAATATAATCCGCTAACGAATGTTGTGCGTAAAATTCTATAAAGCGACGCGTAAACTGTCGTCGAATTGAAAGAGAGAAAGAGAGGGAATAATGAGACGGAAGCGGTGAAACGAATAAACCGCGGGTCTTTATATATATAAGACTGTGGAATAAATAAACGTTGATCTCTCTCTTTCGACCATGGCAGCGGCGACGACGGTTACGAGTAATATCGCGATACCAATTTTTATCGATCTGCAAGGTTTTATTGTCAACGAACGATTCGTAACGAAAGAAGTGGCGATACTCGCGAACGGTAGAGATCTAACGCATCACGTCTTTCGCGCTCCGATGTCATGGAATTTATTGACGAAAGGTGAAAAATCGCAAGCCTGTTGGTTAACTTTGAATCATCATGGATTCCATTGGACCGACGGATACGTGGAATATAAATGTGTTAGACAGATCATCCGCGACGCGATATGTCGCGCGTCGAAGAATCTTAACGCGGACACTACTACGACAATTTATGTCAAGGGTCATGAAAAGAAGAAATGGTTGGTCGACATTACGGGAGAAGTTGCGGAGCAACGCGATATAACAATCGAAACTATCGACGCCGATTACGAGGACATCGGACCTTTACGAATGCTGGCCACGTCACACGCCTATCGTTGCGCTTACCACACGAAAATTTGCGCTTTAGAAAACGTTTGTAAACTACATAATTGGTGGTTGGAGAGACGTAGTCAATTACACGATATGTAAATAACGATATTTTTATATCTACAATTAATCTTTAATGTATTATTCTTTTCTACATTAACTAAATAGTTAAATATATATATTTACTCATCTAACGTATTACGATTAAGCGTTCATACGCACATCGTCTTTCTTCAAACGCGTTTATCTTTAGTATATAATATTCTTTCCATATTAACTAAATAATTAAATGTAATATTTACTCATCTAACGAATTATCTTTAACTTGGCGTATATGTGTTACGATTAAGCGTTCATTCCTCGATCGCTAATTTAATACGTCGACTGTCAAGGATTTCAGCCACCGGCTGACTCTAATTGAATGTATTATAATAAAAAATTGTACAATTAAACGTACGATTTTCACGCACTCATATATGCACGTCGCCCTTCTTTTTCTCCCCCTCCTTTTTTTCTTCTCTCATCGAGATCGATGCTCTATCGCGCTTTCGCGAATTCGAGCGACTCGCTTCCGTGCGCGCGCTCGCGAGAGTCATGACGCGCGTCGCGATATCGTTCGCGTTATCGTTCGCGCTATCGACACTTCCGTTTGTCGTCGCTACGTCGCTGACCGATAGCGATATCGCGGAAGCGTTTCATTATCTGCGAATTTACGGCTATCTGGAGAACGATGAAAATCAACAATCGTTGGATAACGCAACCCTTCTAAGCGATGCATTGGCATTATTTCAAGAGTACTACGGTCTATCTGGAAATGGAATTCTAAATGTGGAAACAATTCGCATAATGCGCAAACCGCGATGCGGCGTCGCGGACATTCACAATCACAGCTCATTAACGCGAAAGTGGCCGAAGACGCATCTCACGTGGAACTTTAAACTAGCAAATAGAGAAACTCTACGCACGACTCAAATGGCGTTCGCTCTATGGTCCGAGCATTCTTCGCTAACATTTTCGCGTGACACGTTACAACCCGATATACTGATATCGTATCAATCTGGCGTACACGTGTACGAGAACGATAAGAATGGAGACTCGTGCCCGTCACCGTTCACGGGTCCGGGAGCGGCCGTCGCTCACGCATTCTTTCCAACGGGAACGATCGATTACGTAACCGAGGTACACGTCGATGAATCGGAACCGTGGCACATCGCGCTAACGAGACCTCCATCGAATAGATTGTATCTCCTTCAGACGCTGACGCATGAAATCGGTCACACTTTAGGTTTAACTCACAGTCTGAGAGAAGATTCAGTCATGTACGCTTATACGCCTACGGAAGACAAACAATTTCCGCTCAGATTGAGCATAGAAGATATCATAAGTATACGAAATCTCTACGGATCGTGGAAAACTTCGACTCCATCTACAACGACAACGACAACGACAACGACAACTACAGTAGCACCGACAACTACAGTAACGCCAACGACCGTGAGAACGACAACGACGACTCCTACCAATACCATTGATCTGTGCGCCTTAAAACGTATAGACGGAGCATTAATTATGAATCATCGTTTATACGTCGCGCGTAAACGCAACGTATGGTCGATCGATATAAAGAGAAAACGTTACGGCTCGTCCTTCTCATTCACCGATTATTTTAAATTTTTCCCTCGCGATATCGCACGTATATCAACCGTGTATCAGAAACCCTCGGGAGACATCGTGATATTCGCGAACGGCTCTGTTTATCTCACCGATTCGAATTTTCAACTCAAAATAGGATGGCCGAGATCTATCGAGCACATCGGATTTCCGCACGAGGCTAAAATAAACGCTGCGATAAACACACACGCGGGGCGCAGTTACGTTATATATAACGACGATAAGATAGCCGAGATGAACGATTGCGCGATGACAATTATGAGACACGGCTCTCTATGGGATACGTTTTCCGGGATACCGTCCGCGATAACGGCGGCTTTTCGTCACATTGACGGTAATCTCTATTTCCTCAAAAAACACGATTATTACGCGTACAACGAATTCATCGACGCGATAACCTCAGCCGGTCCTTTCGATCTCAATATACTCGGAATAAAATGTCCCGCTGAAAGCATTCTAAATCAATTACAGGAACTCGTTTCCAAGATATATCGTCTAAAATACGTATCCGCCAACAGACCGGAAAATGATGATAATGATAACGACGACGACGACGATAATGATGACTACAACGACAATTATGCGGGGAAACTTTAACACTTAATGTTTTTTTAAGATTATTATATCTTTCGCGTTGTTCTAAACCGCTTCCTCGTTTGGAATGCGCATCAGCCTAGAAATTGAAAATCGTTATATTTAACGCATCGTTTTTTTTCCAAACCGCACTTCCGTTAATCGAAAAAAACAATGAGTATATAAGGCGCATCTCGATCGCGACGAGCAACATTTTTCGCAGTGCTCGAGATTAACGCGCATCTCTCAACGTGTCGAAGTGTTTCCAACGAGCATCGATTCCTTCTTCGCGAGACCGATCATGTTCGCGGGAATCGGACAGGAATATCGCCGAGTCCTCGGGGATCAAAATCAATCGGCGCCGCAAACGACGACGACGACATCAGCAGCAACAGCAATGTCCAATCCCTTCGTCGCGCCTTTGCGTCGAGATGAGGACGATACCCAGGACTGCTGCGACACTCCGCCCGCGGAAAAAAAAGCCAAATTGTACACCGAAAACGAGTAAGTGTACACCTCGCGAATTATCTCGCGGGAACGTTTTCGATTATCTTTCTCTAATCTTTTTTTCCTCATTTTTTCAACAGATGGATGAGAAATTGGATGTTTAAACGCGAGATCAATTTCGCGAAACATCCTATTCGCATATTAGGAAGACGATACGCGCTGACTAAAACGTCTTACAAGTACATCGACATCGCTATCGTCGTAAAGCGAGAATCATACGTCGATATCGCTCTAGGAGACTGTCACGGAAAAGAGATCTCGTTGACGGCAGATATGTGGAAAGATCTGCTCGCTCTACGCAACGATATACTACGGTATTTCGAGAACGACTCCGAAGATCCGCATGCTCCAACGTTCGCGACAATCGGAACCGCGACGATTCGATTCGGCAAGATAAACAACCTCAAAACACTACGATTCGAATCGGGAAAGAATCGCATATCCATGTCGCAAGCCACGGTAAAAGCGCTGTTCGATCTCGAATTATGCGTGAATCGCATCGTCGCGACGCTAACCGGCGTGCTCGAAACCGTCGACAACAAACTATCGAATTTCATCGATATCGCGACGCAAATCGATCATCCGAATGATATTCCGGAAGGAATTCGTCAACACGAACACTTCGACGCGAACGATTTAATCGATTGCGAGTTACACGCTCTCCTTTTCGGACTCTACTACAGTTTGTAAAAACAATTTATGTATCCGCGCATATAAATTCGAATGAAAAAAAATATACGCCGCTAACGCAATCCCATTGACGACTTATGTACTCGCACATACACATGTAAAGTTAATCGAATAAATAATAAAAAAATATTTTAACACGAAATTCGTCATCTCTCCTCCTCCTTCTCCTTAAAGACAAACACCTCTACGCGCAATATATTCTCCCGATACATCGAGTTTTCATTCATTCATAAATAGGAAACGAATACCGCTTAGATTAAAACGAGGAAATACGGAGCGGAAATTCGTTCGCGACCGCTTATCGCTCTCCCCTTAATCTAACCGCGCTAACGCGCTAATGCGTTAATGCGCGATGCTTTCAGGAGGATATATATTAATCCTGCGATTAAATCGTTCTCCAGTTTTTATTCGAAAGAGAAAGAACGTACAACAAACCGAAATGAATAACATCAACAACAATCTCTACTCTCTATGGAAAAAAGACTTCATAAATCTATTGTTTTGCATCGTAGCAAAAGTGATATTCTTTTGGAAGGTAAATAATGTTTTTTTGTATGAAAAAAAATATACGCGCGTATATAATATACGAGTATATCATTTTTTTAAAGTCCTCCGTCGACGTTGAAATTCCAAAATTCGTGAATATCGAACATCGGCGCGAAATACGAGCGGAGCGATGGAACGCGCGACACGATCTCGAGGAGGAATGGGGCGACACTCCGGAAGGCCGTCGAGACAACGAAATTAACGGATGGAAGTACCACGACATCTTCAATCTACGAGGCCTTTTCGAGATGCGAGATCTGTACGAGGAAATATTAGAGATAGAGTACATCCAATACGAGGAGAGACGTAGGAGAGAGGAAGAAGAGGAAAGAAGAATAATAGAGGAACTCGTGGAACGAAGAAGACTACGAGAGGAAGAACTATTGAGACGGTTACGATTACACGTAAAGGCTCCGGGAGGCTAAAACTCGTAATTTAAGACCTGAAATATATACTTATTATCAAAATTGACAAACACGCTATGCGAATTAACGATCCGCACTTTTTTCAAGAACCGTACTAAACAGCTAAGAAACCGATGGATAGAGCGAGCGTCGATCTAGCGAAATAATAAAAAATTATTTTTACTCGAAATTCGTCGTTCTTCTCGTATTATTATCGCCCGCTTCCATCTCTCTCCCGCTCCTGACGCGCGTACAAAGAAAGACGGATACGCCGTATTGTTATCGGCTTCCCCTTCTTCCTCTTACGGAGGTCTCTCTCGCACGCGCTAACGAACCGGCGGCGGCTCGCCCCTCGCCCCACCCTCAGCCGCGCGCCCTCGCGCGAACCGTTCGCCCGCCGGCTACGCGAAATTTCACTTTTTTCCTTAGGCGGCGACCACGACGTTGTTGGACGGGTTGCGTCCGAGCGGCGCGCGTTGGACGGGTTGCGTCCGGGCGGCGCGCGTTGGACGGGTTGCGTCCGGGCGGCGCGAGCATTACCAACCTGACGGATAAATCCCCTCCGCGAATACATTTTTTACTACCAACCTAGCGGATAGAGAGAAATCCCCCACCGCGCAGCGCATGCGCGGTTCCCCCACTAGGAATATCTATTTTTAGATTTTAATTGAGTTAGAACCAACATAGCTCCCCTACTTATATATATATATATATATGTGGACTTATGGGAACTACGACTACTCAACGAGAACTGAAAATTAAAGTAATCTAGGATTTTAAAGGAACAAATTAAAAATCGAATAAATAGTTTAAGGTTCAGTGTATAACAAATAATAAAAAAATAATTCCGGGTCAATGAACCGAGATCGCGTATCTTGTGGCGACAAACAAAAGAAACAGCACCTATATATTATTTTGGCAAAGATGGAAAAAACTGTGGAAATAACATATGAATCAAGTGCAAGATTTATTGACAATAGACAAACGTTTCTATCCCATTCGGGTTCTCTTCAGTGAAAAAGATAATTAGTTAATTGACAAACGCAAACAAAAGAGTGGTACAAAACATTGCTAGCATGTAAAAGTCGCAAAAAATAAAATAAAAGTGTCATTGCGCATCAAAGATTAGTTTTTATGTCTGTGAACGTGTGCAGACATGACGCTCGAATTATTTATAATAACTTACATAAACAATTATGGAGTTGCCGGTATATAAAGGTATCGGAACGCATAAAAGACGGCGACGAATTTGTTTACGCATGAGAGACAATAATCGATTAGTGTACATGTGCAAACATGACACTCATCTTAGGCGTTGAAAAGTCTCTGAAAAGGAACGTTCCTCCATATAAAAGCATGGCAAAATCCAAGAATTTAGTAATCAGAAGTAGCGAGTCATTAATGTGTTTATGGTCCTGAAAATTACTGTGGTAAATCTGTAAAAATTATAAGCAGAAGGAGTCAAGAAGACCCAACATACATGTCAACAGAAGTCGCAAAAATAATATGTTATGTACCGAATCAATAAAATAACAAAGACGAACCGTTACACTTTTGAAATCAAACGCAAAGATAAATAACATGAAGTAAGAAATAAAAATAAAAAAAGAATTCGCAAAATAATAACCGTTGAAACAAAAGGTAAGGAGCAATTGGAAAAATTCGATAGAGAGCTCACCAAGACGCCCGGAAGAAAGCAGAAAGGAGTTAGGCCCATCAAAGAGCCCGAGAAGCGTCGAAACTCATGTATCGATGGATCGCAAGTTCGAACAGTAATAAGACACGCAAGCCGAAATATCCGAGCTAGCTGTTAGAGAGGGAGGGGATAAAGGAAATAAAAAAAGGGGGGGAAAAGGAAAGGAAAAAAGGAGGTAGAAGGAGAGGGAAAGGATAAGAATAAAGGAGAGATAAAAGATATGCTAGACTAAATTTCTAAAGGAGTTAAACTAATTTATTTAAAATGGGAAAGTAAGAGCTATCCAGCAGATCCGTGTCCTCTTTGATATTAATACTGTTAGATTGATTTTTGATATGCAGCATTTCAGATACCAGTCTTTTAATGTAATGTGGTTCGTTGTCTAATATGAAAACGTTATTCCAGTCAAATTCATGACCTGCTAATCTGTGCTCCGACACAACGCTTAAATTAGCAGATGGATTATCTATGTTAGAACGATGTTCTTTAATCCGAGTAGTAAGTTGTCTCTTAGTTTGTCCAACGTAAGAGGCATTACAGTCAAGACAGTTAATTCTGTAAACTACATTGGTTTTTTGTTCGTTGGGTAGGGGATCCTTGTGTACTTTGATGAAACAGTTTAGCTTATTAAGAATGAGGAATGCTAATTTTTTATTAAGGTGATGCGACAGAGGTATAAATTTAGGAGCTATGTTTTTAATGAAGGGGATCGCAAAGTATGAGGGGGGAGGGGGAGGATCAGATGTAGAAAGACAAGGAGAAGTAGACGAAGGAAGAGAGTTGACTGAATTAGGAATAGAAAAAATTAGTTTATGAATTCTATTGCCGATAACTTTAAAAATTAAACTAAGAGGATAACTATTTTCAATTAAAATTTTAATGATGAAATGGAGATTTTTTTCATGGAACTGCGGGTGCGAGACGTGGAACACTTTGTCAGTCAAGCTCACAATAATGCCTTTCTTATGGGCCATAGGATGGTGTGAATTAAAATTTAGGAAACGTCCTGAAAAAGTAGGTTTTCTGTACCAGTCCGTTACGATTTTATTGTCCTGAATAATAAGTGAAACGTCAAGAAAACTCAATGATCTATTCTGTTCAATTTCTACTGTAAATTGAATTCTATGATGGAAAGAATTAAAGATTTTTTTAATATCTGAAATGAGTGTGAGGGGTGCAGCCGATATAATATCATCGACGTATCTAAAGTAGAAAGGAACACTACAAGGCAATTGTTTGAGTGCTTTCTCCTCCAAATCACACATCACTATATCCGCTAAAATCGGAGACAGTGGAGATCCCATTGGTGTGCCAAATGTTTGTTTGTAGATAACATTATCAAAAGTAAAAAAAGTGGAATTCATTACTAATTTTACACCTCTTATAAACTCATGGAACGGAAGAGAGCAGCCTTTTTTTATATGATGCCATCTCTTGGCCAACCCACCCACTGCTAAATCTAGAGGTATGTTAGTGAACAGAGAAATCACATCTAGCGAAAAAAGGTTTAAATTTTCATCAAAGGGCCGATCCTGCATAAGTTTAGCGAGGGTAAAACTATTGGCAACATGACTAGAAGGACTGGGGATATTTTTATAAATGAGATTGTGTAAAAATAAAGCAAAGGAGTGTAAGGGACTTCCTATGGAAGAGACTATAATTCTGAGCGGAATGCCGGGTTTGTGTATTTTAGGCAGGCCGTAAGCTCGTGGTAAAGTTCCCGCACTAGTTTTGAGAGACTTCGCTTTAATATTAGTAATATAATTTTTTCCAACCCAATCCCTCAACAATGTTTTTAAATTGTTATTTAGGATGTTCAAAGGATTTCTGTCTATAGTCTGGTATGTGTTCGAATCGTGTAACATCTCATTCATCTTGTTTTTATATAGAGATTGGTCAAGACAAACAGTAACGTTACCCTTATCCGCTCTGGTGAAAAGTAAGTTAGGGTGGTCTGCAAGAAATTTTTTTGTTTTAACAAACCTGCTTTGAATCATTTTATCTATACTGGAGGGAACCGAACTTGAGGAAAGAAAGCCCTCCAAAATATGTATCGTATGGTTGCGAACATTAGTAGTCACGTCCGGATGTACACCGCGAAAATTTTTTTCCATGTTTTTAATGTATTCGTGGACAACATAATTTTTTTGAGAAGCAGAGACCGGCAAACTAAACCTTTCACCAAGCTGAAGCAAAGATATGACCTCTTCCGGAATAACTGTGGAAGATAGGTTTTTAAACCAGTTAGGTTTTAATGTGAAAAAATTTTTTTCAAGGTTAAGACAAGAAGTGAGAGAGGGATAATTTGAAGGATGGAGGGACACACAATAAGATTCAAAGGTTGAAGGTGAAGGGATGGGTTTACAGGAAAATTGGGGAAGGAAGGAGTGAGACGAAGATTTTACAGCTGAACGGAGCCTCGAACAATAATATGAACGTTTATCGCTTGGAGGAATCGACACATGATAACGAATCGCATCAATGTCCTGCATAATATTTTCTTCATGTTTCCTAGTCAGCCAGTTAAATTTGCTTTCCATAATACGATTTTGTTTATGTTGGAAAAATATAAAAAAGCGTGATTGGTAGTAAAAAAACTGAGACAGTAATTTTCGCGGAAAAAAGTTGCATAGTTTACCATGTGATATCAATCTGAATTTGTGTAGAGAAGTCAATTTACGATGTGCATCTTCAATTTCAAGAAAAAGAGATTTATAGAGGAAAGCAGAAGTAACCTTATTATGTGAGTTCCTAATTCTATTGTTAAAAAACGTAAGAAACGTGCTAATCTTATTGTTACGTAAATGTGCTGGTAAAACTTTGTGTTGTTTGCACATTTTAAGAAACCACAGTTGAGACTTGCAAATAATGACACTTTTAGAGATATTCGTCCAACTCTTCAACAATCGTTTGCCCTCAGTGCCAAAATGTTGTTCGATATATATAAAAAAATCATTGTTAGCAAAATTATTAAAACGCATTGTTTAGACCTGCGTAAATTAAACAAATTAAAAATCGAATAAATAGTTTAAGGTTCAGTGTATAACAAATAATAAAAAAATAATTCCGGGTCAATGAACCGAGATCGCGTATCTTGTGGCGACAAACAAAAGAAACAGCACCTATATATTATTTTGGCAAAGATGGAAAAAACTGTGGAAATAACATATGAATCAAGTGCAAGATTTATTGACAATAGACAAACGTTTCTACCCCATTCGGGTTCTCTTCAGTGAAAAAGATAATTAGTTAATTGACAAACGCAAACAAAAGAGTGGTACAAAACATTGCTAGCATGTAAAAGTCGCAAAAAATAAAATAAAAGTGTCATTGCGCATCAAAGATTAGTTTATGTCTGTGAACGTGTGCAGACATGACGCTCGAATTATTTATAATAACTTACATAAACAATTATGGAGTTGCCGGTATATAAAGGTATCGGAACGCATAAAAGACGGCGACGAATTTGTTTACGCATGAGAGACAATAACCGATTAGTGTACATGTGCAAACATGACACTCATCTTAGGCGTTGAAAAGTCTCTGAAAAGGAACGTTCCTCCATATAAAAGCATGGCAAAATCCAAGAATTTAGTAATCAGAAGTAGCGAGTCATTAATGTGTTTATGGTCCTGAAAATTACTGTGGTAAATCTGTAAAAATTATAAGCAGAAGGAGTCAAGAAGACCCAACATACATGTCAACAGAAGTCGCAAAAATAATATGTTATGTACCGAATCAATAAAATAACAAAGACGAACCGTTACACTTTTGAAATCAAACGCAAAGATAAATAACATGAAGTAAGAAATAAAAATAAAAAAAGAATTCGCAAAATAATAACCGTTGAAACAAAAGGTAAGGAGCAATTGAAAAAATTCGATAGAGAGCTCACCAAGACGCCCGGAAGAAAGCAGAAAGGAGTTAGGCCCATCAAAGAGCCCGAGAAGCGTCGAAACTCATGTATCGATGGATCGCAAGTTCGAACAGTAATAAGACACGCAAGCCGAAATATCCGAGCTAGCTGTTAGAGAGGGAGGGGATAAAGGAAATAAAAAAAGGGGGGGAAAAGGAAAGGAAAAAAGGAGGTAGAAGGAGAGGGAAAGGATAGGAATAAAGGAGAGATAAAAGATATGCTAGACTAAATTTCTAAAGGAGTTAAACTAATTTATTTAAAATGGGAAAGTAAGAGCTATCCAGCAGATCCGTGTCCTCTTTGATATTAATACTGTTAGATTGATTTTTGATATGCAGCATTTCAGATACCAGTCTTTTAATGTAATGTGGTTCGTTGTCTAATATGAAAACGTTATTCCAGTCAAATTCATGACCTGCTAATCTGTGCTCCGACACAACGCTTAAATTAGCAGATGGATTATCTATGTTAGAACGATGTTCTTTAATCCGAGTAGTAAGTTGTCTCTTAGTTTTCCTTTATCCCCTCCCTCTCTAACAGCTAGCTCGGATATTTCGGCTTGCGTGTCTTATTACTGTTCGAACTTGCGATCCATCGATACATGAGTTTCGACGCTTCTCGGGCTCTTTGATGGGCCTAACTCCTTTCTGCTTTCTTCCGGGCGTCTTGGTGAGCTCTCTATCGAATTTTTTCAATTGCTCCTTACCTTTTGTTTCAACGGTTATTATTTTGCGAATTCTTTTTTTATTTTTATTTCTTACTTCATGTTATTTATCTTTGCGTTTGATTTCAAAAGTGTAACGGTTCGTCTTTGTTATTTTATTGATTCGGTACATAACATATTATTTTTGCGACTTCTGTTGACATGTATGTTGGGTCTTCTTGACTCCTTCTGCTTATAATTTTTACAGATTTACCACAGTAATTTTCAGGACCATAAACACATTAATGACTCGCTACTTCTGATTACTAAATTCTTGGATTTTGCCATGCTTTTATATGGAGGAACGTTCCTTTTCAGAGACTTTTCAACGCCTAAGATGAGTGTCATGTTTGCACATGTACACTAATCGGTTATTGTCTCTCATGCGTAAACAAATTCGTCGCCGTCTTTTATGCGTTCCGATACCTTTATATACCGGCAACTCCATAATTGTTTATGTAAGTTATTATAAATAATTCGAGCGTCATGTCTGCACACGTTCACAGACATAAACTAATCTTTGATGCGCAATGACACTTTTATTTTATTTTTTGCGACTTTTACATGCTAGCAATGTTTTGTACCACTCTTTTGTTTGCGTTTGTCAATTAACTAATTATCTTTTTCACTGAAGAGAACCCGAATGGGGTAGAAACGTTTGTCTATTGTCAATAAATCTTGCACTTGATTCATATGTTATTTCCACAGTTTTTTCCATCTTTGCCAAAATAATATATAGGTGCTGTTTCTTTTGTTTGTCGCCACAAGATACGCGATCTCGGTTCATTGACCCGGAATTATTTTTTTATTATTTGTTATACACTGAACCTTAAACTATTTATTCGATTTTTAATTTGTTTAATTTACGCAGGTCTAAACAATGCGTTTTAATAATTTTGCTAACAATGATTTTTTTATATATATCGAACAACATTTTGGCACTGAGGGCAAACGATTGTTGAAGAGTTGGACGAATATCTCTAAAAGTGTCATTATTTGCAAGTCTCAACTGTGGTTTCTTAAAATGTGCAAACAACACAAAGTTTTACCAGCACATTTACGTAACAATAAGATTAGCACGTTTCTTACGTTTTTTAACAATAGAATTAGGAACTCACATAATAAGGTTACTTCTGCTTTCCTCTATAAATCTCTTTTTCTTGAAATTGAAGATGCACATCGTAAATTGACTTCTCTACACAAATTCAGATTGATATCACATGGTAAACTATGCAACTTTTTTCCGCGAAAATTACTGTCTCAGTTTTTTTACTACCAATCACGCTTTTTTATATTTTTCCAACATAAACAAAATCGTATTATGGAAAGCAAATTTAACTGGCTGACTAGGAAACATGAAGAAAATATTATGCAGGACATTGATGCGATTCGTTATCATGTGTCGATTCCTCCAAGCGATAAACGTTCATATTATTGTTCGAGGCTCCGTTCAGCTGTAAAATCTTCGTCTCACTCCTTCCTTCCCCAATTTTCCTGTAAACCCATCCCTTCACCTTCAACCTTTGAATCTTATTGTGTGTCCCTCCATCCTTCAAATTATCCCTCTCTCACTTCTTGTCTTAACCTTGAAAAAAATTTTTTCACATTAAAACCTAACTGGTTTAAAAACCTATCTTCCACAGTTATTCCGGAAGAGGTCATATCTTTGCTTCAGCTTGGTGAAAGGTTTAGTTTGCCGGTCTCTGCTTCTCAAAAAAATTATGTTGTCCACGAATACATTAAAAACATGGAAAAAAATTTTCGCGGTGTACATCCGGACGTGACTACTAATGTTCGCAACCATACGATACATATTTTGGAGGGCTTTCTTTCCTCAAGTTCGGTTCCCTCCAGTATAGATAAAATGATTCAAAGCAGGTTTGTTAAAACAAAAAAATTTCTTGCAGACCACCCTAACTTACTTTTCACCAGAGCGGATAAGGGTAACGTTACTGTTTGTCTTGACCAATCTCTATATAAAAACAAGATGAATGAGATGTTACACGATTCGAACACATACCAGACTATAGACAGAAATCCTTTGAACATCCTAAATAACAATTTAAAAACATTGTTGAGGGATTGGGTTGGAAAAAATTATATTACTAATATTAAAGCGAAGTCTCTCAAAACTAGTGCGGGAACTTTACCACGAGCTTACGGCCTGCCTAAAATACACAAACCCGGCATTCCGCTCAGAATTATAGTCTCTTCCATAGGAAGTCCCTTACACTCCTTTGCTTTATTTTTACACAATCTCATTTATAAAAATATCCCCAGTCCTTCTAGTCATGTTGCCAATAGTTTTACCCTCGCTAAACTTATGCAGGATCGGCCCTTTGATGAAAATTTAAACCTTTTTTCGCTAGATGTGATTTCTCTGTTCACTAACATACCTCTAGATTTAGCAGTGGGTGGGTTGGCCAAGAGATGGCATCATATAAAAAAAGGCTGCTCTCTTCCGTTCCATGAGTTTATAAGAGGTGTAAAATTAGTAATGAATTCCACTTTTTTTACTTTTGATAATGTTATCTACAAACAAACATTTGGCACACCAATGGGATCTCCACTGTCTCCGATTTTAGCGGATATAGTGATGTGTGATTTGGAGGAGAAAGCACTCAAACAATTGCCTTGTAGTGTTCCTTTCTACTTTAGATACGTCGATGATATTATATCGGCTGCACCCCTCACACTCATTTCAGATATTAAAAAAATCTTTAATTCTTTCCATCATAGAATTCAATTTACAGTAGAAATTGAACAGAATAGATCATTGAGTTTTCTTGACGTTTCACTTATTATTCAGGACAATAAAATCGTAACGGACTGGTACAGAAAACCTACTTTTTCAGGACGTTTCCTAAATTTTAATTCACACCATCCTATGGCCCATAAGAAAGGCATTATTGTGAGCTTGACTGACAAAGTGTTCCACGTCTCGCACCCGCAGTTCCATGAAAAAAATCTCCATTTCATCATTAAAATTTTAATTGAAAATAGTTATCCTCTTAGTTTAATTTTTAAAGTTATCGGCAATAGAATTCATAAACTAATTTTTTCTATTCCTAATTCAGTCAACTCTCTTCCTTCGTCTACTTCTCCTTGTCTTTCTACATCTGATCCTCCCCCTCCCCCCTCATACTTTGCGATCCCCTTCATTAAAAACATAGCTCCTAAATTTATACCTCTGTCGCATCACCTTAATAAAAAATTAGCATTCCTCATTCTTAATAAGCTAAACTGTTTCATCAAAGTACACAAGGATCCCCTACCCAACGAACAAAAAACCAATATAGTTTACAGAATTAACTGTCTTGACTGTAATGCCTCTTACGTTGGACAAACTAAGAGACAACTTACTACTCGGATTAAAGAACATCGTTCTAACATAGATAATCCATCTGCTAATTTAAGCGTTGTGTCGGAGCACAGATTAGCAGGTCATGAATTTGACTGGAATAACGTTTTCATATTAGACAACGAACCACATTACATTAAAAGACTGGTATCTGAAATGCTGCATATCAAAAATCAATCTAACAGTATTAATATCAAAGAGGACACGGATCTGCTGGATAGCTCTTACTTTCCCATTTTAAATAAATTAGTTTAACTCCTTTAGAAATTTAGTCTAGCATATCTTTTATCTCTCCTTTATTCCTATCCTTTCCCTCTCCTTCTACCTCCTTTTTTCCTTTCCTTTTCCCCCCCTTTTTTTATTTCCTTTATCCCCTCCCTCTCTAACAGCTAGCTCGGATATTTCGGCTTGCGTGTCTTATTACTGTAACTTGCGATCCATCGATACATGAGTTTCGACGCTTCTCGGGCTCTTTGATGGGCCTAACTCCTTTCTGCTTTCTTCCGGGCGTCTTGGTGAGCTCTCTATCGAATTTTTTCAATTGCTCCTTACCTTTTGTTTCAACGGTTATTATTTTGCGAATTCTTTTTTTATTTTTATTTCTTACTTCATGTTATTTATCTTTGCGTTTGATTTCAAAAGTGTAACGGTTCGTCTTTGTTATTTTATTGATTCGGTACATAACATATTATTTTTGCGACTTCTGTTGACATGTATGTTGGGTCTTCTTGACTCCTTCTGCTTATAATTTTTACAGATTTACCACAGTAATTTTCAGGACCATAAACACATTAATGACTCGCTACTTCTGATTACTAAATTCTTGGATTTTGCCATGCTTTTATATGGAGGTACGTTCCTTTTCAGAGACTTTTCAACGCCTAAGATGAGTGTCATGTTTGCACATGTACACTAATCGGTTATTGTCTCTCATGCGTAAACAAATTCGTCGCCGTCTTTTATGCGTTCCGATACCTTTATATACCGGCAACTCCATAATTGTTTATGTAAGTTATTATAAATAATTCGAGCGTCATGTCTGCACACGTTCACAGACATAAACTAATCTTTGATGCGCAATGACACTTTTATTTTATTTTTTGCGACTTTTACATGCTAGCAATGTTTTGTACCACTCTTTTGTTTGCGTTTGTCAATTAACTAATTATCTTTTTCACTGAAGAGAACCCGAATGGGGTAGAAACGTTTGTCTATTGTCAATAAATCTTGCACTTGATTCATATGTTATTTCCACAGTTTTTTCCATCTTTGCCAAAATAATATATAGGTGCTGTTTCTTTTGTTTGTCGCCACAAGATACGCGATCTCGGTTCGTTGACCCGGAATTATTTTTTTATTATTTTAAAGGAAGTTTTTGCCCGATTAATTATATTTCATTCGTTAAGAAATATTTAAATCGTTAATTTTTAAGAGAGGCTTCTTACTTTACAAAGGATTATTATTTAGTTGTTACTGGCCATCTGTTTTTACATTTTAATTTTGTAATTAAATAATCAAAGTAAATATATATGTTATTCAATAATAATTAAAATTTTTATATAGATATATTTGGCCAATGATATTATTGTACAATGAAAATTTTTTATTATAACACTTAGAAAAATAATTAGTCAAGGAAAATTTATTAATTTTATTTCTCTTGAATGTATATATATATATCGTTAATTATTTTATTATTGATTATTATTGCTGATTTTTAAAGCGAAATTTACGTATTATTTTAGTAATAATTATTATTCATGGATATTAATTTTTGATTGACTCAGTACATTTATTTATTGTTTGTTAGTTTATATTTTATATGTATGGAGAATATTAACTTGATAACTTTCCTTTTATTATTAATAATTCTTTATAAATTTTTGTATTAGTATTTTTATGTGGCTCGCTTTCAGAGCATTTGTTAGCATTTTTACTGTGAGTTATGTCTTTATTTATCCAAATATTAATTAATTATATGATTTTCAGGTTTCAAGATTTATGCTTGTGGTAGCTCACTTATGGCAGATTATGCCATTTGTTAAAGGAATGCACAAAAGGCTGCGAATTTAGTTACCAACGGATTTTAGGTGACTGTTGATTTATAGAACATTTGATTTTAGGAGGGTTTAATATAATTTGTATCTGTGAGGTTTCGATTTTACTGTTTAGGTTTTATGCGACATAAAATATTTCGGGATATGTATATAATATTTACTATTTCGTTTACTTGTTGATTAAATATTTAGAATAATGGAGGTTGATATTCACATAATAATTTGTACTGAGACTTGTTGCGAATGCTTTTGACGTAGTTACATTATTTAGAATGATTTGTTGAAAATTTCTTTTGGTAATAAGATTCCGAATATATTTCTCTCTTCAATAAAATTGATTATTGATATAAATATCATCATATGTGGTCAATACTGCTAATCCGTTATAATATATTTCTGGCTATGTAGTATATTAATGAATTCATCATTGATTAAAATGTATATAATTGTATTCATAAAATTTCATTGGTGATTTTCTTTTAACATATAATGAAATCGTTATAATTATAACCAATTAATCTGAAAGATTCATTAGTTTTATTTGATTAATATAATCATATGTGACCAGCTATTAGGTTAGCACTGGCAGTTCGCTAACATTTTAGTTATACTAAATAATATGAATATTATGTGAATATGAATATGTATATATAATTACGCAAAAAGATTATGTAGGATAGAGGGAAGTTCTCTATATTATTTTGTTACGTCCAGGCCGTTAAAGGGATGGGCCATCTGGAAGGACGCAAACTACTTACCCCGTAACACACTTGTTAGGGCGTGTGTATATATCGGGTCGAACGGATTTTAAGGGCTTGACACAGGTCAGGGACCGAAACGGTCTCTTTAACTCTGTGAAGTGCTAAGCCTATCCGTTCGGCGGTCCCTTTTTGGTAAGGGAATTTAATCACTTTTACTCGGGACGGGACCTTGTGCGATCGTAGGATTCAGGGAAGAGAGCGGGTTAGAAAAAAAATAATAATTTAATCATAAAAATGATATTTATTCATAAATACTAAATTAGTGGTTAATACATCGATACAAATTTACGAGAAAATCTAATATTTATTATATCCCTAAAGCATGCCTGTGTTTGAGACGTGTTTGTGTGTATGTATATATTAAATTTCGCGGATGTTACAATAGTGCGGGGGACATCAGTCAGGATGAATGGGGGAACCTAGCTTTAAATTTTTAGTCCTGACTGGGTTTACAATGATGTTGCGGTTCTAAAAAGAAATATTTAAATCTTCATGTATATAAATTGTACCTGTATATGAAGGAAGAGCAAATATAGGATCAGAGATTTTTGAATTAAAGAATGGAAGAATGAAATAAGAATAACAAGAGGTTAACATATAGGAGTTAGCAGGATTTCGAGATTGATTCGTCAATTCTTTGGGGTCTATGTAATATTCAAGGTAATGGGACTCCTCCTCAAGGTCGGGGAGGTCTCTCAAAAATTCTTCAAGAGCTTCGTTGATTTCGGATGATGTGGAAGAAGCAGAGGGAGGATCGGAGTCGAAGGTAATTATCGGTATAGGAGAGGGAGAGGGATAATCGGAATCAAGAATAATTATTGGAATAGAAGGTGGCATTTGGGGAGTAACTGGATGGGAAGGAGAGATAGATTTTTGAATTGGAGACTGTGGGGGAGTAGGTGAACAGGAGTAGGTGAACTGGGGGTTCGGAGAGGGAACAGGTGAATAATTAGGAGTAAGAATAGGAGAAATAGTTATATAGCGTGTGCCTTGGGAGGGGTTCTCCAGATTATCATTATTAATATTTTTTACGGGGTTTAGGTTATGCTTAGTTAATTGGATATTGTATATTCTGCTGTTGTCTAGAGTGTTATCATTAAAACTATTAGTTTCTAAATTGCTAAGGTCTAATTCGTCGTCGAGAACATCGAGGGTGGCAGTTCGTTGTGTTTCTAGTTTTCGAAGAGCCCGCCTCCGACGATTCCGATACCGTAGTGCGATACGCTGACTATTGAATCGCGGCACTGATAAATGATAAACGCGATTTATTGCTTCTACTATCGCTATTATTATTGTCAAGAAACGATCCTTAGGTTATAGGAATAAGTTCTTTCATCCTTTAAATGTAAGTTTCAATGTAATGGATGAATAGATTGTAAATTGTACGTTAACAATTTCTGTTTCGATTGTTTAATTACAGATCAGGATAAACCGTTTATTAAAGGTCTGATTTAAATTTCTAGTTGGTATTTTAAATTAATAATTAAGGATCGTCTCCCGAAAGACGAACTAGAGAAAAAAAATAAAACCGGGACTGGTCTAACTTACTATTTATAGAGTGCGTTGCGAAAGATTGTACAAGGTCAGGTCCGTAGAACGGGGCTCTCTTCTTGGTTGTGGGTGCTCTAGGTGTTGAGGTCGGCAGGAGAGTCAGTAGCTCACTGTCACTTGGATAGATTTTTTAAATTTACTAGTGACTGTTACCCGGAATCGAAGTCGTCGGGTAATTGAGAAAATTATAAGAACTGTTAAATGGTTAATTCGGGTAAATATGAACTACTAAAGAACTGTCAAAGGACTGCGAAAAACTGCCGAAAACTGTTGAAAAGAATGGTGAAAAAACTGGTCCTCGCGCCTTGTGCTCGCATTTTTTAAAGTCATTGCTCCTCCTCTTTGCTGGCTGGTGGGAATCTTCTTTAACGAATAATTTCAATTATTCCCTTCTCAAGGGCAAGGAGGTTGACCTTTTGAAGGAGGAGCGTTTTCTAGGATTTTTAATTGGTTAAATCTTTTAGGTTGAGACTTAGTTTTATCCAGAGAGTGGGAGTAGAGTGACTAATTTACTGTTCATGAGAATTTGCTCGTGAGTCAAACGTATGTGTCGTCTCAAAGATTGTTTAGTTTTCTTTTGATAATTTTTCCAAGATCCAGTATGCCTTTTGTCTAAATTGTCAAATAGAAAAGTTTCATATGGACCATTATAAACATGCGAAGCACTTGGATTTTTACGTGACAGCTGTAACTACAATTTTGTTTTGAAAAATCTTAGGTTATAGCTACTGACCATCCTTCGATTGACTTTTATTTATTACTTTTTATTTCGAGAGACAGAGTTACGTATGCTTATTGCTGATAAGGATTCCTTTGCTTCCTTGAGCGCAGGTGGTCTTATGTTTCACCGGACGTACCAACTATAAGCATATTCGATTATTTGATTTTATAGAGAAGATTTTAAGTTGACAGTGACTGACCGTCTGCGTAATGTCAAATTTCATTTATTATTCTCTGTCTCCGATATCTATGAGTAAAAATTGGTCCTACTAATATTTATTGTATAATTTCGAGGAAAGAAAAGAATCGTGGAGTCCGCCGGACGTAACACCCCCTGCCTTAGACAAATGTTGGGGGTACACAACATTTTCGAACAGTAAAACGATCTGATTCTTTTCTTTCCGAGTAGAGTATTGAGGCGTTTGTTTTACGCAATTTTCGTAATAGCATATTTAGTCTTCATTTCCTATTTTTATAAGAAGGAAGAAAGAAAAGGCGACCTCCAAAAACCCCTTCTTTTGTTCTTTCGTCCTTCTTGTACAAGTTCTCTCAGGCTATATTTTTAAATCACAAAGATTAATTATTAATAATAGTATGGTGATAATAAGATATAATGATAATACGATAATATACTGATAATATGCTACGTACAAATGGTTAAACTTTTTTTTTCTTTTACAAGGGGTGGATAAAAGTAAGGAAAGGGTGGGACTAGAGAAAGATAGTATAAGCACTAAAAAGATAGTAGGCACATGGTTTCGTCGCAAGGTCCGTGCCAGATGTTGAATATACAGAAAGGAGGAAAAGGTTTCGTTTGTCTTTCGTTGTTATTCTTCCATCCATTGGGCTAGGACCGGTGCTCCCCATCCTTCCTCTAAATAGGCCTTATCGACGCTGAAATATTCTTCGATACAACCTCTGCATTCTTCAGCTGGTCTCACCTTCACTATGGTTTTATAGCATCGCGTACAATTCATTTGGTTTTCTACTGAATTTTTATGTACTAGACTATGCGGTGGTACTACTATGTATTCTCGTTGGTATTCTTCTGGTACTTTAAGGAAACATGAGCTGCAGATTTTATAGCTATCCGGTTTGCTTTGGTAGATTTGGTTTCCAGAGAAAGATAGGGATGTATGTGGGAGGAGGTCGGACGTGTGTTTACGCCCATTTGATCAACGAGCGACAGAATCCATCCGTGGCAACGGCATTGACGCATATCCTGTGGAGAGAGCATTCACACATTTTTCAGCCTAACGAATAATTGCTAGAAAACAATATTCGCAGACTAGAAAAATATGTGAGGCGCAAGTGGCTGGATCGGGAATCGAACCCGAGTCTTTCGCTTTCCGGGCAACTGCTCTAGACCACTGAGCTATCCAGACCTCACACCTAATGCTGCTTTTTAACACAGTGATATGCGACTCCAGAGCGATGTTGGTATCTTGCTCGATGGATGCAATGCCGATTGCCATGGAGGATCCTTGAAAAGGTCGCTCGCTGACCAAATAAGTGCCGGTGGAGGTATTCGCGTACATGCTGGCTTCCGTATAAAACGGCACCGACGAGCACAACGCCGTAGAGTGACCACATCCCCTAAGATCCCTCTAGAATATACTAAAATCCCCACTGTACCAAATAGCAGTGGCGGATGGACCCTAAGATAGGGCTGGGGCAGGCCTCCAGAGATATTTGGTGCGACACACCTAAGTTCTAATAAGTATCCATATGTTTCGGGATGATCTCTTGGTTTTACGCCATCGATTGATCCATAATATTTTTCTTCTTGCCTTTTTGGAACCCGTAGGAGGTGGTGATGCCCTGGCATCCTGTGCTGTAATCGATAGATATTCGAGAAATAACTCCTCTCCTTCCGCGTCTCAGTAATTAGATTAATATAAATTTTATTTATTCTAATATATTTTTCCACCCTTTCTTCTTTTTTCACACAGCGGGGAATATATGTTCCGCAATTTTATTACTGTGGCGAGCAAATCCTAATTTTATTAATGCCTGTTTGAAGTCATATACTGCGTTGAAGTTTCTTGATTGGAGTCGCAGGTTCACTAAGGCGGCTCCATCCCAAAGAGGTCGTATTACATGTATCCACCCTTTGCAACCCTCGGCAATAATGCGGCTGAATTTTTTAGTTGCGTTGGGCCAGGTGGAAGCGGGGGGGTCCGATCCTGTATAGGCCAGAGCACAAGCAATGGCCTGCCACGGCAATTTCTTGAATTCATCCTCAAGGATATATATTTTACTTGAGGGCAACCATATTTGTTTGCCAATGTCCTTTAAGTGAACTTGAATTATCCCTTTTTCTTTACTGATTCCTGATATTAAACCTCTTTGCCAAAGTTTTCTGTACATTACTACAACGGTTTGGTTCTCTTCTATAATTTCCATGATTCTTTTACTAATAGCCATCTTGCATTTCAATTTTACTTGTAATTTTTTGAAGGTTTCCTCATTACTTTGAAGTTGAACCCAGAAGCATAACGGTGACCACATATACGACCTTTACTTCCTGAAGTTCGAGCCATAATTGTCTGGTGTCGATTGATTTGATTTCCATTGTCTATAAGGACCGACAAGATTCGTTCATATTAGAAGGATATTTCTTCCAATGCATTCATCAGGATGTGAAGCCATATAACCTTTCCTTTTTTCTTTTATTTATATATATGTGTATAAAAAAAATAAAATAAGAAAAGTAGGAAGTATATCATGGAAGTTATATCGTGAGGGGATACAAAAAAGGGGGGGGAGGGGGTAAGAGAGAGAGAGAGAGATAATTAATGTTACTCGTTTAGTGCATGTTGCATAGGTGTATTATGTTAAATCTTCTCACAATATACATATTATATTCACCATGTAACATTCATGAGAGTATTTGGTAATATGAGTATAAAAAAAATATAGTACGAGTAATAGTATGAATAATATTATGATTTATTCGCACATAGTGTGCTTATATAAATATATATGTGGATATATAGGTTATATAAGATATTAATACTAGTATGGTTATATGATGTCGAATATAATGTCGTTAATATAATGTTGATTACTCAGGAGTATATTCGATAATAATTAATGTAGATAAGGTATATCCTTAAGATTAAGGGTAATTAATATTAATTTTGATTATATGTGATTATATATATGTATACATTCTATGCTAATGAAGAGGTCTATGTATATAAAAGGTAAAATATAAAAAAAATATATATTTTTTTTATATTTATTATATATATATATATTTTTTTTTATACCGCGGGGAAAACGTCCTTAGTTATTGATGTCCTTAATTCTACATGTCCCAGTTTGATTAACATATCTCTTAAATTATAAGATCCTTCATAATTCTCGCCCTGAACGGTTAATTTAACGAAGGCTGCTCCCGATCTTATTGACTGAACGATGTTGATCCAGCCGGTATGGCCTTCGGCTAAAATCCGACAAAGATCCTTTGTTTTTTCGGGCCATATGGTCGCATTGGTAGGTGATCCCGCGTAGGCGAGGCCACATGCAATGGCTTGCCACGATGATTCTAGGAATCTATCCTCCAAGCGGTAAATCTCATGCATTGGCCGCCAGGTTGACCGGCCGTGGTCTGCCTGATATACTCTGACCATGTTCGGTCCCCTGTTAATTTTTTCGATCCATCCCCGTCGCCAACAGTCATCTCCTCTGATAGCGACGTTCATTCCTACTTTGATGTCTTCTGCAGTGTTGCCAACTTGGTGGTTTTCCCACTAGATTTGGTGGTTTTGGAAGACTTTTGGTTGTAAGATTTATTAATTTAGTGATTAGCCGTAAATTGATGATATCAAGGCGTTTTTGGAGGGAAATTTGGTGGTTTTGAAATGATTTGATATTTTTTATAATCATCAATTTTATAATTTTAAGTTAATTTGGCATTTTTTAATTAAGTTAATTTGGCATTTTAATTAAGTTAATTTGGCATTTTATAATTTTAAGTTAATTTGGCATTTTTAGTGAGAAATTTTTCAAAGATGAGTTATGTGTTAAAATATTACTGAAAATATCGACCAACAATCAATATATATATATATATATATATATATATATATATATATATATATACAGGGTGTTTTATTTTAATCCGACCAGTCGAATATCTCGAAAACCAAGCCCGGGAGAGAAAAATATTTCAGACAAAAGTTGTTTGGTTTCGAGGGGGCCATAAGATGGTGACAATTATTTGACCTTGAACAGTCATTTGAAGGACACATAAAGGTCACCTTAAATTTCTTAAATGGAATACCCTATATATTTTTGCACATTCTTGTAGCTGACATCGAGAGCTTTCCAAAACACTATAATTAAGTACCTTTTCGTTACGTACTTTTTGAGTTATGAGGCTTGAAATAATTTCTTAATTCTACATAAACCGTAAAATATCTAGTAAAATATTCATTTTTCGATTATCTTACCTTAATACTTTTACGTACAAAATAATGAGAGGAATCAATTGGTGTAAAGAAAACACATAGTTGTTTTGAAGAAAAAATATGTAATTTGCAATTAACAATTCCATATTTTTTCTTAAAAACAACTATGTGTTTTTCTTACACCAATTGATTCCTCTCATTATTTTGTACATAAAAGTATTAAGGTAAGATAATCGAAAAGTGAATATTTTACAAGATATTTTACGGTTTATGTAAAATTAAGAAATTATTTCAACCCTCATAACTCAAAAAGTACTTAACGAAAAGGTACTTAATGATAGTGTTTTGGAAAGCTCTCGAGATAAGCTACAAGAGTGTGCAAAAATATATAGGGTGTTCCATTTAAAAAAATTGAAGTGACCTTCACGTGACCTTCAAATGACTCTTCAAGGTCAAACCAATGATACCATCTTATGGCCCCCTCGAAATCAAACAACTTTTGTCTGAAATATTTTTCTCTCCCGGGCTTGGTTTTCGAGATATTCGACTGGTCGGATTAAAATGAAACACCCTGTATATATATATATATATATACCAACAATCAATATATTATGAAACAAATTCTCGATTTTTTTCCAAACTAAGATAATCTTTGGACTAAAAAAAGGAACATATACTATCATCGCATGCATCAATTTTATGATAACGTGAACGATTACTGACTCAATACTGACGTTTCATTGGCTTTTTTAATTTGTTAGTAATGTATTATAGGGTGCTTTCCCTTTAGCGACACAAGCCGACACAAGTATCATTCTATCTTTGTTTTTCATAGATGTTTAAAAAAAGACAGAATGATGCCTGTGTCGACTTGTGTCACTAAAGGGAAAGCACTCATAGTATATACAAATTAAATTTCTGTAAATAAACTTAAATATAAATCCAAATAAAAGAAGTGAATTATTAAAAACAAACCTAAATAAACAAAAAGTAATGTCTTTATTTATAATAATATTACAATTATAGCATTTTTCTCTTTTATAAATTATAGTCAGTCTTATGACATTTCTCTTAAACTAAACATTTTTATATAAACTGAACACTCAAAAATAAAATTATTGCTTTTTTATAGTCAGTCTCATGACATATCTTATAAGATAAATAAACACATTCTTTTAAATCTAATAATCAGTCTAAGGACATTTTTAGTTAGACTAGACAAACTCAAGCGTAAAATACTTTTTTTTTATACCTAGTCTTACGACGTTTGTTACAAATTAAATTTGGAAACATGAATCGAAATCAAAATCGATTATATCGATCTCAGTCGTTTTCGAGGATGACTCATTGGAAATTTGTTCTCTATTGTACGCTTCTTTCGAACCGATTTTTTTTAGAACCTCTGGTGGCAGAATATAGTTGTAACAGCATTTGTTGTTTCTTTTCAATCCAAAGCGTATAGTTAAGATTGCATTAATCATTTCTACCGACATTCTGTTTCGCGTCTTATTTTTTACAAGATTAAGTTGACTGAATATACGTTCAACCTGTGCATCGAGTATGGTAATATGAGCCTGGATAATGCAAAAGTAGCTAACTCTTGGAATGGATTATATCCTGATGCATCCCTGTACTTGTTAACCTCGTCCCAAAACGCCATAGTATTAGTTTTATTTGTCCAATTAATTAAATATATTTTTGATAGTTGAGATTCAATTACATCAATGTTTTTTGATTCGCCCAAATATTCAAGCAACGGCTGTATAGGCTCTTTAACTGCCTTCAAAATATTATTTACTGACAGTAGTGATATTTTTTTCAAGACCTCAATATTTTCGGGTAATCTTTGCTTGAGCTGCTTCAATAGACTTAATAAAAACATTTTACATCTTTCTCTGATTCCTTGTTCATCTTTATCGCTTATTTTACCATCCTTTCGAAGCTGCTCTATTTTTTTCAAAAGAATATCCCAAATAAGGTTTTGGATCAAGATAGTCGTCAATGGAATTGTGCAAAATATCAACTTTACATATGGGCAGCACAATCTTTTTCGATATGGCTTGAATCATGATCGTCAAATCGCTTAAAAGTTTGACATGATCATTCTTCTCGCTCTGAAATGATTTATTAACTACTTGTATTTCTGATAAAATCTGTTTGAGGAAGTACAAGTAAAGCTTATTAATTTCGTCGCAATACATGCTATATAGTATTTCGGCTGTATAACATTTCTCAGCACGTCGTGTCATATCAAAATGAGTCTTCAACTCGAACCACTGATTTAATATTCTATCTATAGCTGGCTCAATGGATAGCCATCTTGTATTTGAAATTTGGAGTATTTTCAAAAGCTGTTCGCCATAATTGATCGTTTCGTATACCTGGGTGTATTTTATTTGACGTAAGGCTGATTTAGAAAACCAATTATATGTCTCGTGTATCAAAAACTCCAGATTTTGCGGGAGTGTATCGCTCATTGCATATGATACAGAGAGCTGCAATGAGTGACAGAGACATTTTATCAGAATTAAGGATGGCAATTCAGCTTTTAATTTGGTATAAACGCCGTTATTTATTCCGACCATAACCGACGCATTATCGGTACCGATAGCTATCAAATTTTTCAGAGGCAACTCCATTTCTTTTATCACCATTTTTACAGCATCGACGATACTCTGTGCATTGCACTCTTCTAACTTAGTTAACGCTAGAAATGTTGAGACGGGTTTCCCGTGTTTGAGGCTGTAGTAAATTATACCCACACCTAACAATTTGGTTATCGATATATCATTTGACTCGTCTAATAATAGACTATATTTTCCATCCGAAATATCGTTTCATAACTCGTTTCTGAAGTAAGGGTTCAATATATTTTTTATTACCTCGCTACATTTTGTTCGATGCATGCGTAAATTTTTTCCTGCTTCACTGTCTTTGAAATTATTATTGCACATATTCCCTAAATGATCGCATGAAGAAATTGCGCTATGCGCACATACGAACAGTGCCATAGATGCTTCTGCGGCAGATGAGCTCTGTGATTGTTCAGAAAGATATTTTCATTTGTCGTTGCAACGAAAAAGGCTCCGCAGCTTGCACGTGCTTCTTTGTTTTGCTGTGATTGATCAAGTCCACGTATTTTGATACTAAATCACATTTACAAAACTTGCAGTGTACTTTCGTATCATTGTTGGTTGCCTGTTTTTACATAAAATTTGAGGTTATGAAATAAATAGCCTGCATATTAAAATAATATTTTTTAATAGACTAGTTTTACTAGTACCCGAACGATCCAGTCCTTTAATTGGATATCCGTGAGCCATACTTGCCGAAATTTTTGTACATACTGCTTTTCTTTTGGGACTTTGTCCATCTCGATGTGAATTTTTGTGAAATCACAATTTGATAAGTTACAAGTTTATCACAATAAAATCAAAAAGCAGTAATACTAATATTAGTAGTAAACACTGTGATTCCTGCTTTGACAAATTATTCGCAAGTCGATACATTAATAAAGTAAAAACAGCTAACTAATAATGGCTCATTCAGACAGGACGCGCCAAGCATCTAGCAGCTAAGCAATCAGCGAGGGATATTCAGAAGATACTCATATCTTCTGAATATTCGTCGCTGGTTGGTTAACTGTTCGCAGATAGTCGGGCAATTAATTGATAATTAATAGCGTTTTCGAGTGCTCGGATTCAATCGCTCCGGGGTAATTTACTAGACGCCATTGACCAATCACAGCCATTCTTTTGAAGAACGTAACCATAAATTCCTCTGAAGAATGGCTCTGATTGGTCAATGACGTCTAGTAAACTACCCCGGAGCGATTGAACCCGACCGCTTGCAAACGCTATTAGAGTTTTTGCTTTCATTGATGTCTACGTTCAGTTTGGTAGTTTTTAGTGAAAAAGCTGCATTCTGATGGTTTCTGATGGGAAAACATGTAAAGAAATTTTAGCGGGTTTTTAGCGGGATTCATGAAGCCTTCTAGTGGGGTGGCGATGATCCGAGTTGGCAACACTGGTCTTCTGGCCAGCAAATCAAGAATTTACTCCTTCTAGTCATCCGAAGAGTGAGCTCCTCTTCCATCTCTTGTAGGTCTTTATCGCTGTTTTTTAGCCTGACCCAAAATAGCAGTGGGGACAAAACACGTAAGATTATAACCTCCAGACGAGAACGTGTCAGCTTTCCGGTATCAATAGGTGATAGTTCCATTCTCTTTTCTATAAAAGAAGTTGGTTTATCTAATCAATTGCAAGTTTGTCCTTATTTAATTGAGTTTGAAAGAGAATGAAACGGTGGCAGAAGATTGAAGGGAGAGAGTAGGAAGAGGTTTCTAGCGGTATGCTTAAACCTTCACTCCCTAAGTTGTAATGTAAAATTACAATTTTCCTTATGAGAGAGAGATGGGTAAACGCGAATAACTAGTAATATGGAATAATGCTTAATAATATAATGTATGGAGTGTGTTCTCTTAAGGTTCTATCGTTTTCTTATACGGTAGGAATTACATCTACGGCTACACTAGTGCTAAGTTGGGCGTGACCTAATAAAATAAGTGCATCTCGGAGAGAATATGAAGTACTAGGGGGTATTCCCTCTACGTTTAGTTTAACTAGTGCCGTCCTTTCACTAAGGGGGCCGACTATATGAATCCATCCTTTTCGCCCTTCGAGAAGTAATCGGCAGAGGTCTTTGGTTTCCTTTGGCCAAGTTTGGACGTTCAGGACAGGACCGGTGTAAGCTAAGCCACAGATTATGGTTTGCCAAGGCAGCTCTTTGAATCTGTCCTCTAGGAGGTAGACTTCGCTCATAAGCCGCCAGGTTGATCGGCCCCAGTCCCCTAGGCAGACTTTAATCATCCAGCTGGTTCAATTAATTTTTTTTATAAGGCCCCGTCGCCAAGATTTGCAATTTTTATTGCGACGGTCATATTTTCCTTGAAGTCTTCGGGCCAGATGTGTAAATAGGTAGCTTTCCTGGCCATCCGGAATTCCAGTTCTTCTTCTAATTCTTTTAAATCCTTCGCACTGTTTTTTAGTTGGACACAAAAGAGGAGCGGTGATTCCATCTTTACTATTGTCACATCCAAGCGTCCTCGGGTTAAGAGATTGGTTTCAATGCACTTGATCTCCATTTTTGATTTTTATTCTGTAGAATGGTTAAAATTGCTTATGATAATAGGGTATGATTTTCTTTTTTTGTATTATTGTTGAAATGTGATATATATATATATATATACAAGGTGATTCTGAACAGACGTTTGTCTTTAAAAAGATAAATTGTCGAGTCTATTCAAAGACGATTTTCCCTTTACCAAAATTGTCTACGAGGCTTAGTTTTTAAATTATTAAATAAAATAGTTCGCGAATTACGGAACGAGTACAAGAGGTAGACAGGGACGGCGCAACTCACCGTCCAATACAGGCGATCATGTGGGGTGCGCGACGCGATCAGCTGATTGCTGCACACGATGAGTGTAACAATCAGTGTGTGTGTGTGTGTGTGTGTGTGGGGTGTATTTATGCACGCGTATCCACACATGCACCGTACTCTCTTTCTCTCTCTCTCTCTCTCTCTCTCTCTTTCTCCCTCTTTCTCTCTCACTCTCTCACTCACTCACTCACTCACTCACTTATTCTTACCTTAATAATGAGATTCTTCATACTGCTGATAAATAGCAGTGCCCAGTGTGTTGCACGATAATAATCGTCGTCGACGAGACGTCGTTTCTTCAACACGCAGTCTGACACAAATAAGCGAAGTTTTTTCTTTCATCATTTTCGACACTTTTACAAATTTACTCGCGCACTTAATCACTCACGATTGATAAAAGGAGGAATTTATCAACGGTTACGGTACGAATTTAATAAACGGTTAACGCATTTAATTATTAATTACACACTCGATTAAAGAAACGCGTTAACAGAACGCGATACTCGATGCAAAGCGCGCGACGCGACGACCGACGACAAGCAGGTCAGGTTAGTACTAGCGCCTCTAGCGCTGCCAAACATAAACGTGTAGCATTACGCGCGAGACGCGAGACGCTACCGTGTGTCTTATAATTAGCTGCAGCTTCCGCATTGTGAATGCGATAGTTTGGAAAATCCAAAATCTGTAGTATTATATTTGGTTTGTGTAAATAATTTATTAATATTTATTTTGCTTTATCTCCTTTTTGCAAGCGAAATGTTCCATGTAAAAATATGTTGGTCGCTCTGAAAAGAGCGGATTATCTTTGATCGCTCTGAGAAGAGCGGATTAAAATATGATTTATAATAAGTGCTCGAAATTAGCACCATCCATTCTAACGCATGCTCTCATGCGTTTCACTAAATTATTTTGGACGTTCTCCATCATTTCGTCTTCGATGGCCCAAATAGCATGTCGTAATCTTGTATCTAATTCGTCGACATTTTCGGGAAGCGTTTTGTAAATTACTTCCTTACAATATCCCCATAAAAAAAATCGAGAGGGTTGAGATCCGGGGATCTTGCGGGCCACCGTATCGGGCCATATCGACCCATCCAACGTCCAGGAAATTGCTCGTTTAAATAATTTGTTACAACTCTGGCGTTGTGTGGTCCAGCTCCGTCTTGTTGAAAAATAATCTTGTGTCTGTCTAATAATGGAACTTTTTCTAAAAATTCGAGCAGATTATCTCTTAAAAATTCTGCGTATGTTTGGCCTGTTAAAATATCTGGCAGAATAACTGGACCAAGTATGTGAGTTCCCATTATTCCAGCCCACAGATTCATCTTCCAGCGAACTTGGAAATTTCTTTGTCGCGTGACTCTGGGATTTTCTTCGCTCCAAAAATGCATATTATGTGTATTAAAAATTCCTTCTTGTGTAAAAAACGATTCATCGCTGAATATTATATAAGAAGGAAATCTAGGATTTTGATCCACTTTTCGTAGAAAATTTTCACAAAACGTTCGTCTTGTGCGGTAATCTTCTGCTCGCAAATGTTGCACGCGAGTATAATGGAATGGATGCAAGTTTTCTTCTTTCAGTATTCTTTGTATAGTTGCGTAAGATAAATTGTGTTCTCGAGCAATCACTCGAATACTTGATTCGGGATTATTCTCGAAAGCACGCAGAACTTGCTCCGTATTTCGTACATTTCTTGCATCGCGATGTCTCCCAGTGTCCTGTTTGTTTAAAAGGACACTGCCAGTTTCGTACAGCCTCTGAGCTGCTCGAAGTATTACGGCAGCGGATGGATGTCTTGCTCGATTCGGATACAATTCTGTGTATCTTCTCGCAGCTACATGATATTGCCTATGACACTCGCCAAGTGCCATCAGCATATCGTAATATTCTTCGTTTGTGTACGCCATATCATGCTTTTAACGCTTCTAATGATCGAAGGGTTATTGATTGCAGCATCGATCGCCCGACCGTATTTATACGATCCTCGCAGAGGGTCCATGCCCCCTCCGCGTCTCCCGCGACGAATCCGCGAGTCGCGTCTCGTGACACGCGACTCGCGACACGCGACTCGCGGATTCGTCGCGGGAGACGCGGAGGGGGCATGGACCCCCTGCGAGGATCGTATAAATACGGTCGGGCGATCGATGCTGCAATCAAAAACCCTTCGATCATTAGAAGCGTTAAAAGCACGATATGGCGTACACAAACGAAGAATATTACGATATGCTGATGGCACTTGGCGAGTGTCATAGGCAATATCATGTAGCTGCGAGAAGATACACAGAATTGTATCCGAATCGAGCAAGACATCCATCCGCTGCCGTAATACTTCGAGCAGCTCAGAGGCTGTACGAAACTGGCAGTGTCCTTTTAAACAAACAGGACACTAGGAGACATCGCGATGAAAGAAATGTACGAAATACGGAGCAAGTTCTGCATGCTTTCGAGAATAATCCCGAATCAAGTATTCGAGTGATTGCTCGAGAACACAATTTATCTTACGCAACTATACAAAGAATACTAAAAGAAGAAAACTTGCATCCATTCCATTATACTCGCGTGCAACATTTGCGAGCAGAAGATTACCGCACAAGACGAACGTTTTGTGAAAATTTTCTACGAAAAGTGGATCAAAATCTTAGATTTCCTTCTTATGTAATATTCAGCGATGAATCGTTTTTTACACAAGAAGGAATTTTTAATACACATAATATGCATTTTTGGAGCGAAGAAAATCCCAGAGTCACGCGACAAAGAAATTTCCAAGTTCGCTGGAAGATGAATCTGTGGGCTGGAATAATGGGAACTCACATACTTGGTCCAGTTATTCTGCCAGATATTTTAACAGGCCAAACATACGCAAAATTTTTAAGAGATAATCTGCCCGAATTTTTAGAAAAAGTTCCATTATTAGACAGACACACGATTATTTTTCAACAAGACGGAGCTGGACCACGCAACGCCAGAGTTGTAACAAATTATTTAAACGAGCAATTTCCTGGACGTTGGATGGGTCGATATGGCCCGATACGGTGGCCCGCAAGATCCCCGGATCTCAACCCTCTCGATTTTTTTTATGGGGATATTGTAAGGAAGTAATTTATAAAACGCTTCCCGAAGATGTCGACGAATTAGATACAAGATTACGACATGCTATTTGGGCCATCGAAGACGAAATGATGGAGAACGTCCAAAATCATTTAGTGAAACGCATGAGAGCATGCGTTAGAATGGATGGTGCTAATTTCGAGCACTTATTATAAATCATATTTTAATCCGCTCTTCTCAGAGCGATCAAAGATAATCCGCTCTTTTCAGAGCGACCAACATATTTTTACATGGAACATTTCGCTTGCAAAAAGGAGATAAAGCAAAATAAATATTAATAAATTATTTACACAAACCAAATATAATACTACAGATTTTGGATTTTCCAAACTATCGCATTCACAATGCGGAAGCTGCAGCTAATTATAAGACACACGGTAGCGCCTCGCGTCTCGCGCGTAATGCTACGAGTTTATGTTTGGCAGCGCTAGAGACGCTAGTACTAACCTGACCTGCTTGTCGTCGGTCGTCGCGTCGCGCGCTTTGCATCGAGTATCGCGTTCTGTTAACGCGTTTCTTTAATCAAGTGTGTAATTAATAATTAAATGCGTTAACCGTTTATTAAATTCGTACCGTAACCGTTGGTAAATTCCTCCTTTTATCAATCGTGAGTGATTAAGTGCGCGAGTAAATTTGTAAAAGTGTCGAAAGTGATGAAAGAAAAAACTTCGCTTATTTGTGTCAGACTGCGTGTTGAAGAAACGACGTCTCGTCGACGACGATTATTATCGTGCAACACACTGGGCACTGCTATTTATCAGCAGTATGAAGAATCTCATTATTAAGGTAAGAATAAGTGAGTGAGTGAATGAGTGAGTGAGTGAGTGAGAGAATGAGAGAGTGAGAGAGAAAGAGGGAGAAAGAGAGAAAGAGAGAGAAAGAGAGAGAGTACGGTGCATGTGGGATACGCGTGCATAAATACACCCCATACACACACACACACACTGATTGTTACACTCATCGTGTGCAGCAATCAGCTGATCGCGTCGCGCGCCCCACATGATCGCCTGTATCGGACGGTGAGTTGCGCCGTCCCTGTCTACCTCTTGTACTCGTTCCGTAATTCGCGAACTATTTTATTTAATAATTTAAAAACTAAGCCTCGTAGACAATTTTGGTAAAGGGAAAATCGTCTTTGAATAGACTCGACAATTTATCTTTTTAAAGACAAACGTCTGTTCAGAATCACCCTGTATATATATATACAGGGTGTCCAAGAAGTCCCGATACAGCTGAATATCTCACAAATGGTGCATTTTAGAAAAAAATGTTTCGGGCAAAAGTTGTATGGTTTCAAGGGGGACATAAGGTGGTACCATTGGTTTGACCTTGAAGAGTCATTTGAAGGTCACGTGAAGGTCAATTCAATTTTTTTAAATGGAACACCCTATATATTTTTGCACACTCTTGTAGCTTATCTCGAGAGCTTTCCAAAACACTATAATTAAGTACCTTTTCGTTAAGTACTTTTTGAGTTATGAGGCTTGAAATAATTTATTAATTTTACATAAACCGTAAAATATCTTGTAAAATATTCATTTTTCGATTATCTTACCTTAATACTTTTATGTACAAAATAATGAGAGGAATC